>NW_024395824.1:5009158-5362574 GCF_016617805.1 Bactrocera tryoni
CCGACGAAAAAATTCGGTTTTATTGCGACAAAAGCACTCACAAACTCTTCAGAATCAGCAATTCGCTGTATTTGTTGAATTATGAACTTGCGCGGCACCCAGTTTGCACAGAGCTTTCGCATGTTTGAGGCGTCGTTGTCTTCGGTGCTCATTTTGCATCTTTCCAACATAGAAAATATATTTTCAAAGGTTGATTTCCCTGGTGTAGAGCCCCAATTCAGCAGTATTTTTCCTTCAGAAAGTAATGCGTTATTAGCACATGAAATGCGTGTTGATCTATTTTTTTATGTAAACTAACACAAGTTGCTTTACCCAAATGCTACATCTCATTAACTAATAGTTATAATCTAACTAATAAAAATATTAATTATTGTATATGGTATTAAAAGTACTTTTTATGTATCAGCCACAGCCTCTAGTGTAATGTAAATTTATAAAATTATACAAATTTTTTTTACTTACCTTTGTTTTTTTACTACGTAAAATTTTCGTTCACTATAACATAAGAAAAAATTTAAAAGGTCATAAAAAAAACTGTCACATACGAGCGCCAAACCCTTTGAGGGGTTTGCTAAACTGACCTAGTACCATCACCCTGACTTGGAATTTCTCACACCCCAGACAATAATCCCAAAAATGTTCCATAGTGTAATTTTTGCTTTTGGAAAAATGTTCAAAATCTGTATTTATTGAGGTTTTATGTCCAAAATTGTTTTCGACTTGTCTACACAAGTCAAGAAATACTTTGAGTCGGTAAAAAAAATTTCAATATGCAGGATCTCTCCTGAGTATAGTGGAATGGGTGTATCTGCTACATATCTTATGTTTCCGATGCTGCCTGTTGTAGTTCGATTTAGAGCAGATCCTACAGTTTAAAACAACCTCTTTGGCTTTCTTTTCCATTTTTGGGAAAAAGTAGTCCCTCAAGATTTGCTTAACATTTTCCTGTGCTGCACGGTACGCACGATTATGCTCCGCAGCTATTATTTCCAACTGATCATTCGGGTCAAAAATGTCCGTTACATATGTTTTAGTGTATCTAATTTTTGTAATTGGAAATATTTGCACCAAGTCATGCTGAATGTAGGCTAGTATGGATAAATTACAATGAATTGCGTTAGTTTTATTCCCAAAAATAATGAAAGTTTGTTTTGATGGAAACTCACTTTCTTCAATAATTATTTGTTTCCTAAAACAATCAACCGGTTTTTCAACTCTATGGTGTACGTTAACGATCTTTTGCTGTGAATCGTGGCTGAATCTGAGTTCATATTTTCGTTCATCATATTAACTTGCTGTCGCGAAAGAGCATCGGCAACGTAGTTTTCTTTTCCAGGCTTATAATAAAGTTTCGCATTATGTTCGTCGATAAATGCTTTCCAACGTTTAATCTTTGCATTTGGATTTCTGTCAGACACCGCAAACGTTAGCGGTTGATGGTCAGTAAAAATATTCAATTTGCGTACACCATAAAGATAGTTACGAAGGTTTTTTAAAGCCCAGACTATGGCCAAAAGTTCCCTTTCATTAGTGGCTAAGTGAAGTTCATTGTATTTTAGGGTTCTGTAAATCATAGTTATTGGTCTGCCGTCCTGAGAAAGAACGGCACAATAGTTAGTTAAATCAAATGCTTTTTTAAAATCCGGTTAAGCGAGCATTACGTCTTCCGATACTAAAATGTGTTTAAGTTTCCCAAATGCCTGCAGTTGCTTTGAATTTAAAAGCATTTTCACTCTTTTGGATCTGTAAGCGCTAGCTTTTCCATTTTCCCCCTTCAAAATATCAGTCAATGGTTTGGCTATACTGGCAAAGTCTTTCACGAAGCATCTATAGTAGCTTGCTAATCCTAGAAAGGACCTGAGACCGTACAAGGTTTCGGGGGTAGGGAAGTTTAGCATTGTGCTAACTTTTTCTGGGCACGTCTTAATGCCACTCCTTGATTCAATAAATCCGAGAAACTCTGTTTCAGTTTGAAAAATTTGGATTTGTCGACTGACACCCTCATGTTAGCGTCATGTAGACTCTTCAAGACCCAGTCTATGTCTTTAATGCGTTGTTCTTAAGATTCGGAATAAATAATAACATCATCTACATAAACAAAGCAGCTTTTTCCTATTTTTTCCCTTAAGATGTCGTCTATGGCTCTTTGAAAAATACTCGGAACGTTTTTTAATCCGAAAGGTAGCCTACAAAATTCATACTTTCCGTTGCTAACGGAAAAGGCTGTTTTTCCCTGTCTCGCTCTGCGAGCTCGATCTGGTGAAATCCAGACTTCAAATCAAGGGTTGTGAAGTATTGTGCATGTCCCATATTTGATAAAATCGAAATGACATTTGGTATTGGGTATTTGTCGACAATGGTATTTTCGTTCAGTTTGCGAAAATCTACCACCAGACGCTTTTTTTTGTTGCCAAACTCATCAATGCCCTTCTTGTCCACGACCCAAATGGGGTTATTGTAGGGAGACGTGGATCGTCTTATAATACCATTTCGTAAAAGCTCTTTTATTTCATTGTTAACAAAGTCAACTATCCCCATTGGATATGGATACATCTTGGAATAAATCGGTTCTTCATGTTTTGTACGAATCCTAGCAACTACATTTGTGTTATATGGCAGTGTTCGTTCGGATCGGCGAAAGCCTGTGATCTTCTTTTAATCATATTTGATAAATCCTCCCTTATTGCAAAAGGTACACTTTCCTGTGGAATTTTCAAAGCATTAATGTTGTCAATATAATTTTTCAATTCCGAAATCATGAACTATTTCACCTTTTTGAAGGTCCACGACTGCATTGATTTGCGTTAGCAGGTCAAGCCCGATTATCAAAAGCTTATTAAATTTGGTAATATTATAAAATATGAATTTATGCCAAACAAGTTAATTTTATTTTTTTTCCCTACTTTGCTATCGCCGTGAACTGATTTAACTACGAACGGTCTCGTTAAAAACACAAAGCCTTTTAATTCAGCTTTTTGAAGCTCCTGTGCCCACTAACATTTTTATCCCTTTGCCCTCAACTCCTATTGTTCGTTTGCCCCAAGGGAGCTGGGCACCCTTTCTAAAAAATTTAGTTCTTCGATATCTTCGATTTCCTGTTCTACAATACTATCGTACGTAGTTTTTGTTGCTACATCTTCCGATGTATCTGATATGTGGTGGATTCTCTGGACTTTTGGACCAGTACTTCTGTCTGATACAGGAGGTCGCTTAATTTGCTGACCTTGATTGCCTATATTAAAAGGGATTTGCCGATTATTAGAGACGTGCATATTTTGGGACTTATTTTGCTGTAAAAAATTTCTTGTGGGATTGTGGTGCTCGAACTTTGTTGAGCGGCGGAAACCAGATGTGAATGGATCTATGTCCATTGGTTCGATGCCCTGATCTCTATTATTACTCGAAAGATTGCGCTTTTCTTGTCTATTTTGGAAGTAGGGGTTAAATATATTGGTCGCTTATCAGCGTACGTGAAATCTAATCTTGCCACTATAGCCCTAAAGTTAAGAAGAGTGTTGAAAGACGCTAAAACAGCATCTGCAGCGCCTCTAATATTGTTTCTTATAATGGCCACTGCCTGATAATGTTTAGCGCTTCCATCATAAGGTTCATATACATAATTTATAGGCCGTATGTGCCGCTTGCCTCCATGAGGTGTAAGTCTCTTGCCTACCATCGAATTCAGGCAAATATTTAACTAGGTCAAGAGTTTTCTCGCAACGCACCGTACCTGAAATCCTAACCTCTTCGAAACTCTCTACGTTAGCTGTTGACGTACTTGTAAATCTTTTTGAGATTTCGTTCAAAGGACTTCGGTATCACAAAGGACTTCGGTATCACACGGTGGAAAATGAACCGTGGAAGCGAAATCTATCATTGTGAGCTCTGAGATTCTTTCCTTGAATGGCCTACCAGATTCTATGACTTGAAATGATTCCTCCACATTTCGGGGCTGAAGATGATCTTCCACGAACTTTGTTAAATTGGTGGGAGCAATTGTTGATATTTTTAGCAAATGCTAGTTGTTTAAACCTAAACCGAAAATTTGAGGTAAAACGTGTAGAAATTGAAATTTTTCCGATTTTGTTGTTTATGTATTAGCTGTGTGCTGCGCGAGTTAACAAACGGTTAGTTTGTTGTGAGTAAAAGACTATATATATTATTTTTTGGGCAGTTTACTTAGTTTTGTGTTGCCTGTTCTATTAATATATTTTTACTGACTACTTTTTACAATCTTATAGCTATTTATACGTATGAAAATGATTGCTTACTTGCTAAAACTAAAATAGGTTTGTTATATTTATCAGCTTATCTCTTATCGCATTCTGTCTGCTGCACTTTGGATTCGGGAGTTTTCATGTTTGTTTAGGTTTTGTGTGATATACGAGTTATATCCGTATTATTTAGGCTAACTCGCGCATTTCTACGCCATCAACTAAAACAAAATTGAAGGAACCATATTAAACAAATATACAATTAATTTTTTTCATTTCGAAATACAAAATTGCGCTGAACAATTCTGGTATTAGTTGAATGAAGAAATTTTGAGTGCAAAAGCAATTATAATATTTCTATATTTAAAAAAAAAACAATAGCAAATAGGCATTAGCAACGAACGGCACATTGAATAATCGCATGTTTCCCTTGATTCCCTATTATGTAGTTGCTTTAGTTTGTACTATCCGTTATTATTCATTCCTTTTTGGGTTTCGAAATGAGTAGAAGTGCATGCGGATCGTTGCGAATTTCTAGCGATTTTACGACATTTTCGTTTGTGCGATATTTGCTTACGTTTTTAGTCCACATTCGAATATTGTGGTTACTTGAGCTAATGACGACGAGTGTGTTTTAAGTCAGTGAACATTTTTGTGTATTTTTGACATGTTTGGTGCGCGTGTGAGCGGAAATTGAGGTAAGTAGGTCAGAGTGCTGCCCTAATGGGTTCAATTAACGATTTTAATGCACTATTTTAGGACTTTATAATCTAGCTATCCTGTTTCATCGTAGCTCTCAAATCATTTGAATCTCTCAATGAAAATACTTGTATCCGCCTTGGTTTTTCTGGATATCCTATAAAGGTTTGATGCTTTTTGGTTTCCCAGTGTCGGGTTCGTGATAAAAAGAAAAAAAGTTCTCGTTTTCACTTTTAATTTGCAGCTGCGGAAAATATTGTTATAACGCATTCCTAGTCAGTCTGAATATATTATTTCTTGACCTATTTAAAAGTTTTTCGATATCTTCTTGTCATGATTTTGCCATGTCTGTTTGTTATCTTACAATTGATTTCCATCAGATGAATACATGACATGTTATTAACTCCGCTTCGGATTTGTCTAAACCCTTATCCCCCCTTATCTTACCCTTATCCCTTATCTTTCCAAACTCTTATGCCCTTTCGATGGGCGATATTTCACTTCCGGTGTTTTTTTTTTTACTATGAAAACGAATGTCGCAACTGCGATTAAATAGTTGGTTAAACTTTAGTGTTACTTGAAAATCAATAAACTTTCTCGAGTGGCCGGCATGTTTTAACGAAGTTAATTCAATTGAATATATGAACTTATAGCCGCCATAGCCAAGGAAGATGAATCATATGATTTTATTTAAAAAAAAAATTTAATTGTTCATGTTCATCGCTTATGTATTTTAAATTCATTATTATTTAAGACTTTTAGTCTCAAGGCACTCAAGTTAAAAAAATTTCAAAGAATTTTTCAGAAAGAAGCAAAGTAGTAGCGGTCTTATAATTTTGCGTACAAGTCCAAACTATTTTCGTTACACTAGAGTTATCAATTCATAGAAGAAACTTTCTTCAAAATACTTACCTGTTAAACTTAATAGCAATAATATCATCGGTCTTATAATTTTGCAACGGAGTGTAGTACTTCTGCTTGAAGGATGCTGGCTGAGTTTGGTAGACGGATCGAAAAAAGATGCCAAGATGATTGGATTGTATCCGCACTCCTATTCCACAGTCCATTTTGGAACCGTAGGTATAGATGGAGGTAGTATCTTCCTCCTCTCCTAGATCTCTTCCTCATTCACGTACAGAGGGAATTCTCACCCGAAAGTAGTTATCAAAATCTAACCTTGAGAGGACGTAGACTAACTTACTTATGTATATTTAGCCGCTGTAGGATGGCGTTATAGCCATAATCTTTCTGGTTCCAACCTAATTTTAATAGCAGGACTACTTCCTACTTTCCGTATTAAGTCCTTTGGTCGGTCATGACCTCAGCAACCCCTGCACATTCTGCTATTTGTATTAAATTTGATTTTCTGATAGTATATTGCTTTTTGATGCTGGCCGCTAAATTAGTGCTTCATAAGTTAGAATTGGTCTAACGACGGCTGTATATGGTACATCCACATGACTATATTTGTTCTAAGGCCCCAGTTCCTGCTAAATATGATTTTACAAGTGTAATAGGCCACGTAGTTTTTGTTTATGTTTTGTCGATGTCAAATTTCCAATTCAGTTTGATATTGCTAACCCCTAGGTATTTTCCACGGGGACAGGGAAATTATTGTACCACAGAGTGATGGAAGAGGCATTTTCGTTGAAATCATGAAAAGCATCAGGACCATTTTATTGGAATTAACACCTTGCCGATCAATACTACGTCATCTGCCTATGCTAATGCTTTCATCTCTCCACCATTGAGGTGAAGTAGTATTCCATTCAGAGCCACCACCCCTAAAAGCAATTTAAGTGAGAAATGAGCGCATTTAATACTTTTTTATAGAATGCTAACAGTGTAGTGCGCAGAGTTTGGAACCCGCCACATAAAAAACACCCCCAATGAAAAATCACCAACAGCGTCGGGAGAGAAACCCCCATTTTGATGACGATCATGGCAAACGAAATAAGGACTACGATTTGAGGGCATGCAACTGGATTGTGCGGTCCCTTAATTGGGAAGGTGCCGCTGCCCAGCTGGTTGATGTCCTCGTAAAAATAAAGGCTGACATCAACTCCGTCCAAGAAATGCTATGGATGAGACAAGGACTGAGGCGAGTAGGTCCTTGTGGCATTTACTACAGTGATGTGGGATTCGAGTTGGGAAAGAGACTCCGTCACCGAGTACTGTCAATCACCCCGGTGGATGAACGTCTAGCCACAATCCACATTAAAGTATTGCTCTTCAACATATCGCTGATTTGTGCCCACACCCCGACGGAAGAGAAAGCGACGATGCGACCAAAGATGCCTTCTATGAGCGCTTGGAGCGCACCTATGAGAGCTGCACCCGCCACGATGTCAAAATCGTGCTTGGCGACTTTACCACCAGGGTGGGTAAGGAAGGTATCTTTGGTATAGCAGTCGGTAAATTTAGCCTCCACGACGAAACATCTCTAAATGGGTTGAGCTAATCGACTTCGCCGAGGCCAGAAATATGGTTATCCGTAGCACTACATTCCAGCATAAAAAAATACATCAAGCCACTTGGCTATTTCCGGATCGAAAAGCCATCAACCAGATCGATCATATTGTGATAGACGGAAGATACGTCTCCAGTGTTCTAGATGTGCGTACGCTCCGAGGTCCTAATATCGACTCGGACCACTATTTTGTTGGTGCCAAGATTCGCACCCGCGTCTGTGCGGCAAAAAGCGCACGTCATTAAACTCAAGGAAGGTTCGACGTCGAGAAGCTACAATCATAACAGATAGCCGAACGATTTTCTATTCGACTTGCACTCCTGCTCTCTAAGAGCACTCGTCAACAACTCGGTATAAGGGAACTGTGGGACAGAGTTTTAAGCTCTTTACGTACAGCTGCAACCGAAACCATTGGTTTTCGGAAAATGCAAAAAAATAGTTGGTACGATGAGGAGTGCCGTGTCGAAGCGGAGAAAAAACAGACTGCCCATCTCGCAGTCAGTGAAAGAATAATGGCAGGAGAAGGCGAATCCGATTCATCAATCGATGACGATGGAGCAGACATTACATTGCTCAACCGTGAAGAAGTTCGAATAGTAATAACCCGTCTGAAGAACAACAAAGCTGCGGGGGCCGATGGATTGCCTGTCGAGCTATTCAAACACGGCGGCGAAGAACTGATTAGGAGCATTCATCAGCTTCTTTCTAGAATATGGTCAGACAAAAGCATGCCCAACGATTGAAATTTAAGTGTGCTCTGCCCAATCTACAAAAAGGGAGACCCCACAATCTGCACCAACTACTTTGGGATAAGCCTCCTCAACATCGCGTATAAGGTTCTATCGAGCGTATTGTGTGAAAGATTAAAGTCCACCGTCAACAAACTGATTGAACCTTATCAGTGATGCTTTATACCTGGCAAATCAACAACTTAACAGATATTCACCATTCGCCAAATCTTGAAAAGGAGCCGTGAAAATAGAATCGACTCACACCACCTCTTCGTCGATTGACAGCACGAAAAGGAGCTGCCTTTATGCCGCAATGTCTGAATTTGGTATCCCCGCAAAACTAGTATGGCCGTGTAAACTGACGTTGAGCAACACAAAAAGCTCCGTCAGGTTCGGGAAGGACTTCTCCGAGCCGTTCGATACCGAACGAGGTTTCATACAAGGCAACTCTCTTTCGTGTGACTTCTTCAATCTACTTCTGGAGAAAAGAAGTTTCAATCTTCTATAAGAGTGTACATCTGCTGGCGTATGCTGATGATATTGATATCATTGGCCTTAACAACAGTGCGTCAGTCGTTTCTTCTTTTCGCAAGGTGGTGCCAATTAGACATTCTTAGCGAAGCCAGGTCTTCCCCCACCTTGTCCTGCGAACGGCTATAACCGCGTAAGCCAGTAAAGAAGAAGAAACCACATTAATTTTGAGTATTAAATAAATATATAAAGCATAAGAGGACTCAATGATATAATAATTATCGCAGCTTTCTTAGCAACTCCAAGCAAAAGCAATAACCCGCATGGTTTCAGAAAATTCACTAGAAGTGAAATTTATTTATTTATTTATTTATAATAATTCATATAACAAAAAGAGTTTTTATTATAACATGCAGCTTATATAAATACATAAACGCAGCACTGGCTACGAGGCCTTCAGCCGTCTTGTAATTATAACTAGGTGAAAAATTCTAATTGCTAAGGGTTAGTAAAGATGTAAGTTGCTTAAATATATTTTAACAAATCGTTGGTTTTTAAGAATCTACATATATACTATCATCACGTTTTTTTTCTGAAGGTTCACTTAGTAGTTTTATGAGATCAATGTTGCCAGAGTTGTGGGCTATTGGGTGAAGCATCGGACAGAGTGTGAGTAAGTGTTTGATAGTAGCGGTGTCATCGCAAAGGGGGCAAATGGATGGGCTTTACCCGATAGTAAAGTGGGCGTGTGTTATGATAGTGTGTCCAATCCTTAATCAGTATATGTCTTCATTGCGCTAGTTGGAACTGTTGACGAGTAGATTATACGATTTCTGGCTGGGTTTATGACCACCGCGTAGTGATGTTTAAATGTTTTCCATTCGCTTGCGTTTTGATGCCTTTTGTGCTTAATAAGGTTAAGAATGTCTTGCATGGATGAGACGTAGTATGTTAAGGCAGGAGTCCTGGCTACATTTTTCGCAGCGAGGTCTGCAAAGTGGTTGCCTGTAATACCAGTATGGCCAGGGATCCACATTACTTGGATTTTCTGAGGGGCACCAATGACCGCATCTCTGATAACTTCTATTATGGGATTGCGATTGGAAGGAGACGTTATTGCAGACATACACGATTTGCTGTCTGTACAGATGAGGAACTTTCCTTTAGTCTATTTTGCGTAATTAACTGCATGAAGGATAGCAGATCCTTCAGCGGTAAACTAGCAGAGGTCGTTGAGGGAAGAAGACAATTGCAAACCAATAATTTCTCCTGTGGCAGTGACAACTGCTAACGAAGTGGAATCGATGGACTTGGAGCCATCCGTAAACAATAACTTCCAGCCATTATTTGTGTAATTAGATTCCAGGTTCAGCAAAGGTTTGTTGAAAGACTTCGTTTGGTGTGTTTTGCTTGGACAAAAACATAAGCTTATTCTGTAGTATTTTATCATTGATCAGACAGGGAGGATGTCGAGTGGTGAATTTGCGTGTTGCGTTACGTAAAATATTATTTTCTGCAGCGAAACTTAAGCATCTCGAAATAGCCGATTGTATTCTTGGAGTTTTCTTTTTTTCGTGGCATGCGTGATAGTTGTATTTAGTAATGGGTTGGTGTTCTCGGCCGTTTTCGCAAGAATTTGAAGCGAAGAATCTATAATTTTATTTTGAATAGTTGGTAAACCAGATTCAGCCATTATCGTTTTATTGGCGAGGTTGGAAAGGCCGGAGACTTCGCCGTATTGCCAATGGTAAGGTGCATTTAAAAGGTTGATACTGCTTTTTGGAGCAATTGCCATAGATGGGGGAGCCCATAATCTATTTTTGAAGTTAGCAAAGCTCTGACAACATTGACTAGTGTGTTCGGATAGAATAAATGAATGCTTAGACGAGAGATATTTAACAATATTTAATCGTGACATTAACGAGTTTCTGACATATTTACAGTGAGCATTAAAATTATAATTAGAGTCAAAAATTAATCCTAGTATTTTCAGCTGTGTTTTACATTCGATGTTAGTTTGGTTGTGGGTTAGTGAAATACCGTTGCAATTTTGCTTCCTACATACATGAAGGATATGTGTTTTGTCTAAAGAAAGTGAAGCACCAGACTTCAGTGACCAAGCCTCAATTCTGGCGAGTATATTAGTAAATAAGGATTGAGCTAAATTAACGTCAGAGACTTTTGTGTAGATTAGGACATCGTCAGCATAGATCTGGTGCTCAACTCCTTTGTAATTTTTTATCATCCTACTAATATCATCGAAAGCAATGATAAAAAGGAAGGCTGAAAGAGGTGGTTGACTTTGAGTTTTCTGTTTGTGAGAAAGTTAGTAATAAAACGTATCATATTCTGGCCTATTTTCCATTTTCTTAGTTGTCGAATAATAATATGGGCTCCAATTTTGTCGAAAGCTCTGTGAAAGTCCAGAGATAGTACGGACACGTGGTTTTTGCTGGACAAAGCGTTAGTAATGAAGTAGTCAAGTTGGATTAAAGCATCTAACGTGCCTTGACCTTTTTTGTAGGCGACTTGATTCGGTGATATGAACTTGTTTCGCTGAGCATACAACATCAAGCGGTTAGCCACGATCTTTTCCAAAATTTTGCCCATACATGGAAGGAGGGAAATCGGCCTATAGTTAGCAAGTTCATCGAAGGATTTGTGTGGTTTAAGTATTGGTATGACACAGGACGTTTTCCAAAATTGGGGGTAGACACCAGTATTGAAAATTTTGTTATAAAGCTTTACCAATCGGAGCTTGAGGCTTTTTGGCATATGTCTGATAATTGGATAAGAAATTTTATCTTGCCACGGGGACTTACCCTTAACGGTAGATGCAACGAACTCGAATTCAGACAGTGAAATGCTGGTTTCTATTTGTTTAGCAGAAAAAGAAAGAGGGGAGACAGAGTAGGAAGTGTCGGACAGTGTGGTGGTTTCAGAGGTTTGAAACTGTGTGCTGAATGAAATATCTGAGCTTGTTTCAGAATAGTGGTTTGCAAATAACTCCGGAAATATCGGATGGATTGGTTACCGAACCTGTTGGCCTTTACGCATTGAATGGTTAGATTTCTAGGCACTCCAGAAAGTTTTTAAAGCGTTCCATATTAACTTAGGACTAGACGAAGGATTTATTTTGCTTGTGAATTCCTGAAAACATTTACGCTTGGCCTGTTTCGCGGAACGACGGAAAAGAGCATTGGCTTTCCTGAAAGATATTAAGTTGACTAGTGATCGAGCGCGTTTGTATTCATACCAAGCTGTCTGTTTTTTTGCCCGCAATTCAGCGATTTCTTTATTCCACCAAGGAACACTCTTTGAACTTGCTGTTGGCTTTGTATGAGGAATGCTAACATTCTCTGCTGAACGGATAATTTTTGTTAACCTCGCACTTTCTTGGTTAGGGTTGTCAGATATTGGGATATTATTGCCATTTATCTCGCAATGTGTCTGAAACTTCTCCCAATCAGCGTAATCAGTTTTGAATACCTTATTTATTTTGTGGTTTTTAGTTGTTGAACCTAGGTGCAATTTTAGTACAATGGGGAAGTGATCGCTTCCATGCAGGTGATCGAGTATACTCCATTCGCATTGTGTGGCAAGTGTGTCGGTGCACATTGTAAGATCTACATGGGAAAAAGTGGAGTGAGTGGAAAAGTGTGTCGCGGATCCGTTATTCAAACATATTAAGTTAGAGGAAAGTAAAGCGTCTTCAATGCATTTGCCCCTCTTGTTGGCTATTGGAGAGCCCCATAGTGGACTCCATGCATTAAAATCACCAGCGAAAATTAAAGGAGTAGAAGCTTGGTTGATTAATTGCAGGATGTCTGTACTGGTAAAATGTTCATCTGGTGCAATATAGGTGCAGATAATGGTGATTTTTTTAATTACGATAATTTCGATCGACATAGCCAGCAAGTTGGATTGAATGGCATTAATTTTGTGTGGAATATCTCTTCTTATGAGAGTCGCAATACCTCTTTTACCTGTGCTAATATGTGGAAGATTGTGAAACATGCCAATGTACTGCTTAGGAGTAAAAGCCGACAAGTTGAAAGAGATGTGAGTTTCATTTAAGAGTATAATAGCTGGGGAATGATCTTGTATTAATAATTGAAGCTCATTGTAATTATTAGTGTAGCCGTTTAAATTCCATTGCAATAATGGAATCATAAGATCTATGTAGGAAAAAAAGAAGAAAGGGGAAACAGAAGAGAGCTAGAATATCAACCTCGTAATGAGCAGTCAGTTGAAGCTGGAGTGTCACCAATTGAGTACTAGTTCAAAAGAGAGTAAAGGCTAAGCGTATTTATTCAGAGTCAATTTCTATTTGTTCAGTATGTTGAGTAGAGTATTGATTATCGTTGGAATTGCTTGTTGTTGGAAAGAGATTTTCGTGATTAGGTGGATTAGACTGCACGGTAGTGTTCATAGTAGTGTTGTTGAAGTCAGTATATTTATTAAGCGAGTTTAAGGAGTTGTTTAAGTTAGAAATGAGAGAGGCTGTTGTTGGACTGAAAAGTTTGGGATTTAAGAAAGAGGCTTGTTGGGTACAGTTGTCGCTGATATTTTTAGCTGAATGTGAGACGTTGTTGTAGTCTGAACTGATCGATGCAGGCTTGTTGATGGAAATATGTTTGTTGTTGGCGTTTGATGAGTGATTTTTTCTAGTTAAAGAGTTTATTGATGAGTTGGGAGCAGAGGTGACCTCTGCGTTTTGTTTTGATGTACTAGGCAAGTCGTTGTCGGCAATTCTATGAGCATTTTTAGATTTTGTGAGATTGTTGATGGCTGAAATTTTTGTTGGTGTGTTGGATACAGAGGATACCTCTTTTGTAGGTTGAAGCACATGTGCAAAGCTAGCAGTGAGGGCAGGGAGGGAAGTATTTTCTCTATACTTTTTAAGGGCTTCGTGCATACTGCACTTTTCTAGTGTCTTTATTTTTAAAATTTCTTTGGTTTGCATATACTTTGGACACTTATAGTCCGAAGAACGATGCTCGCCAGAACAATTCGCACACATGACTCGGATGCAGTCATTATCGTGTGGAGAAGGGAAATTGCAAGTTTCGCATGTTGGGAACCCTTACAATGTTTTTGCGTATGACCCAATTTTTGGCATGACCTGCAGCGCATTGGATTAGGCACGTATGGTCGCACAGAGGTCATCCTCCATGCGATGTTTATTTTGTTTGGAAGGGAATAACTGTTGAATGATATTAGCATAACACCAGTAGGCTTTATAACACCTTCAACTTTGCGAGTGAATTTATAAACCGCGGAAACTTCGTAAGAACTCAGTCCTTCTATTATTTCGCTTTCAGGCACATCGTTTAAAAACGGTGCATAAATGGTGCCTTTGTTACAATTAAGATGTTGAGCGCTAACAGCGCCAATGTCGAAAAGACGTTTCGTTTTTATAAACTTTTCTGCTACTTGCTTATTTTTCACTAGCAGTAATAGGCTGCCGTCGCGTAATTCACTTATTTTGTTTATATCTTTGCTCACGGTAAGTAAGGCATTGTAAACACGAAAACAAGAAACCTTCGAAAGGGGTGTAGAATTCTCGTCGGATTTAATCACAATATACTTTGGATCATCACTTTTTATTGGCGGTAAGTCAGGAAAAGCATCTTGCAGTTTTTGATACGATTTTTTACGTTTTGGTTGGGGACCTTGGGTCAGCGCAGCAAACCTGTTGTCCCCGAACTGGAAGCCCGCCGGGGGCATAGTGGAAAAGTTATAATACACTGATATAAATATTGGATTAAGCAGACCGTAGTGCAAAAAAAAAAAAGAACACCAAAAGAGAGCTATATTAATAGCTATAAACTCAGAGAAAGACGCTAACACAACTGCTCAGTACGAGGTTTAGTCGGTGACTGTAGAAGTGAAATAAAAAAGCTTGTAAATGAAAAAAGGCATACAAGACGAGAATGGCAGATAAGCGCTTAAACGCGAGGAAGAATTCAACACTGAATTGTATATAAAGCAGCTGTGTCCAAATTCAAGCAAGAAAAATTCCCTTTGGAAAGCCCAAAACTCCATGAAACCACCAGTCAACTCCAACATGCCTGTACTAGACTTGGGAGGAAATTGGGCCTGAAGTGACGAGGAAAAGGCCAATTGTAATGCAAACCACCTAGAAAAGGTATTTTAACCAAATTGATTAAAGACCAACTTTAAGCTGTCAATCTTACCCAAAATAGCTTATAATGTGTTAACATTAACTTTTGCGGATGATACAGCTTTAGTGCGCCGTAACAAATGTCATGTAATAGCCACAAGAATATTAGTGGAGCACTTAAGTTTTGTCGAAGAATAGCTAGCCAACTGGCGTATACATGTAAATGAACAAAAGTGTAAGCATGTTACATTTTCGCTAAGACCAAAAATGTGCCCGGCAGTAAAAATGAACAATATCCTAGTACCCCAAGCGAATGAGGTAACTTAATATTCACCTAGATAGAGGGCTTACGTGGAGAAAACATACTATATATCTAGTAAAATAACTTGCATGAAGATAGGAGCTGCAAATTCAAATTGGCCTCTAAATAAAATCTCTAGACTTAGCCTTGAAAACGAAGTGCTTTTATATAATGCGGTAGTTAAGGAGCTTATTACTTATAATAGTAGAAAACATCAGTGAACATACTAGTTAGTATAAATAGAAGTAAGAACCATGTAATAAGTTAGTCTTAAGAGTATAAATAAAGAGTGCACATTTCGCTGCACCTCAAAGTATATTATTTTGACTCATTTTTACTTCTGGTAAAAATTAACTTGGTCATAAAGCCGATTTGAATATATGGTATTCAACTGTGAGGTACGACCTGTGCAACTAATATTGATATAATACAAACGTTCCAATCGAAAATTCTTAGAATAATCCCTTGTTCGCCACGGTACATGCGTAATGAAAATATCGAAATATTAGAGGACAGCAGAATGAAATATACACTTATTGTTAGCTGCACTTAGTTTCACTGACTATGTGGGTGGAATATTAAAGATATAAAGATATGTATATATATAAATATGTAGCAATTTATATTAGTGTTTATTTCCCTTTGCGGGCGAAACTTCACTATGTTTAATACAATTTCAAGATATAATTCGTTATTTATTTTTTCTTTGACACTGCTCACTGTTCACTCCTTCTGATGCTCTTGATGCTCCTGCACACACACACACGCGACCGGATGGGGACTCCAAATCTTGACCGGAACTTCAAACTGTTAAAATTGGCGGATCGACGGTGAATTAGTTGGCGAGACGTGTATTCTCGGCACGGGCGTAAAAAGCGAATTATGTTCCACCCCGATCTAACCAATCCTTTTTGATCGGTTAGGTGGTGAAAACGATAACGTGTGGTGTGTGTGTAGTGTGGTTGGTTTGTTGCGTGGGGTTGCGTGTGTGATGATGTAGGTTGTGTGCTGAATGTTGTGTTGTGTGATGAGTGTGAGTTGTGTGATGAATGTTATGTTGTGTGAAGGGGCGAGATGCCATGAAGTCGCATAAACACATATCTAAACTTCGAAATCGCCCAAACCCATTGGCTAATGCTTTAAAACATTCCTGCTATCAAACACGCCTTAAAAAAAAGATATGCATACTAAAGAGCAACTTATCATCAAAACAGCTCAATCACTTGCTTGAGCTTGTGTAGTTTTTACATAGATTGAAGTTTTTATTATTAATATTGAAAAAAAAGTATTCCATACAGAGCCACCACCCGTAAAAGCAATTTTATATTATTATCATGTTCATAAGCATTGATCGTGTCCATCTGCGAAGCACGTCGTCTATATCGCAAAAAATTATTAATCGTCAATGTGACACATTAACACAACTGCGCATTTAAGACCAGCTAGGCATCTAATTATGTCGGCTATTTGCGCTTATAGTGGGGCTATTACATCCGAATAATAGCCCATTAATCCTAAGTTTGGATGATAATACCTCACCATCGATGTGGTTTAGCAAGGTATCCATGCATACACTTTCAGTTCAAGGCCACAGTGTATGGATGTCGGCTAAATGTCTCCAAATTGTGAAAGAGCCGATTGTATGTTGAGTTACATCGGTGTGACGCTTATGTGGGAGGATAAAGAATTGGATGATCATAATTTGATTATTTTTTGGAAGGTAAATAGTACCGAAGGGGTTGACTGGCCGGAATTTGAGGCGAAAGTTTCCACGCGCTTGTCCGTCCAATTCTGACAGGCGGTCCCATCTTAGCTAAAAATATATCTGCCATTAGGGCAAAAGAAGAGGAATGGAGGGGGTCTGGGGGAGAGAATAGGAACAACCCTGGTTTATAAGAACTGTCGGGATCGTAAGAGGGAGGATGTCACCCCTCTCGTTCCTACATATCTGCTCGGTTGTCCCGAAATTGCTTTTTAGTGGAGTTATTTTTCGGACAGAAAAGTTCTATCTTTGGCATGAATGGGAGATCGAAGTGGCTCGATATTGTCCGCAGGTATACATAAGTATGTACATTGTGATAAATACATTATGACAACAAAGCACCGAGGAATTGTAATTTAACTGAATAACAAAAACACAAGTGGTAGGTACAAAGCCTTCAACGGACCGTCCAGAGATCGTTTAAGACATGCCTCGTTATGGACGACCTTCGACCTCTTCAACTGATGAAAATATTAAAAAAGTGAAAGATATGGTGTTTAAAAGTCGTCAGGCAAACGTTAGAGAGATGGCAAGAGTGCTCGACTTCTCTCACGAGTATGTTTAAATGGTTATGATGAATATTTTGAGTGTGAAACGCGTTCTTGCTCGACTCGTCCCATTAAAGCTGCATTTTTTCAAAAAGAGCCGCGATTGTGACCTAACTTAAAGCCGAAAACTTAATGAATACCGTTTTTCAGCCACAGTATTCACCAGATTTGGCTCCGTGTGACTTGTTTCCCCCCAAACTGAAATTGCCGGTCCGTGGAACCCGTTTTTTGGCATAAGTTATAATTCTTACCTAATGACATACTCTCTGTTTGGTTGTGCGTATACGGACATCCTTTTCATTAAGGTTGAAGGTTAAGGTAGAACGGGCCGGAGAGCTGCTTAAAGGCAACTACCTATGAAGTCGCAAAATGGTGGTGATCGTGTAACCTACGAGTACATTATGACGTTACGTTTGTTGAGGGTAACCTAGACTTTAGGGTCTGTCTGAGTCGGAGTTTCGTGCTCACTGGGCATGGATAACTGAATGTATTTTTAGGGTGCCAGATGTACTCAAAAAATTAAGAATCTCGGAAGTATTGAGATTAGTTAGACTAACGGACGAATAGATGTTTGTGGTGAGTGGGGGTCGTTTAACTCAAGAATTAGCTCCTTGTGTGAATGACGAGTGCTTGAAATGTGTTTATGGTGTCCAATGCTTGGTCACCAGTTCAGATTGGAATGGATTGTCAACTGACAGTAGTACCTTCGGCTACGAGGTCCAAGCGAAGATTTAATTATGGTATCAGGAGAAACAGAAACCTTTGTTGCTCGATTCAACCTGCTCATGCGGTGCAGCCTTTCACAGAGTATCCTTATGGTTGAGATTTAATACCCGAATGCGGAAGAGCTCACCTTGGTCAATTCAGTGTGGAGCTGCATTGCCACCGAACGTCAGATCCAACATACGGCAGAAGTTTTAGATGCGCCTGAAATCCTACTAGAAGAGATAAAAAATTATTTGATGTACTTGTACTGTCGGTGCCGGACCCAAAATACGGGAGAGGCTTTAGATGGCTTGAACCCGACTAAAGAAAAATAATTGTCCACTCCACTTTTCTTACTGGCACCAAATAATGCTCTGAACTTTTTATGGGCCGATCAAGGGATTTTTTGGCTCACTGGACCACTATTAGTGTCTGTAAAAAGCAAATCTTATTAACTCCGATATTCGTGATCTGAGCTAGCTAGAGAGGCTCGTTTGAACAATGTACAACAGCGTGCAGCTCAAAGCCAAGCTTCAAAGTCTATATAACAAGGGAAACTAGTTTACACCATATGCATTGCACCATATATCGGGGCAAGCCAGAAAGGCTCGTTTGAAGCAAATGCGTCAGCATATAGCTGGAACCCGAGCCCCAGAGTCTAAACAAACCTCCACTTCAATTTCTAAGTGGATTGTACAAGTAAATAGTATTCGCCTAACGGGTTATGACCAAAAAATCTTTTAATTTTTTTGCAATCGTAGCAAAACTCATTTTCTTCTAAGAAAAATATTGCACCATCAAAGTCATATTGGAACAATCTGGATCCCGGCTCCATTTCTGAAGTGATTGCGTGGCTATCACAAGCAGAGCAAAGTTTGATCTCACTCAATATTCCACTTATTAAAATTTTAAAATAAAGCCGCGATTTTGGGCAATTAAGTTCAGGAAGCTTTCGAAGTATTCGGTACAAGGCCATTGGTGGCGTTAAATTCTCAAATCGGGGCAGTCCTCACCTTCATATGTTGATTTGGATCGAAGATCATCCAGAGTTTGATTCGGAAGAAAAGAAACTTCTTCTCGATCTTAACTGTTGCTGTAGAGTGCCTACCGAAGAAGAAAACCCAGAGCTGCATCAGAGAGTTAAACAATGTCAAATTCATCGGCATATTAAAACTTGTACTAAATATAATACCTCTCTAAGATGCCGATTCAGTTTTCCACGTCAAGATGGCCAGGAGACTTGACAATTCCGACTGGTTGAATAAGGAAACACGACATTTATAAATATGCTTATTGCCCTAAGTAACCAAGACCTACTCAATGCTGCTGTACGATATTTGGGTAATACGGACTTAAATTATGTAATATTTATAATATAAATAAAACAGGAGGTCTTCCTAATGTTTTGAAAATATTTGGATGAGCCAAAGTCACATTAAGATTGAACCTTGAGGTGTCAAAATGGTAGCATGGGCTCTATCACAAAAATTGGCTGTCCAAATTTTCGCAGGAATGAAGTATATGCGGAGGACATCCCGTCCGTTCGTATTAATTTCGGTTCAGATGGCGAACACGTAATTAATCCAATATCTATACAATTTTTAGCAAAATACAACTATGGAACTACTGAGATATGAATGTTGCCACTAATTCTGAATTGGGCATCGAACGTTCATAAGATGCAAGACTGTATAGATGATATATCAGGTTTGTCGACTCTTTGCTGCTTGACAAGCTAATGTGGCACTTAGTCGGTATTCGAATTAAGGAACTTGAATGATCAAGGTTGAAAAGTAAATCTCCATGTAACTGTGAAGGATTACATAAAATGTTCGATATAGAAGTTGTGGCCGTCAACATGTGTAAGTTGTTCGCTCAAAATATAACACCACCAAGCATCTCTGTTTATAAATGCTCCAAACAATTCTGAAAAAGGTTTACATAGCGGTAAATATTATTGTCTTGAAAGATTACTAAAGTACATAAATGATAGCAATTATGGAAAATTTATGCCAAAGAGACTGTTGAAGAAAGACAAAAAGCCATCGCTTAATTAGGTATTTCATGTTTTAGTCACAGAAGATGCTGAGTAAGATTGAATACTGCCTAATTATCGATTTATTTTTAAAACTTGCCTTAGTTATTCTTGAAACAAGTAAAGAATTTATCTTCTTAAAATAGCATTGCATTACAGTTCCTTACAGATATCTGGAGGATATATGGGATTTCTCCAAAAAGTGGGTAGTGCTACGCCGATCGTCTAATTTCTGCACCGGCTTTCATAAAGCTCTCTCATACCAGCTCGGTGGTAAAATTCAATGCCTCTGGCGTATTTAGTTATTGATTATTGTGCCTTTAGTAGTTTTTAATAGTACCGTTATATGGTGAGTGAGCGGACTTATCCTCCGATTTAATTTTCACACTGGCGGTAGAAGTTCTTATAATATTGGTGCTGGGTGAATTTGGTTGTTGTAGTTTAAGTAGTATATGAGGTACGTGCACTTTTTAGTTAGGTCCACGCCAACTTTTTAAAAAAATGTTTCCCACAGGTGCCCATTGCTACAGCGATCCTCTGTGCCAAATTACAGTTTTATATCTTAATTAAGTCCTTAGTTATGACACTTAATAGGTTTTCGGTTAATGGCGATTTGTGGGCGTGGCAAGGCTTTGATTACGCCCATCTATACTAAGGAACCTGTATACTAGGTATACAGATACAAGATATCTCAATTTTTACTCAAGTTTCAGCTTGCATGGATGGACGGACGGACAGGCAGACAAAACCCTATATCTACCTCGATTAGTTTTAGGTGATACGTACAACCGTTAGGCAAACAAAATTATAATGCTCTGTAGCAACTGGTTGCAAGAGTATAAAACCATTTACGATATTGTCTTTTGACTTAGTTAAAATTAAAAGTTAGTATTAAGTATACATGTATAAGGTTCTAATCTGTGCATATATCTATTTTTTTATATATCTGTACAGACAGTGTAGTGGATGTACCACAATCACATGAACTTTCCATCGACGTAATTGAGGGTACCTTGGAGTGTTCAAACCACCAGCCGGAGGAAATACTGCCACCTCCTAGTCCTGTTAGTTCATCTTATAGTGAATTAAGGAAAGCAACGACTGTGTTTAAAAAAACCTTTCATCCTTGCTATGTAAAAAACCATGAATCAAAAGTTAATTGTAATGATTCCAACATTCACGATCTTTGTGGACCATATATGAATGTTACTTGCAGCAATGACTTCAATTCATATTGTACAACATTACAGGTAAGATAATTAACTAATGTGAGCATATTAAAACATATACAACATTAAGGGGCTATACCAGTATGACGCATGAAAAATTAGGCGATTTTCGTAAATTTTTTTAAAAGAAAGCACTAGATTGAATGTTTCGACGTTCTATGAACGTAATAAAGTATATTTTTAGTGCCGAAAAAAAAGTGGCTCAACTGCTGGCATGATTCCGGTCGAATGAGTAGCTGAATCAAAAAAAATCAAAATGTTTATTAAACTTAAATATATTTTCTATACAATGAACTACGATCTTTGAAAAATATCAAAAATTAAGAAAATGGCGTAATTTTGAAAAAAAAAAATCGTTTTTTTTACTAAAAAAAATGGTGGTTTTTTTAATGCCAAATTGACAATTTTCAACCAATCAAAAAGATCGTAGTCTATTGTATAACAAATGTATTCAACTATATCCAGTTTTAATTTGAAGTCGATCGGTCAATTTCTCGTTGAGTTATAATGTCAGCAATTTTGAAAAATGTCGTTTCGAGAAAAACGCGTTTAAAGTTTCACTTATGTATATATGTTTGCAGCCATTCAAAAACAATTGAAGGTATGACCTCTATAATGTCAGCAATTTTGAAAAATGTCGTTTCGAGAAAAACGCGTTTAAAGTTTCACTTATGTATATATGTTTGCAGCCATTCAAAAACAATTGAAGGTATGACCTCTATAATGTCAGCAATTTTGAAAACTGTCGTTTCGAGAAAAACGCGTTTAAAGTTTCACTTATGTATATATGTTTGCAGCCATTCAAAAATAATTGAAGGTATGACCTCGCCAATTTCACAGGATATTTTTGAATATATAAACTATCGAAAAAGAAATTTTTTGAAAGTGTCACACTGGTATAGCCCCTTAAAGGTTTCTTTAGAATAAGGAACTATATGTTTTAAATTTTCTTACGCTTCTAAAATAAGGAATTAAATGATAACTAATTGTGGTTTCATATATTTAACAATGCTTAACCTAAATCTATTCTCTTTACATTACACAGACTGACTATAATAGTAGCATCGATATTTACAATAATGGAAGTTCCTCACAGGTACGCTCAACATAATAAATACACCATACTACTACAAGTACGAATTAAGTAACCTTTAGAACAGTGGTTCCCAAACTTATTTTGTCCACTGCCCAATTTGAGAATAAATATTTTTTTAGCGCCCCCATTTTTTCACCTATTTAAAAACCACTATAACTTCAAATTAAATTAATTAATTATTGTGACCTACTCGTATATATGTATATTAACGGAGAATTCTAAACGAAACTTTTACTACAACCCGCAGCTTGAAACCTGAGCGCAGTAGGTAACATACAACGGCGCTTAGGTCTCAAGTTAACTCTTACGGGCTCCACCTGCCAATAAGAATGATTATTGAAACACAACTTTATAGTATTAAAACAGAGAATCTTTTATTAAAAATAAAACTATAATAATCGATCCATATATAAAAACTAATGTGAAGGATGAATCTGATGCTGTTTAATACGTTTGTTAATTCAGGTTCTAATTTACTCAAGAACAGTCGCAAGTCGCCAAGTTCCGTAAGAAGCAAAGAATCGTTGAACGATTGACCACAATCCAGGGTACAATTGCGGGATCAGTTTTTGTAGCCAAAATTCTTGGTAGCCATTTTTGAACTTGATTTTATTTCCTCGTTTGTTGTGAATTCTATAAGTTCTTCTTCCAGCTGAGGTGACATTGCTGTGTTGACATTTGAATACAGATCCAACACCCAGTCTGGTATTTCCAAGTTCAAAATGTCCTGGTATCGTTCGGTGAAGTCAATGTGGAGGTTTTCCAAGTGTTGGCAGTAGGCAAACAATTCGCCGTTACTGCATGATAGTGATAAATTCGGAAAATTGTGAAACTCGCGTCTGCCCAGATTCTTTTTGTGTAGAAGTAGTTTGGCTGCGAAAGCAGCAACGACGTTTTTTGTTTTAATTAAATTTAGTTTATCGCCTTGCAGTTGGAGATTCATGTCGTTGAACAATTTATACAGGTCTGTCATGTAAGCTATATCATTCTTTGATGTTATGAGCTTGTCTTGCAATTCTGTATCTTTAGTTTCCAAGAACTCTATAACAGAGTCAAACAGGTTGTAAAATCGAGTCAGACAATTGCCTCTTGATAGCCAACGAACTTCAGTATGAAACAACAAACGATTGAAATCCTCGTCATTAGTAACACAAAGCTGATGAAATAATCTATCATTCAAAGAGCTGTTGCGGATCTTACTGACTGCTTTGATGACATATTGCAGTAATTGAAATAGTTTTTCACTTAAGTTTCTAGCAACTAAATGTTGTCTATGAATAACGCAATGTACACCAAGGACATTTTTTAAGTACGCTATGAAGCCTTTATGGCACGCTGTCATAGCCGGAGCATCATCCGTAGCAACTAAAATAATATTTTTCAAAGGAATCTCTTTCTCATCGCAAAGCTTTTCCAATATATTGAATATGGTTTCGCTTTTTGTATCGGTCTCTAAATTTCTAGTAAATAATAGTTCTTCACATATTTTCTCATCTTTAATAAAACTCACGTAAGACAAAAACAATGCTTCATTAGTGGGTAAGTGGACTCATCGAGCTGAATTGAAAATTGACTTGACCTCAGGTGATCGTACAATGATTCTTTAATGCTTTCAGCCATTTCATCAATTCGTCTTTCCACAGAATTATTACTCAAAGGAATTTTTCGGATAATATCTGCGGCCGGTTTATGAAGCATAGTAGTTATTACTTCATTTATTGCCGGCAATATTAACTCTTTTCCGATGTTATGTGGTTTGCCTTTTTGAGCAATTAACAAAGAGTTATTGTACGAAGCTCGAAGTCCGTCGTCATTTTTCTTAGCAGCCGCCGAAAGTAGTTTTGCTACACTTGGTTGAGTATTATGCTTCTTCTCTAGGTCTTGAAAATATGCTACATTCTAGTCTTTCTTATCTGGATGCATTTTATTGAAATGATCTTGCAGTCTTGAAGGCTTCATCCGAAAATGTTTTTAGACATAGAAGATACAAAGGCGACGATGGGTTTGTGGGATTTTCAATGAATCCGAATTTAATATATTCCGCACAATATTGCCGTCTCTTCCTGTTTACTTCCGACATTGTTTTGCTTTGAGAAATACGTTCAATTTCGCGAGTAGTGTAAAGGAGGCGTAAGTGCTGCTCATCTATTGCGCGCAAAACCACAAATGAAAATAAAATAAATATTACATTGTTTATATAGGAATGCTTAAGCAGCACCCACCGACAGGAATAAAACAAACATGCATTAACTCGTTTATCTCCTTCGACGCTCAATCGTGCACAACAAGTCCGAACAAGTATTCAATGAACCAGCCGATTGATACGGGAATGCACAATTTGAGTTATTTAACAAAAACTTGTTAAAATATGATAGATATCTACGAGTACTAATAACTGTTAAAATGCGAAAGTGTGTCTGTTGCCTTTTTATTTGTTTGTTTATGTCTACTTTCATTGTGAAACGGAGCGACCGATTGACATGATTTTAATTTTTTCCTATGTTCAGTAAAATAGAACAGATATATGAACTACGCGGAGAGAAGTATAGATCCGAGTTTGAGCA
This sequence comes from Bactrocera tryoni, assembly GCF_016617805.1. Lineage (NCBI taxonomy): Eukaryota > Metazoa > Arthropoda > Insecta > Diptera > Tephritidae > Bactrocera > Bactrocera tryoni. Next base: position 5,034,111 of record NW_024395824.1, read on the forward strand.
ATCTTTTAATTTATATTAGTTGATGTTCACAAGTTGTTGTTGAGAGTCGAGAGCTCATGCAGTAGTTGTCTAAGAGGCCTTCTAGCTAAATAAAATTACAAATCACTCCCCAGGCCTCTACACAACGCCCCCATTTTCTTTCTGGGTATCTTACCGCCCCCTTGACACCTGCAGCGCCCACAAGGTAGGTTATCGCCCACTTTGGGAAAGACTGCTTTAGAATATAAAAAACCGCTTAATTGGACGACCTATTCAATTAAAAAAGAAAACATAAAATGTCCACTTTTCGTATTTATTTAGTTTTTATAACGATATTTCATCAATAATTTTAACTTTAACCTGAAAAAATATAAAAACGAAAACAAGACAATGTGCTCATACGAGTATAGTATACATTATGTGTTTAATATCGGGTGATTTTTTAAGAGCTTGATAACTTTTTAAAAAAAAAAAACGCATAAAATTTGCAAAATCTCATCGGTTCTTTATTTGAAACGTTAGATTGGTTCATGACATTTACTTTTTGAAGATAATTTCATTTAAATGTTGACCGCGGCTGCGTCTTAGGTGGTCCATTCGGAAAGTCCAATTTTGGGCAACTTTTTTCGAACATTTCGGCCGGAATAGCCCGAATTTCTTCGGAAAATGTTGTCTTCCAAAGCTGGAATAGTTGCTGGCTTATTTCTGTAGACTTTAGACTTGACGTAGCCCCACAAAAAATAGTCTCAAGGCGTTAAATCGCATGATCTTGGTGGCCAACTTACGGGTCCATTTCTTGAGATGAATTGTTCTCCGAAGTTTTCCCTCAAAATGGCCATAGAATCGCGAGCTGTGTGGCATGTAAAGCGCTTCATCTTGTTGAAACCACATGAGTCAACATTTAAATGAAATTATCTTCAAAAAGTAAATGTCATGAACCAATCTAACGTTTCAAATAAAGAACCGATGAGATTTTGCAAATTTTATGCGTTTTTTTTAAAAAAAAGTTATCAAGCTCTTAAAAAATCACCCGATACCATGTTCAGACCGAAAATTTAAAAGATTAGATTATATTTAAGCATTTCATAACCCAACAGTGTTCTCACTGCCGTTAGAAAGATCAAAAAACAGCTGTTATTGTCATTCAAGAATTCACATCGCTCAATATTTACCAAAAGAAAAGATTGTCATATAGTATTTTGAAGTAAAAAGACGGTTTTTTTAATATTTTCCATATAACAGAAATAATGGATGCATTTTTTTCATTTGTTAAGTCGATTTTCAGATGAAATTAGATACATTGCTTTAAAAAAAATTTGTTTTTTTACATTTTTTTCCCTTTGTAGTGTCTAAATCAGCTGTGATAATGTAACAGATTTCCAGTGCTGACAAGTAGATTGCGCAAAATCAGAGTCGCACAGAGAGATTTAGCGTGGATCAGTTTCAAATCATTTCAATAAAGTGATTTGGAACTGTCATTTTTGTATGGCGAAATCTTGATTAATTTTTAAGATTAGTGGGATAATCCATTCAACAGCCGAAATGGTGTGATTAAGTGTCGGCCTGAACATGTTACAATCGCCTAGTTGAGATAATCAAACTTTGTCGCAGAAATTTTCAAAATTTGAAAAGTGAACTTTCTGAATATATGATGGTTATTTTTGAGAAACGAAAATTAGTTGGTGAAATTTTAGTTTGAATGAAAAAACGAAAATTCCTATGTTAAATGTATGGGAACCTAAAAGAAAAATAGCGTAGCCTTAGGATTAAGCTACAGCGCCTGGCTTGAAGGATGATTTTTTGTTTGTCAATCACTAAGAGTTGAAAAAAAAAATTCAAAAATTTTTTTTGAAGCACCCTAGTATATATATACTTAGAGATCATTAAGCATTCAACATACATATTTTAATCACGTCAAGCAAACTTATTTTAAAATAATCCTTAAATAAGAACTGTGTGATTTAAACTGAACGGAAAAGATAAATTCAGTACATTGAGTTGATGGGGAAAACGTCAACACGAAATTGTTTATATTAAGAGGTTTAGACCAATTCTATTATTCTTGTTGTAGAGGTCATTCATATTTAGTGTTAAACCAAATAATTTTTAAGGAAAATTGTCCAATAAATTGCATTAAAAAATCGCAAAGGTATATACGAGACAATACTTTCATGCAATTTTATAAATATACTAGCTTATACCGCGGATCCGCTCGCTTCTTGTTTTCAAGAATATCATTAATTACACTGGTAAACAAAAATCCACTTGTTTTTTTTTGACATGAACAGAACAACGTGTTTATTATGTAAAAATTGCCAAAAATGCAGAAAATGTCTACAGATTTCTTCTATCACCTATAGGTTTTTTGCTATGAGGATTTTTGTTTAAAAAGAACAGCGATAGATATATTATTGCAGTATTTTATTTTATTAACTAAAGAGTACCTTAAAATGTTACTGTCGATATTTTGTTTAACAATGTTCAGCAGTAATCGACCAGCAAACTGGCACTCCACTTGCCTTGGTACAATTTCTCCTTAGTCCAAATGTTTTGGTGGAACCGTTCCCCACTCGTCACTTACGGCCTCTAAATTTTCGGAGAAAAAATCCAGATGGAAGCCCGGAATGTTAGTTTTAAGAGACATGTTGCAACCCATTTTGTTATAGACAGTAAGTAGTTCAGTTATAAGATCTTTGTAATTGTCAGCTTTCACAAACGCACTGCAGGCTCGTATTTCAGTTTAATTGAGCATTACCTCAAATGTTATATATTTCATTAGTTCTCTTCTATTCCCTCCTTAATTTTTGCCTCACTGACTCTTGGAAATTTTTGTTTCAGATACAAGAACCCTCTTCAATTTCTATCCACTGTCTTAACAAAATTCTTCATTAAACCCAATTTAATATGCAAAGGTGGTAGTAATACCTTTCTAGGATCAACTAGAGGTTCACTGGTAACGTCTTTTTTATCCCGGAGTGAGTGACTGTCGTACTTGCCACTGCTTCTGTACATAATGACAATCGCTCGCACGGCTGTCCCATTCGCAAAGGAAGCAACAATATTTCGTATATCCTAGTTTCATTCCAAGAATAAGGGCTATTACTTTAGTTCTCCACATATTCGCCCAAGTGTACTCATGATATCGGATGTGCTCTAAAAGAACTCTCATATTCTCATATGATTCCTTCATATGAACCGCATGAGCTAAGGGCACAGGTGGATATTTGTTACCATTATGAAACAATACCGCCTTTAAACTAAGTATAGAGAAATCAATGAATAGACGCCATAAACACGTGGATCATGTTTTCAGTGCGTTAAACAAAAGTTATACTAGATTCCCTTGTTAAAGAAAGCAATTTGTGAGGTCTTTCTGCCTTTTTCTGTAAAAGTAATATTTATATCACTTTGGAGAAAGTTCCTACCTTTTAGTCTAATGCTAAAAGTTCGGACTGCGATTCTAAAAGGCTTAGATGTCGAACTAAGTCATTAAGTTGACCCTGAGAAATTAGATGCGGCACTGTTGAACATCCTGATAAATCAAGTAAAGGATCGGTTGTAATTTCCTTTGCGGTTTCTGTACCATCACTTGAAGAGCTAGTGGATTCTCCAAGAATCTGGTGTTTTTTGAATAGAAAGTTGCTCACTGTGTTTGACAGGTTTTAAAGCTGATGGTACATTACTGTACTTAACCGTATGTTTAGACTTCGGTCCAATACCTTTAATATTTATAATAGCAGTCTGTAACATGGTCTTTAGGTTATCTTTCACATGTTACACAAGTTTTACAACAGATATGAGGAGCTCATGCTTTGTTTTGGTCCCCATCTTTAACATCAAAATACAGTTCGTAAGCTTTTATCACAAGCGGATTAAAATTACGTTTTTGCGAGTTAAAAGTTAGTTCTCCGCACACATAACAAAAATTGTTGGCACTATTTACTCACTGGCCCAGGCATTGTAAATTTTGGCAAATCTTCAACATAGTAATTTTAAAAACGTAAAAGAATGTGAACTCAAAAACCTTTTGTTATCAAAACATAGAACACGTAACCGATCGGACACCGTTAGTCTACTGATAAATTTTGTAAAATAAAATGATCGTAAAATACGCTGTTTACTTCAAACAAGCAGATAGAACCGGTATAAACCGGATAAATCCCTAATCGTATGAAAATATGAGATGATGCAATATAATGAAATTTTATATATTGTACAATCTTAAGCCACATGTTACAGTATATCTGTGGGTGACGGAAAAATTATGTTTTCATATTTGACTTCAGGATATCAAACTCCATTAGAAAAACCTAAGAATTTTCATGTCACAAATTATCTGACAATACCAGTGTAATTTGTAAAGCTAATAAATTTTGAGAAAAACCTTAATCGAAACATTTTCATTTGTCGAAGGTTTGAATTCACATTCTTCATTTTCTAACTATTTTAAAGTTGCTACTTTACATGAATCGCTGATTTCCAAACCCAAGGCATTGGTAATAGTTCTCCGAGTGGTAGAGCATTTATCTAGATCTACTTGGTTTATACATAAGCGAATATTGTTTCAAATCAAACTTGTATATTAAATATTCTGCTTTTATTTCTGAAATAATCATATTACTTTTGTATTTTATTAGAAGTGGATTTAATTTTTATACGTTTGACGGTATATACGATATTAAGGGCATTTCTATGTTTATGACTAGCCAGTCATTGATTATAAATTTCTTTCAATTTATTACCTGATAGCTACCCAGGTAGTATTAACTTGTAGATTGTTTCTAATAAATGTAATTTCTTCATTAAGTTGTGAAGCCTTTAATAGTTTTGGATTTATGCGACCATGATTTATGTCAATTGGGAAATTGATTACGAAGTTTGAATTTCTTCATATTCGTCCATAACTAATCCTATTCAAAGGGTTAATATTTGAAACATCAAGGTCATGTAGTTAGCATTTTGATTTTTTATTAGTTCGTTATAAAATTTATTAAGTTGTTCATTAATTTTTTCAAAATATTGATAACTTCATCTGTTGGTTCTTTTTTAATATTTATGGTAGAAACAACTCTTATTGTCTGCTTTTTTAAATAATTTTGCTATATCCTTTTGGTTGTCGAAAATATTTCTAATCTTCCATATTCTAAATCATATATGGTAGATTGAATCAACGAACACAAACGGTGCTCGCCTTTTTCTATTTTGTACTTCCATGAAGAATTTATTATTTACTTTAAGGTTATTATATCTGCTCTTTAAAGCTGCAGTAACCATCATACAGGCATCTTCGTAATGGGTCAATATTTTGAATTGATGTTCAAGTCTATTGAGGTTTTCTGTTTCAGAAGCTTCAAAAAAAGATTGTTTTTGCTTGCTTAAATTTTTTTAAAAATTATCTAAGAATATGTCCCCAAAGTTATATCGGGTGATTTTTTAAGAGCTTGATAACTTTTTTTAAAAAAAAAACGCATAAAATTTGCAAAATCTCATCGGTTCTTTATTTGAAACGTTAGATTGGTTCATGACATTTACTTTTTGAAGATAATTTCATTTAAATGTTGACCGCGGCTGCGTCTTAGGTGGTCCATTCGGAAAGTCCAATTTTGGGCAACTTTTTCGAGCATTTCGGCCGGAATAGCCCGAATTTCTTCGGAAATAATGTCTTCCAAAGCTGGAATAGTTGCTGGCTTATTTCTGTAGACTTTAGACTTGACGTAGCCCCACAAAAATAGTCTAAAGGCGTTAAATCGCATGATCTTGGTGGCCAACTTACGGGTCCATTTCTTGAGCATTAATTGTTCTCCGAAGTTTTCCCTCAAAATGGCCATAGAATCGCGAGCTGTGTGGCATGTAGCGCCATCTTGTTGAAACCACATGTCAACCAAGTTCAGTTCTTCCATTTTTGGCAACAAAAAGTTTGTTAGCATCGAACGATAGCGATCGCCATTCACCGTAACGTTGCGTCCAACAGCATCTTTGAAAAATACGGTCCAATGATTCCACCAGCGTACAAACCACACCAAACAGTGCATTTTTCGGGATGCATGGGCAGTTGGCCACCAAGATCATGCGATTTAACGCCTTTAGACTATTTTTTGTGGGGCTACGTCAAGTCTAAAGTCTACAGAAATAAGCCAGCAACTATTCCAGCTTTGGAAGACAACATTTCCGAAGAAATTCGGGCTATTCCGGCCGAAATGCTCGAAAAAGTTGCCCAAAATTGACTTTCCGAATGGACCACCCAAGACGCAGCCGCGGTCAACATTTAAAATGAAATTATCTTCAAAAAGTAAATGTCATGAACCAATCTAACGTTTCAAATAAAGAACCGATGAGATTTTGCAAATTTTATGCGTTTTTTTTTTAAAAAAGTTATCAAGCTCTTAAAAAATCACCCGATAGATGGGAATTCGAAATATTGTGGAAGCTATAGGAGAAAGAGTGGCCTAGCGTCTAGCAGTTATATGGGGGAAAAAATATTGACGCGCGATTTCTCGGTTTTTCATTTTTACGATTTTTCTTAAATAACGGGCAGGATAGAAAAAAACCCAAACGTCGTATAGACTTTTTAGGAATTTTCTTAGTTTAACTAGAATTATTAACAATTATGAATTTCGCTTTAATCAATTAATTCTTTCCCCCCCAAAAAATCGTCAAAAAACCGATTTTTTGAAGCTTCTAAACCAGGCTCCCCCCTTTTTAAAGTCTTGTACTTATGCACCCGATCATAATAAGTACCAAATTCATTATACTCTATTAAATTCCATTCTGAATTTATTATGTCATATACTAATCGGTTACAAATATATTGCTGTGTTATTTCTCAGCTTAGTCACTGAAGATCTTGGCTTAGCTGTATCATTAATGTATTGTATAATGATTTAGCTTGTGTGTTGTGTTGCTCATCAATTCATTTACTTTACTCGACCGTTATGAGTCGGAAGTTTTTTTATTATTCTTGAAGTCAATAAACTTGTAACCTGATTTGGGTCATCTGTTATACTGCTGTTTGTTGCTTTCAGTGGGCACAATTTATGAACGGGCCGTTTAAGTATGCCATTTTGTAATTTTAGAGTTACAACTCTTACATTTCCATCAAGTCCTGGATGAGTTTTAAAAATTTTAATAATGGCCACTTGGGTGGATGAGTTTCTTCATCTTTAATAATTACTATTTGTCCTTCTGCTAGATTGACCTGTTTGGTTTTCCATTTCATTTGTTTTCGCAACATTACAACATATTCGCTTTCACATTGTTTCCAAAAGTTTCCTTAAATTTTCTTCTTCTTTACTGGCGTAGACACCGCTTACGCGATTATAGTCGAGTTAACAACAGCGCGCCAGCCGTTTCTTCCTTTCGCAATGTGGCGCCAATTGGATATTCCAAGCGAAGTCTTTCTTCACCTGGTCCTTCCAACTGAATGGAGGTCTTCCTTTTCCTCTGCGCCCCGGCGGGTAGTACTCGACGCAGTGAATACTTTCAGAGCTGGAGTATTTTCGTCCATTCGGACAACATGACCTAGACAGCGTAGCCGCTGTCCTTTATTTCGCTGAATTATGTCAATGTCTTCGTATACCTCATACAGCTCATCGTTCCATCGAATGCGATACCATAAATCTTTCACAGAACCTTTCTCTTAAAAACTCAAAACGTCGACTCATCAGTTGTTGTTATCATCCAAACCTCTGCACCAGGGATAATGGGATGCTCGACTTATTCCAGTGTGAGAGCATTTCAAAATTAGCGTTTTTTATAACATTTTCCATTGTGGCCAGATCGAAGAAAATAAGAATTTTTGGTCATTTAAATTAAAACACCTAAGATTTATTACGATTGCAAATTATTATATATTGAACTTTTAACATATGGCGAAAGTACTTAAATCCTTTTTTATGATTTTATGGCATATTAAAACAACTATCTTTTTATATTTCAATTGAATTAAGCCTGTTAGTTTCTAATTAGAAGATGTTTTTAATGATTTGTTATTGAAATATAATTCTACTATGCAAAATGTTTCATGAAATATTAGATTTCGCATTTTCTTTAATTTCTATTATTTTAAATTTTTTATTAGCGATCTTGAACGGGAACAAATCCTTCCGTTCACACATATTTTTGGCATAATTTCGATCTGGCAGTTCCAGTCATTCCAATTGCAAAACGTCAAAACCTACCCAATCCAACCAACTGTCAAAGCTCGGTAGATGAGCGGTTCTCACATTTCCAGTGACCGGAGAGTTGGACATCTCTTTATCTCTGCTCTGCTCCATATAGTAGGACGCGAATAATGAGTGACTTACAGAGTTTGGTTTTTGTTCGTTGAAAGAGGACTTTACTTCTCAATTGCCTACTCAGTCCAAAGTAGCACCTGTTGGCAAGAGTTATCCTGCATTGGATTTCTAGGCTAACATTGTTGGTGGTGTTAATACTGGTTCCTAAATAGACGAAATTATCTACAACTTCAAAGTTATAATTGTCAACAGTGACGTGAGAGCCAAGTCGCGAGTGCGATGACTGTTTGTTTGATGACAGCAGATATTTCGTCTTGCCCTCGTTCACTGCCAGACCCATTTTCTTTGCTTCCTTGTCCAGTCTGGAGAAAGCAGAACTAACGGCGCGGGTGTTGGCGCATGGTGAATATCTGGTCGGTTGTTGATTTGCCAGGTCTAAAGCCACACTTATAAGGTCCAATCAGTTTGTTGATGGTGGGCTTTAATGTTTCACACAATACGCTCCAAAGAACCTTATACGCGATATTGAGGAGGCTTATCCCACGGTGGTTGGCGCAGATTGTGGGGTCTCCCTTTTTGTGGATTGGACAGAGCACACATAAAATGCAATCGTTGTTCATGATTTCGTCTGACCATATTTTACAAAGAAGCTGATGCATGCTCCTTATCAGTTCTACGCCACCGTGTTTGAATAGCTCGGCCGGCAATCCCCCGCTGCTTTGTTGTTCTTGAGACGGGTAAGTGCTATTCGAACTTCTTCATGGTCGGGCAATGGAACTTCTGCTCCATCGTCATCGATTGGGGAATCGGGTTCGCCTTCTCCTGGCGTTGTGCGTTCACTGCCATTCAGCAGGCTGCAGAAGTGTTCCCTTCATAATTTAAGTATGCACTGGGCATCGGTGATTACATCACCTTTGGAGGTTCTACAAGAGTATGCTCTGGTTATGAAACCTTCTGTAAGCCGCCGCAGTTTTATGTAGAATTTTCGAGCATTACCCCTGTCGGCCAGCTTATCAAGCTCTTCGTACTTACGCATTTCGGCCTCTTTCTTTTTCTGTCTGCAAATGCGTCTCGCTTCCCTCTTAAACTCTCGGTATCTATCCCATCCCGCACGTGTTGCGTTCGGTCGTAACGTTGCGAGGTATTCAGCCTGTTTTCTCTCCACTGCGACACGGCACTCCTCGTCGTACCAGCTGTTCTTTTGTACTTTTCGAAAACCAATGGTTTTGGTTGCAGCTGTACGTTTAAAATGCCGTCCCACAGTTCCCTTATATCGAGTTGTTGACAAGTGCTCCGAGAAAGCAGGAGTGCAAGTCGAGTAGAAAATCGTTCTGCTGTCTGTTGTGATTGCAGCTTCTTAACGTCGAACCTACCTTGAGTTTGTTAACGTGCGTTTTTTGCTGTACATCTATCACAACATGATCGATCTGGTTGGTTGTTTTTCGATCCAGAGACAGACAGGTAGCTTGATGAATTTTCTTATGCTGGAATCTAGTGGTACAGTTAACCATATTTCGGTCCCCGGCGAAATCGATCAGCCTCGATCCATTTGGGGATGTTTCGTCATGGAGGCTGAATTTACCTACCGCAGTGCCAAAGATACCTTCTCACCTCGAATCCCACACCAAATTTGCGCTCCTTTATATGACCACTGTAGTAAATGCCACAAGCACCTACTCGCCTCAGTCCTTGTCCCGTCCATCACATTTCGTGGACGGCGGTGATGTCAGCCTTCACTCTAACGAGGACATCAACCAGCTGGGCGGCTTCACCTTGACAATTAGGGGACCGGACATTCCAGGTGCATTCCCCCAATTCGTAGTCTTTATTTCGTTTGCCATGGTCGTCATCAAAAGGGGGGTCTCTCATACGAGGCTGATTGTTAATTTTCATGGGGGATATTTTTTTACGTGGCGGGTCCCAAACCCAGCGCACAATCCTATGTAGGGGATATTTCGCCTTCTCACTTTAGCTCTCCTTCGAACGGATGTTCTTACGCTACCCAGAGGATACGTGGTTTAAAACCGGAAGTCGTGAGCTGCTTGAGCCTTATGTAAAAGAATCGTTTCTGGCCACTCCCAAGTGAATGGCGAACAGAGAACTTTCCTCACTTGCGCGAACTTCCACACTTGATTCCATTCTCCATAATATAATTAAAGGAATATTTAAATTGGCAATCTACATTTTTTATTGACTTCGCAAATTACTTAAGGAATAGTACATACTTAAACATGTATGATCTAACAATATTTTCACAAATATTTTATCACTTGAATTAAATATTACGTAAAATATGTCACATTCTCTGCGCCGTATATCGTTACACACGCATACATATGCTATTTGTTATGTTGTATAACTGCGCAAAAATGAATCAGAAGAGGGCGCGTCATTTACTGAACCCGCAAGTAGCTGTGTGATGCTATTTTCTTTTTTTAAGTAACAAATATTCAAATGATTTTTATGTGATTATTGAACAAATGCTTATGATTTAAGCTATACTTTTTTTTATACATATATGAATTTTTTGACTGTTAACATAAAAGAATACATATGGGTATCACAAATTACGGTACCCCGCCAGCAGCTATTTTGTTTATTTTTTTTTTTAAGTAAAAAAAATATCAAACCTCCACGCTTTACTGTGGCTGATACATAGATGGTACTACTAATACCATTTATATGATTTCTAGTCAGCCCCCACATGTAAAAAATGCGCATAAAAATTTAGAAACTGAGGAACTATTAGGTAATGGGACATAGCATTTTGGGAAAAACTACTGTAGCGTTGAAATCAACCGTTGAAAAAAGATTTGCTAAGTAGGAAAGAGGCGAAATGAGCATCGAGGACAATGAGGTTAGTGGGCACCCTAAGGAGGCGAAAGCTCTGTTCGAAGTGAATACTGTGCAAGTTCATAATTCAACAAAAACGACAAATTGCTGATTCTGAGGAGTGTGTGTGTGCTCTCATCGTAATAAAACCGAATTTTTTCGTCGGTGTGTGACAATAGAAACAGCCTAGTGTACTGCACATTATGAACCGGTTCTCACGCGTGGAGAGACGAAAAAGTCGACTGGGAAGCTTGGCATTAGTCTTTTTGGATGCACGTGGTATAACATTGATCGACTAATTGCTGAGCCAGTTATAGTCAATTGCACTGCGTATTTGGTTACAGTTCTATTCCCATATCATATTACACATATCTCCAATTAAAATAGACCTTTTTATCAACACTGCAGTTATTCCGCTAATTTTTTATGCTAGATGTCGCGTTTGGTTTGTTATGAATGCATTTGCGTCCTTACGGGTTCGTCCTAAAAACAAAACTGCCTTGTTCAGGAGCAACAATTAGCATTACCCATTTACTAATTGCCTTTTAACGTAAAGAGAAAAACAGTATCATATGTCCGTCCCTTGGTTCTGAGCTACCTCCCCAACAAATTTCAGCCACATCGGTTAGCCATTCTTGAGTTATAATTGGTGTAACTACCAACTAACTCTTTTATATAGGTACATATATCGATTGAAAAAATGCTTCTGAAATATAATTTTTTTTATCTATGAATTGTTTTGACTTTGAACATAAAACGATGCATAAAGATATGTATCGATATATGTATGTATGTATGCATGGATATCTCAAATTACGGCACCCTGTCAGTAGCTGTGTGATGCTATTTTGTTTTTTGTTTTAGGTAAAAAAATATTCCAATGATTTTTATATGATTATTAAGCAAATGCTTATGATTGTTTTTTTTTATTAATATATATCAATTGTTGGGAATTTGAACATACAACGATGAAAAGTAGCCTATGCCCGTCCCGGGGTTTCAACCTACATCCTCTGTAATTTTTAGTCAAATCGGTTCAGCAGTTCCTAATTTATAAATATCTACTTGTATTGCAAATTCGATGGGGATTTTGCAAAAATTAGGTAAGACCTTCTACAGACATAGAAGAGTACCTCTCAAATTTTCACGTCTTACCGTGCTGTGGTTCAGACGTTATGCGGGCGCATAACGAAATAGCGTTTGACGAATATACATACATATGTATATAAGAAAGCTCATACAATGGCCGACAATATATTCCACATAAAACTTATTAGAAAAACAAAAATTATTATTTGATGAGGGGTTCGGGTAACCTGGTGAAACTGTTAATACCAATCGTTACAAACAACAAATGATCAATTAGAACCATACATTGATCGAAATACGATCAGAGTAGGCCATAGGCATGGTATCCACAAATTGCCAGAAAGGTGGTCAAAATGTCTAAAAAGCATTGGTCGATATTTTTATAACTTTTATAACTTTCACATTCAAAATTAGTATTTAATTTCCAGAAGAAAAATTATCTTACATATAAACATACACAGACATCTTACATATGAACGATATAACGCCAACCGGAAGTTTAAAAATCTCATATTAAGCATATGAGCTTTTATCTATTTTTTTACTATACCCGGAATTGACATTACTTCATATGACTGGTGATTGTATGTCAGGTACCTTAGTGAAACACGGGGAACATTTTTTCGCATGTGGCATAGTGTGTATTACAGGCAAAAATAAATACATTCGGGTTAATACTACCCCCTCTTCCCATATTTTCCTGAGGGAATTTCTCGGACTTTAATTCTTGCAAGTTGCCAGAGTATAAAATGTTCGGAAATGTTTAATAAAACGTTGTTCAAGGGCGTGGTGCAACTTTTACAGGTTTTTGTTTTGCTGGGACAAAGTGAAAGTCCTTAAGTGGTTATTGGTACCGTGTATTTTTGGCAGTAATAAAAGCATTAACGACTACAACATTTACGGAAGTGAAAAAATATTCTGTGCCACCATTTTTGCTTTTCCTGATCAATTTAGTTGATCAGACTTGTCAACGATATTCATGTGCATATTATGATTGTGTATAATTTTAGGTTAGTGAACCACCCCGCAAAACTAATACGGCTGTGTAAACTGACGTTGAGCAACGCGAAAAGCTCCGTCAGGGCGACTCCCTATCGTGCGACTTTTTCAATCTGCTGCTAGAGAAAAAAGTTCGAGCTGCAGAACTTAATCGAGCGCCGTTATTTTTGCTTTCTCCAAACTGGACAGGGAAGCAAAGCAAATGGATCCGGCAGTGAAGGAAGGCAAGACGAAATATCTCCTGTCATCAAACAGACAGTCGTCGCACTCGCGACTTGGCTCTCACCTCACTGTTGACAGTCATAACTTTGAAGTTGTAGATAGTTTCGTATATTTGGGAACCAGCATAAACACCACCTACAATGTCAGCCTGGAAATCCAACGCATGCTACTGCGGACTGAGTAGGCATTGAAAAGTAAAATCCTCTCTCGACGAACAAAAACCAAACTCTATAAGTCGCTCATAATTCCCGTCCTACTATATGGTGCAGAGGCTTTGACGATAACATCAACTGATGAGTCGACGTTGAGAGTTTTCGAGAGAAAAGTTCTGCGAAAGATTTAAGGTCCTTTGCGCATTGGCCAAGGCGAATATCGCATTCGATGGAACGATGAGCTGTACGAGATATACGTATTCCTTGATAAATTTATTCCGAACATGGAAGTTAGATAAAACTCGTTTTTCAATCCATTTCATAAACATTACTACTCTTTCTGTTGGCTTCTTCGTACGGCACATTAATTGTTGCGCAATGTGGTTATTAGGGTGTGTCATTCTGAGGCAACCTTTTCTTTTAACTGAAAAAATGTGAAAAAAAGTCGCTCAAAAGATGAGCTCTTAATATTAATATTGCTCTTTCAAATTTTCTGTTTTCCATACAAACAACATGGAAAAAAAATTAATTTTTTTTGTGGTGGTTATTGTGCGGAGGTTATTATATGTGCACGCGATGGCTGCCAGTAGGGATGGTAAACTCGATTCCGATTCTACTCGAGAATCGAGTTTTCTCGTAAAATAATCGATTATTAATCGCCTTCGACTACTGAAGATCGATTCCCAAAAATCGATTATTTTACAAGAAAACTCGATTCTCGAGTAGAATCGGAATCTGCTGCAATTATAGCTTCGGTTCTATTGGTCTAAAAACCATTTTTTATTTATTAAAGTTATTTATCAACTTAAGTCAAACAAATTTTATTCCGTAAATTAGAACACTCGAAAAATAGAATATTTTATCGAAATATCCTTCATTGTACAATCTAGCTGCAATGAATGACACCATTTAAATTATTTCTTTCATTATCGTTTTATGTATGACCATGTAATCATCTTTCGAGCAATACATCTCTGGATAAATCTTCAAATATTATCTGTACATATTTTCGAATCTCCGGATGTAGTGCTGTTGGATCTTCCCCAGAAGCTTCAGATTTTTTCCACTTACACCAGCTGTCGAGAACAGGCGGACAGTACTGACATTGTAAATTATCATTTGTAGAACGCTTTTCCTGGAGACATTGCTACGAATATCTAACCCGTAGTACAAAGATTCGATTTCCATGAAATTGTCCATTTCGCGGATGTTTAGACCGAGTTTCAAGTTCCTTTAGGATACGTTTTATTTTATTGTTTGTAATTTCTCGATATCGTTCCGTACAGAATGAGCTCAAAAGTAGACTGAGTAAAATTAACATCGACACCGGATCCCTCACAGCACAAACGGTTTTCTTCTCAAATAATGTTCTTTATAACAAATGTGCACATCTGTTTAATGGAATTTTCAACAATGCAAATGTTACAATATGGAAATTTAAGAGTTAAGGTAATTAAAGACGACCGGTTTTCATGGTAAAAAAAAATACTTTTTTGCGAATTTATTTCTTTAATATGGATTGAGTAATTTTTTTTTTTTGAATGGACCTTTTGTACATTATTGAGCATACTTTCGACAATGTATGGTCATTTTTTTTCGCCACTTTTTTAGTTTATAAATTTTAGACGCGTTTTTCTCAAAACTACACTTTCAAAGTTCGTGTTCACTGTCATTTCAAAACTGCTTGACCAATTCATTTCAAACTTTGTACACATTTTTGACTTATAAAATACCTCTCCTTATCGTTTAGTAAATTTTTTTTTACATTACATTACATTTTCCACCCACAAAATGGCACAATTTTTTATTAGAAAATAGCAATTTTCACTTTAAATGGCCGTAAAATTTTTGAAATGAAAAAAAAATTATCAGACGACGATGGTGGAAGATTTGATTATAATTTGACTATTTTTTTTTTGGTTCTTTATTTGCGTATATTTAAGAAATACACCCTGTCAAGAAAGTATGGGGAATTTATAAATGAAACGAAAATTATTCAACCATCATCCAAATTTATTTTATCGCCTTCAAAGTAACATCCATTTGAAGCGATGCACATCTGTCACACAGGAATGATAGTGTCAACGAAATAAGCGATCTAATTATTAACTATTACTAAAGTTCACGAAAAAATAAAAATCGATAGACACCGTGGCTAACATCGAAAACGCAGTCCATTATCCCCAGGAGTTTTTAAATTCATTAAACCCTTCTGTACGGCCACCACATGAATATGCTTTATTAACTGGAATTCCAATTTTGAGGAATTTAAGCTTTCCAAGCATGTGTAACGGGACTAAAACGAGAAAGTATGTGTGTACAAAATTATAACTTTTGAAATGATTGTTTAATACTCGTGCGAAGCCGGTGCGGGATGTTAGTAATGTATATTATTGCTGGCTTGGGGTTTAAAAAAGTTTTTATTCGAGTCATTTTGATTATTTCTTGGCTTGACTATTTATTTGTCTACTCGCTCAGCTATTTCGTACTGAGTTGTTAATAATTCTTTCATTTAATAACATTTTGGCGATTTTCTACTCGGCTTGCACTCCTGCTCTCTGAGAGCACTCATCAACAACTTGGTATAAGAGAACTGTGGGATTGTATTTCAAACTCCTTACGTACAGCTGCATCCGAAACCATTGGTTTTCGGAAAGTGCAAAAGAACAACTGGTACGACGAGGAGTGCGCGTCGCAGCGGAGAGAAAACAGGCTGCCTACCTCGCAACGTTACGATTGACCACAACACGTGCGGGATGGGATAGATACCGAGAGTTGAAGAGGGAAGCGAGACGCATTTGCAGACAGAAAAAGAAAGAGGCCGAAATGCGTGAGTAGGAAGAGCTTGATAAGCTGGCCGACAGGGGTAATGCTCGAAAATTCAACGAAAAAATGCGGCGGCTTACAGAAGGTTTCAAGACCGGAGCATACTCTTGTAGAACCCCCACAGGAGATCTAGTCACTGATGCCCAGAGCATACTTAAATTATGAAGGGAACACTTCTCCAGCCTGCTGAATGGCAGAGAATGCACAACGCCAGGAGAAGGCGAACCCGATTCCCCAATCGACGACGATGGAGCCGACGTTCCATTGCCCGATGATGAAGAAGTTCGAATAGCAATTACCCGCCTGAAGAACAACAAAGCGGCGGGGGCCGATGGATTGCCGGCCGAGCTATTCAAACACGGCGGCGAAGAACTGATAAGGAGCATGCATCAGCTTCTTTGTAAAATATGGTCGGACGAAAGCATGCTCAACGATTGGAATTTAAGTATGCTATGCCCAATCCATAAAAAAGGAGATCCCACAATCTGCGCCAACTACCGTGGGATTAGTCTCCTCAACATCGCATATAAGGTTCTATCGAGCGTATTGTGTGAAAGATTAAAGCCCAGCGTCAACAAACTGATTGGACCTTATCAGTGTGGCTTTAGACCTGGAAAATCAACAACCGACCAGATATTCACCATGCGCCAAAATTTGGAAAAGACCCGTGAAAGGAGAATCGACACACACCACCTCTTCGTCGATTTCAAGGCTGCTTTCGACAGCACGAAAAGGAACTGCCTCTATGCCGCGATGTCTGAATTTGGTATCCCCGCAAAACTAATACGGCTGTGTAAACTGACGCTGAGCAACGCGAAAAGCTCCGTCAGAATCGAGAAGGACCTCTCCGAGCCGTTCGATACCAAACGAGGTTTCAGACAAGGCGATTCCTTGTCGTGTGACTTTTTCAACCTGCTTCTGGAGAAAATAGTTCGAGCTGCAGAACTTAATAGAGAAAGTATCATCTTTTATAGGAGTGTACAGTTGCTGGCGTATGCTGATGATATTGATATCATCGGCCTTAACACCCGCGCCGTTAGTGCTGCTTTCTCCAGACTAGACAAGGAAGCAAAACAAATGGGTCTGGCAGTGAACGAGGGCAAGACGAAATATCTCCTGTCATCAAACAAACAGTCGTTGCTCTCGCGACTTGGCACTCACCTCACTGTTGACAGTTATAACTTTGAAGTTGTAGATAATTTCGTCTATTTAGGAACCAGTATTAACACCACCAAAAATGTCAGCCTGGAAATCCAACGCAGGATAACTCTTGCCAACAGGTGCTACTTCGGACTTGACGACGACATTGACATAGTTCAGTGAATTAAAAGACAGCGGCTACGCTGACTAGGTCATGTTGTCCGCATGGACGAAAACACTCCAGCTCTGAAAGTATTCGACGCAGTACCCGCCGGGGGAAGCAGAGGAAGTGGAAGACCTCCACTCCGTTGAAAGGACCAAGTGGAGAAGGACCTGGCTACGCTTGGAATATCCAATTGGCGCCACGTAGCGAAAATAAGAAACGACTGGCGCGCTGTTGTTAACTCGGCTATAATCGCGTAAGCGGTGTCTACGCCAATTAAGAAGAAGAAGAATGTGAACAAATGTGTAAAGAAGAGTTTAATTGACATTTTTATTATAAATCAATTAAATTATATAAATTTGCGAACGCGTATTCACCGCATAAATCGTCTCAATAAATATCTGTATATAATTATTGTTATTGAAATTGAGTGTTACAGTTTGGCGTTGGTTTTCATTTCCAAAGTGAAGAAAGTTATCCATATGTGCATAATAGGCCGGGTCGATTTATGGGAAGGCAAAAAAAATCGCCCATTGCGCTACGAAAATCATATTCTAGGGATCAAAATAAGAAACTTTGCCGAAGGAACCATACCTCTGAAACGAATTCTGATGTCCCCAAATTTGGGTCGAACTTTTGGGTAGGGGCAAAATTTCAAATAGAATTGAAATTACCATTTCATTCTTATTACCTCTGAAAGTGAGGAGAACTAAAGCAATAACCACTATGGTATTTCAAAAAAAATAATAAGTGAAGTGACCATTCCAAATCAAAAAGTTTACAATGAATCCACCATCCTCTACACCGCGAGATGAAGCAACTACATCAACAACTATCGAAAACCCAATGAGTCATATACCCAAGCATAATGTTACTGTTTTTGGTGTGTCTTCTGATTTGACTGATCTTAATTTACCAACCCATCTGGATATCTTGAGATATTATATTTACTTAAGCGAACGTGCTAAAACAGAACAAAAAAAGTTTTCCCATAAATCATTTACTATTCAAGTACAAGATTAGTTGATTGGAATTTGGGAAAAACTTGGTATACAAAAAATAACGCTGAAAAAAAGTGTATGTAATAAATTGAATAAATTGCTTGACAAGTATCAAGAGCAAATCAAGAGAAGAAACAACACCCAACAATTTACAGAGAATGTAAAATCTCTGGAAACATTTTTTTACATTGGAACATGTAAATGCGATTTGAAGGCAGCACCATGTGCATGCGGCTGGGTTCCCGAACGCCTCAAAGAGTTCATGCACGATCAACATAATCAGAGAAGACTAACAATGAATGCATTTATGATGGAAACTGAAGAGCAAGGAGCAACGTCTATGTCATCAATGCCAACATACCAAGATCCCGAAGATTCAACATACGCACCGCCACCGGTTCAAGAAGATATGGATAGAAGCACAAGTTCACAATACACAGAGAGATACGATTGTTTTAACTTTGCCTTGGTATGTGACAGATTTGGTCTGCCTGACAGAGTAGCATCAGCATTGGGAACCGCTCTTTTTGCAAGATTTTAAAATTAAAGATAAGCATGGAAACCTCTCATCATGAATAAATCGAAAGTTCGCAGAGAAAAAGAGAAATGCAGACAAGAAGTGCTTCGCAAACGGTTAGATGATATCAATTTGTTAGCGTTTTCATTCGATGGCAGAAAAGATGATACTTTAACGATAGATAAAATTGATGAGAAGTATCATACTAGGATGGTAAAAGAACCTCATCTTGTTATTTTGAGAGAACCCAATTCTGAATTGATTGGTTACGAAAGACTGGAACACGAAACCTAAATGGTTTTTTCAACGATAAAAATATATCACTGGATACATTAATTGGAATATGCACTGACGGTGAGCCAACAAACACTGGCCCACACGATGGAATTATACGACGATTCGAATTGCTGTTAAAAAGACCATTGCATTGGTTTGTTTGCCTTCTACACTTCAACGAACTTCCGTTTCGGCATTTGTTTGAAGCTTTGGATAAATCAAACAGCACTGGACCAAGATCGGCAACCGGAAAACTGAGCCGTCAAATCGAAACTTGTGAAACTCTTCCGGTAAGTTATTGCTATCACTCATTTATTATAATTGTCAACCATTTTTAATTATTTTATTATTATGTATTTTTAGGTGATGGACGGCTTCCAGAAAATTGAGTTGCAAAATATGCCCCCTGCTCCAGAAAAAAAGAATTTTCCACCGATTCGAAGTACTTATACGACATGGCCCATGCAATTTCTAGCGCAGTGGTTCCGGTGGATCTGGCTAACATCAAACCAGGGAAAATTGTACATTCTCGGTGGCTCACCAAGGCCGCTAGATTATTGCGATTATATGTGACAACGGAAAATCCAGATGCAAATTTAAGAATTCTGGTTGAATTTATAATTAAATGTTATGTGCCAATGTACTTCAATATCAAGTATTACAGCTCTGTCGTGTACGGCAGTGCATTATTTTTCAAGTTCATTGGTTGGTCACGATTTCTAGAACCTCGTTTACGCAAAATTGTCAATCAAGTAATTAAAGATAATTCATATTATACGCGTTCGGAAAATACCTTGTTATCAATGTTGTTTGATGATAGGAAAGAAAAGCGCGACTGTGCCATCAAGAAAATTCTACGATATCGAACCGATGTTGACGAGCCAATGGAACTTAGAGTTTATAAAAAACCAGATATAAATTTTAATAGCACAAGTTATACGGAAATGATCAATTTGAATGATATAAATATCGTATTTGAACCACCATTCACGCGAAGCATTCCGTACGATACATTGAAAGAATATTTAAATCAAGATGATCCACCGTTTAATGATCCAAAAATTCCATCACACATTTAAGGAACGGTACGGCATGTTCAATTGCTAGCTAGCGTTTCCAAACGGGTTATACCGGAAAATATAGAGGCTGTTATGGCGACGAAATTAGAGAGCCGTGCGAAATTGCCCAGACTTGAAAGTAAAAAAGACTTCAAACAATATTTTTTTTTAATTTCTTTTCTATAACTCACTTAAATTAATTTTTTCATTTTGCATATGTTCTACTACTAAATAAATTTCTTAAGAGAAAAGACAGATATTATTATAAATAAATACATAAAAATGAAGAAAAAAAGGTGCGTGGAGTCCCTACGCGCGGATGAAGTTATACTTCTTAGTGATATTCCAAGCAATGCATATCATTTTGTATGAAAGAAAACTAGACAACTCCTAGAAACAGCAGCATATTTTCATCACTTATCAATATACTTATTACATGTGCGCGCATTGACTTGCATGTTCATACATTCATATATACTTATATGTACATATATTTGTCACCAACAAAAAATTGATCTTCACAAGTCAATATGGCAGCCAAATTGGCGAAGAACAAGTGTAGTAAATTTCACAACAAAAAAACAGGCGATCTCGCTTCCCCGAGCATGCCTTTGCCAACAAGTCGTCTTTTCGCGACGATGGCAAAAGCCAAAAACCATAAATTGCACAACTTTCTGGTGCTTCTCGCAAAAATCTGCGTCGATATGTATTCACGATCATACGTATGCATACACACATATTTACGCATGTTTGTAGGCGAAGCTGCTACAGCGGCAAGGGGTGACAAGCGGCGGCCATTAGAAATTCTATTGCTACGAATATGGAAATGACAACGAAATAATGCAAATATGCATATTTCTAAAGGTCATTAATTTCTTTGAAGAAATGAATGATCCTGAGAAGTATAGTCTTAACTTTTCAACGGTCAACGCAGAGCGTTTCAACCAAAAGGAATTCATTCATTAGAATCACCACTCAAAAGTCGTTTTATCCGTTGTAAGCGAATGATTTTCGAAGAAACATCATTTCTAATATGCCATAGGACAAAATAAGAAATGAACTTCTTAACCTTACGCTGTCAGATAAAACGAAAAAATACTTCGTCATCGTAGGTCGATTTCCAAAAAATGTGTTTTTTTTTTGAAGAGATGTGGGGGAGAAATCTTCTAAAGACACCCTGGCGGGTAGTGTCGGATTCGCTTGATGCGCCTACCGACTAAAACCCCCCCACACTGGTTGCCAACCATATGGTTATGAACCTAGAAGATAAATTGCGGGAGAAGGAGGAAGATTCAGTTGCGAGCGGTGGTGGCCCTCAAAAGAATCTGACGCTAATAAGCGAAGCTCGAGGTTTTGGTTAGGTGGGAGCGGAAGGATTTGTCAGGATACATGGCCTTCTGAAACGGTCGGTTTCCTTGCACCTGAGAGTGGCAAGACATTTGATGCTGGGGTTTGCGTGGGATGCAACTGACGCCCGGAGATTTGCAGCGTAACAGCGTAGCTGCCGCTTGAATGGAAGGGAGATTTGTTTCCACTAGGATCTGTTTGTTTCTAACATACCACGGGAAACTAAGGGCTGATCTGAGTAGACGCATGTATGTGGATTGAAGCCTGGACAGTTGTCTGGGTGAGGCAGAGCCCCAAATAGGGATGGCGTAGGAGCAGATGCTTCTAATGATGGCATTAAAAGCTCGCTTTTTGGTGCTTTGTGAAACCTTTTTATTGGTGAAAAAGGGTTTTAATGCGCCGAAGGCGCCATTGGCTTTACCTCGAACTGCTGAGATTTGTTTCGTCCAGGTTAGCCACCTGTCGAAAACAACACCGAGGTATTTCGCGGAAGGGCTCCATTTGATGGGGAACCTATTTACCAAGATTTTTGGTGGAATGCGTTTCTTCCGTGAAAAGAATATTGCCTCCGATTTGGTTGTGTTGATGTCGAATCTCCACAACCAGTACCAGTCGAGGACGGTGGGGATGAATTTATTGAGGGCGGATGTGCTGAAGTTAATTGTACGGGAGGCGTACAAGAAGGCGACATCATCCGCATATTGTGCTGTGAGGATTTTCTCCTCGGTTGGGATGTCGTAACAATAAATGTTGAACAGCACTGGGGAGAGTTTGGACCCCTGAGGAACTCCCGCCGTGATCGGGTGAGCTTCGGAGAGCTCACCATTCACCCTAGCAGTGATTTGCCGGTCAGACAAGAAGGATTTAACTAAGCCAATGAGGTATTGTGGGAAATTTAGTTTTATAAGCTTGTAAATAAGCCCATCATGCCAAACCCGATCGAATGCTTGTTTACAGTCAAGCAGGAGCATAGGGATGTGTCTTCCTTTGTTGAGGTTGTTAGTGACAAATTCGGAGACCCGCAGAAGTTGGTTTTTGAGGGAGCGGATAGCCTCGGAGACTTCTTTGGGGGAGGTGGGCTGAAACTCGACCGTCTGGAAGGTTGTGCTCCGGACAGTTGCTGACACTTCTTCATGAAAAGAAGATAATTTTTGGAGGCTTGGAAAGGGGGGACATTGGTTTTTTAGGGATTGAGCAAAGGCGTTGGCTTTGTCCTTGTCTTGTGGATAAGAGATCCCGTCTTTAATTAGGGCGGGGAGGTGAAGTTTACGATTTCTTAAGGATCTGATAACCTTGCAGCAACTTTTAGGGTGCTGTTCGGCTTCAGCGATGTAGGAGTTGAAGTCTTCAGAGCTTCTTTGGAGGAGGAGAACCTTTAATTCCCTTTGAGTGGAGTTTAAAGTTTGGCGTAGCCGGGGGAGTCTGTGCTTTTGCCAGAGTTTGCGGATTTTGTTTTTCCTGGCGATGAGTGCTCGGAAACGTAGGGGAAGATTATTTGGGTTCGTGGTAGCTTCTATTGAGGAGGTGGCTGAGATTATTGAGCTTTGGATTTCCTCCGTTAGACTTGCGACCGCCTTATCAAGATCAGCTATGGAGTTGATTTGGGTGCAAGTGAAAGCGGAAGTTTCCAACAAGAATTTCAGGTGGAGGAAATCGGTTTTAGTTTTTAACCGAGGGGAAAGTAGAGGGCGATTCGCGAGCTCCAGGTAGACCGGGGAGTGGTCTGATCTGAGCTCCGGGAGAGACCAGGGATCTCTGTTGAGGGTCACGTTTTTTGTGAGAAATAAGTCCAGGGTGCTTGCTTGGAACCTAGGATTTGTAGGGTGGTAGGTCGGTTCAGAGGGAGCTTCGATGTTGAAGTTGTGTTGGAGAGACATTCTCCAAAGAGTTAATCCATTAGTATTATTCGTAGAACGATTCCAAATCCTATATTTAGAATTGAAATCGCCTGCGATAATGGTAGGGGTGGAGGAGTTGAAGAGGGATGAAATGTTGAGAGGGCTTTTAACAGGAGGGATATAGAGAGTGATGATCCTGTGCCTGTGTGAATTGAGAAATACATCAATTCCTACAGCCTTGAGTGTTGAGGGGCCAATGTTGGCAGCTAGGTGGTGGATAGAGTTCTTCACGCAGATGGCGACACAGCCCCCTTTGGAATCTGGGCGGTCGTTTCTGTAGATTGTGAAGTTCGGGATATAAAGGGATTTTTTGGAGTTTAAGTGAGTTTCGGTGATGCAAACGACATCAATGGATTTGTCTTCTATTAGCTGGATCAGTTCGATCCTTTTGGAAGTGCAAAGCCCGTTGGCGGCGTTCCAGTTTAGGATTATCAGGCCACGGTTAGTTCATGAAGACGGTGGACAGGAGGGTCCCGAAAAAGCTTCTCTAATTGAGCAATATTTGGGACAGGATTGGGCGTTGTGTTTTTGGTTGCGTTTTTGGCAACCTCTGCGTATGAGCAGAGTGGGCCCTTCTGCTCGTGGTTGGGGTTGGGGTTGAGATGGTGGTGTGGTCTGTGCCGCTTGGGGCGGGTAGCTCTTTGTGGGAGAGCCTTGGTAGTCTTTTGGGCCTTTTTTGGAGGTCCGGGTTGGTGTTTTTAAGGGGGCTTTAGGGCAACCCCGATAGGTAATGACGCGATGAGGGCCCTTGCAGTGAATGCAGGTGGGCTTCGCGTTTTTCTGCTCTTTGAGGCGCAGGATGCCGTGGCATGAGGAGCGACCGCAGAAGGCGCAGGCCCATGGAGCGTGGCAGTAGTTTGCCGTGTGGGCGAAATTCAGACATCGGAGGCATTGCGGTATGACTTTGGATTTCCGCTTTGCCTCTACTCTGACGCTGAGGCCAGCGATTGCTTTCAGGTCAAAAATCGCCTTTGCTGAGGAGTGCGAAGGGTCAAGGTTGACCGTAATCAGTGGCCATATTTTTGTGCCCCTTCGCATGCGGTGAATGCTCTTCACCGCAGCATTTTTCATCCTCAATTCATTAAGGATGGTTTCGTCATCGAGGCATTCGAGGACACCTCTGATCACGACAATCAGGTCCTTGTCTTGATGAAGCTGATTTGTGGTATATGGGATTTCGTGCCTTTCCAGGGCAGAAGTGAGCTCCCGAAATCCGTCAACGGTTTCGGGGTAGACGATGATGGCTTCAGATACCACTTTAGCCGATCTGATTTTTATGTCTGCTTTGCGCAGACCGGAGCTCACCTTCTCCCACGATTCCTTCTTGAGGATTCGAATGGGAGGAGGGTTTTTCTCCTTAGGGAGGGTTAGATCCTCACTTTCATCGGAGGAGGATGAAGAGAGGAAATCGTCAATTACGACGGTTTTAGGGGGGGGATGTGGTGCGGCGCCGCTTTGGGATTTCCCGTTTGGGTTCTTCCCGTTTGGGATTTTCCCGTTTGGGTTTTTTCCGGCGGCGAACTTCGATGAATACGGTATCATCGGGCGGATCGATGCTCATTTGAGAGTTTTCGGGAGAGGGAGAGGTGGTAGCGTCGTTGGTATTTTCGTTGTTGTTGTCGTTGGGATTGGAGTTGGTGGTGATGGAGGAGTTATGGTTGTTGAGTATATGCTCTACTCTGAGCAGATACTCGCGAAGGTCCTTAACGGTAAGCTCGACCTCGCTAAGAGTCGCAGGGTTTGGGAAAATCATCGCTGAGTTGTCACAACTCGCAATGTTTTTCCTTTCAATGTTTTATAAATTGTTAATAATATAGTCTCACAATATTTTCACTATTTTTTCCACTGCACTGCACTAATCACTGCACTGTTCGTGTTTGTATAATAGATTATAGCTATGTTTATATTTGCCTGCGCTATTACACGTCTGTACTCGTTGCTGTCTGCTATTAGACTGATGTGTATGTCCAAAAAATGGACCAACGCAGAGTATTTCAACCAAAGGTCACATAAAATAGTTGAGAATTCGCAGAAATGAAAGACAAAGGAAGGAAAAAGCAGTATAACTTCAATAATGCACAAGCATACAAACATACATATACGCAGCAGCAGCAAGGAAAGAGTTAACAATCGGCAATCCATTGTTTATTTCTTTCTGCATAACCAAACCATAATTAGGACAACGCAATTCAAGTGTCAATGGTGGTCTAGGTGGTAAGCGCTTGGAAAGTGACAACGAGCACGTTGGAGGTGCGTAGTTCGAAGCCCAACAGAATTTATTATTATTATTTTTTTTTAATTGAATATGTGATCTTATTTTATAATAGCTCATTTTAAATATATAAAAGATTTACCTAAACATTATGATGATATTTTCATGATTCATACGCAATGTAGGAATGTAAGCAATTTCGTTTTGCCGTCGGCATTTCAATTTCTCATGCTTCAATTTTTGCTTTCAACCAAGAAATCGTTTGTTTGTATGTATGTACATATGTGCAATATATGCCATTGCGTTTTGCCGTCGGCATTTCCATATTGACATGCAAAAGTAATTATGTATTTCATTGTTTCGTTTTGGCCCAATTTTGTATATTAAGACAAGTGTCAATAATTGCGCCAATTTTCATAAATTTGGAAATTTTGCGCGAATAAGACGTGTGCGGGTTAAGTCGTGAATATTACTTATATTAATTAATTTGAAAGTGCCGAAATTTTTTGCCCTAGTTGTCCATTTTTTATTTTCTCACACATTTCAGGCGATTTTTGTATAGAAATTTGACCGGCGTAGAAGCAAAATGCGAAACAATCATAAATACATATATTATGTCGTTTGCACATTTGTCTGTATGTTTGCGAAAGCAAATGTTCTACAAAAGCATATTTCTATACTTAAACAAAATTATTAGAACCATCGTATGTTTCTTATATACATGCATAACCAAACCATACTTAAGTCAGTATATTATCACAGCAATATACATAATATACATATACATAATATTGCTGTGATAAATTTAATTTCTATTAGTAAGAAAAATATTTATTTGTATACACATAGGCGAAGCTGCTACAGCGGCAAGGGGTGACAATCGGCGGCCATTACTTTACTTATGCCATAGAACTTCTATTGCTACGAATATGGAAATGACAACGAAATAATGCAAATATACATATTTCTAAAGGTCATTAATTTCTTTGAAGAAATTAATGATCCTGAGAAGTATAGTCTTAACTTTTCAACGGTCAACGCAGAGCGTTTCAACCAAAAGGAATTCATTCATTAGAATCACCACTCAGAAGTCGTTTTATCTGTTGTAAGCGAATGATTTTCGAAGAAACATATTTTTTAAAAAGGCATAGGACAAAATAAGAAATGAACTTCTTAACCTTACGCTGTCAGATAAAACGAAAAAATACTTCGTCATCGTAGGTCGATTTCCAAAAAATGGACCAACGCAGAGTATTTTAACCAAAGGTCACATAAAATAGTTGAGAATTCGCAGAAATGAGAGACAAAGGAAAGAAAAAGCAGTATAACTTCAATAATGCACAAGCATACAAACATACATATGCGCAGCAGCAGCAAGGAAAGAGTTAACAATCGGCGATCCATTGTATATTTCTTTCTGCATAACCAAACCATAATTAGGACAACGCAATTCAAGTGTCAATGGTGGTGTTGGTGGTAAGCGCTTCAAAAGCGACGACGAGCACGTAGGTTCGAATCCCAACAGAATTTATTTTAAACTGAATATGTCACCAACCAAAAATTGAAACATTGTTCTACAAAAACCACAACAGCATAAGCATGGCAACATTGTGTTGTTGGTAGAAAAGCTGAGCTGTGCCGAAAGAAACGAACAAGCGATCGCCGATTGTCACCGCTTCGCTTGCTGCTCGAACATCTTCGCAGACAAGGTTGCGTAGATTCATATTGAGCAAGGTTGTGCAACCTGAATCTATCGCAACCTTTTCCGAACTCGTATAAGAAGTATAACTTCAAAAACATAGCCATTTAGCTGATTTTTTCATGTAAAGGCCAAAAATGGTGATTTTTTGAAATGATTGTATGGGGAACCCCCCAGGGGAGTTCCAAGGGGTGTGCCACTGGCATGGGTGGATCGGCCGTCCAAAGTTAGTAGGGGTCGGTCATACATTTGGACTCGATTGGAGTACTCTAAATGGGTTAAAGTGGGATTTTTCAAAATTTGCCCTTACCCAAAACTTCGACCCAAATTAGGGGACATCAAAATTCGTTTTAGAGGTATGGTTCCTTCGGCAAAGTTTCTTACTTTGATCCCTAAAATATGATTTTCATAGAGCAATGGGCGATTTTTAAATCGCCCTGCCCTAGTGCATAATGTTAATAATGTATGTAATGTACATACATCAGAAAATTATAAGTCACGGATTTTCTTTATAATGGTTTCTTTACCTGAGATAGCTTATGCTCCAAAACTTTCTTGATTACTTTCGATGATATCTTCGCCGAAAGGGTTGTCTGTGGTATTGACATTACTGTCAACATTGGTGTAGTCTTTAAATATTTCATTAATATTAGCAACTGTTTTAAATGAAGACTCTGAAAAGGCGAAGTGGAATAGTGGTAGATAGTTTTCTTCGTACCAATGCATACTGTTGTTCGTTGTGGTGCCCACTTTTACAAATCCTGCTTTTCTAAAACAGTTTGCAATGGTCTCGGATTTTACTTGGACATTCCACATTTTGCTTAACTTTCTTATGGCATCCAGCAAATTTATACGCGAGGAAGGTTCTTTCTCCTCCATTTGTGCCTAAATATTTTTCAAAATGCGTTTTAATGTTACAAATTATGCTCTGATCCATTGGTTGAAGTAGCGAACTCATCAAATAAGCAATTTTAATAGGGTGCGCAGCGCAGTTGTCAACAAAAAGCAAAACATTTCTTCGTTGAGAAGCAAACTTTCGGTTCAATTTCAAAAGCCAAAAGAAAAAAAGAAAATCTTGCTTGTCATCCATGCTTTCGCATTAAATTCATAATGTCGTTGTCGATATATTTTTCTAACAATATTGGCAAGACGTTCGGTACCCATTCATCTCCAGTTTGGATGTTGGCGGCAGCACTTTCACCACACAACGTTTTTTGAACAATCCCGGGACGATTTTTAAATTTTGCAAGGCAGCCTACACTTGCTTCAAATTCTCCCCAATGCTTCAGTGAATTGTTTGGCTTTTTTCTCTCAGTATTAGTGCAGATAGAGGAAGATTCCGACCACGTGTAGCCTATACCCATTTCAGCATTGCTTCGTCAATATACTCAAAGGTACAAGTTCGAAGCTTCTTACGTTAAATACTGGATGCCTTATCTGTGACATTGGTTAATATGTTTTTTAAAATAGTAGATAATCTGCTAGAAGGAATTCCAAATTTCTTATTCGCGTAGTCATTTTACAACTTACTATCGCGATATGCAGAGGCAACGTTGGCGAATGCAAGAAATTTGAGAGATGGTAATGATTTTAGTTGTCACTTGCATAGTTCAGTGGTTCCGCGAAATACACTTTCAATTTTATTGAAAATAAACGGTTCAAAGCATCAGTCTCTGCTTGTGCGTTGTGAAAGCAACAAAGTACACACAGAGCAAGAATAATAACACCAATAACACACAACAAAGCGACGTCGATTTCTTTTTTGTGCGCGTGCGTTCGGTTTTGACAACCAGTGATGTACATTTGTAAATAAAAACGAAAAATTATTTAAATAAATTCGTTATATGGAGATTGAAAACGCTTTAATCTTGAAGTTACGGTCGCAAAAAATGCTTCGTTATATGAAGATTATTTTACACTCAAAGTAGACCCAAAAACATAGTGTTCTTAGAATTGCTTCGTAATAAAGAGAACTTTGTTATATCGTTCGTTATAGAGAGTTTCAACTGTATATAAGTATTTAATTTCTTATATACATATTTGTAGATACATATATCAGTATTTAAATATGATGATAGATGTATGTATAATATACATTGTATATATTTACATATGTATAAATTAGCATACGTATGTATGTTAATTTTAATTTTCCTATGTTTGGATATGTTTATCGTTCATGTATATACGTTGTATTTTTTTTTGTTACATTTTGACGTGTTATTCTAAAGTTCGCTGACCGTGATAATAAATATATTTTATATATTACTAGAATACTTAGCCCTTTTCGCGTGGTTTTATTTAAGGTTACATGAATTAATAATTAACAAAATCAAAAAAAAATGGTTTGTTTTTCAGTTTAAATATTCCGAAACTTACTATAACTCTTTTGTTTTAACTTATATCGTAGAGTAAATACATAGGAACGTACTTATGCCCCTCCATATGCCATTTGTAAAAAATCAAACATTTGCGCAAGCGACAAACAAGGCACAGACGCACCGTCATTGGCCAATAAGATCCGAGCAAGCTGTGCATGACTTCCTAGTATTTAATATTACAATGAAATCAAATTTATTCATTAGGAATGCGTTCAGCGATGTCAAATGCTTTCGTTCATAATTCTGACGTTTTTTTCTGTGCGCCTCTTTCCACCACAATTCGTTTTCATATGGAACTTACCCTCAATTGCTCGAAAATAACAAAACGAATTTTAAATATAATTTAATTAAAAAGTTTCAATAAAATCGAAAAGAAAAATAGCCAAGAAATTAAAGAATCTTTTAATGTTCGCAAACAAAAAGTGTAAAGTGGGTCATAGCCGACTCTCAAAATTTATTTAATTTTGTTTAAATGAGTTAAGCATCCACCCCCTCAACTCGGTAAAACTGGCGCATCCTAATGCTACATCGCAATTCACCACATCTGATGACTATAACACAACTCACCATATCTGTACCCCTACCCACTCATCAAAAAGGATGGACAGGAGAAAGCAGACACAATTCGTTCGACACAAATCGTCACCTGAAGTTCGCCCGTCAATACATCACTTAAGCACTGCGCCGGGTCGACACCTACGCTTCTCTACCGTTTTTCTACATTGTGACTTCGATGTGCGGAAACTTGATCGTTAACAGAAATCAAATCATCTTCGGCAGTGTATTCTCGCCGCCCCGCTTGTTGGCCTTTAATTTTATTAAAATTAAAAGTTAAAACATTTTGATATTAAAATTTATAAGTTCCTTAAATTATATTGTCAAAATAAAAACAAAATATTATTTTATTTAATAGCGTGTGTTCTTATAAATTTTGTATCTCTTTGATCAAATTTATTTATTTTATTTTGTATATATGGTATTAAATTATAAAATTGCCATTTGTATGAACTCCTCTATTCTGTCACACAATTATTTTACTATATATTTTAACTTAATATATTATTTCACAGTTTTTCGATTTAGCCTATTTTACTTGTATATATTCAACGCTATGAAAATGCAGCCCAATCAAAAAATCGTAGTACTTGAAAAGAGCATAAGTCAATTTTGAATAATAAAGCCTGGAAAATTAACAAAAGTGTAAACATAGCCGACGTTGCCGTGAGATGTCGATACATAGAAATTTTGTCAACTTCGCGGCAATACGCGCAATGCAATTTTTTGCTCCCCCCGTCATCGCGCAAACTCGCCGTTACTTCCATGGACAGAGGCAGAGGCTCAACGGAGAAGTTTATCCTATTATAACAATACTTAATTCCTTTTGAGAAATACTGATACCTTACAGCATATTTTCGTAGTATAACAATATTTACGTAAAATTAAAAAAATATACATATATACTAGATTACCCGTCCACGCTTCAATGTGGCTGATTCATAGATAATACTACTACCACCATCTATGTGATTTCTATTACTTGGATTATAACTATTAGTTAATTAGATATAGCATTTTTGTGAAGCAATTTGAGTTAGTTTACAAAAAAATGGATCATAAAGCAAAAAAACGATTGAAAGACGCATGTCATTCGTGATCGTACCATCGCACTATGGTTCCTAGGACCACATTTTCTGGCCAAAATCGATTTTTAAAAGTTCCGATTTTTCGTCTGTTTTTTTTACCATCACTAAGCTGATACTTCGCATGAGTTAATTGCATATTTTGTTTTCCCTTTAATCGGTTTACCGTTATGTGGTCAGCAGTTAAATTGTAACTTTGCCTATTTGCTTATACAAGTGGTGAAATTTGGCTGAAACTCAAAACTGAATATTTTATAAACAAATTAAAATTAACTAAAAGAAAAAAATGGAAACTAACAATAAAGGTAATTATATTTTGTTTCTCGAATATTAATACATTCAACTGTTGTTAAGTTTGAAAAGAATTTATTTAAATATTAACTTTGGCTTAAGTAATATTTTTCAACTTTACGTAGAGCTTAAAAAAATTGGTAGCAGTTGGTAGTCTTGGTAGTTTGTGATTGTATAAATAACTCAATTTGGAGTTTGTGTGCAAAAAATTATTTTGATCTTTTTTGCGATTTTTGAATAATTCACATTTGTCTTAGACCACTACTCCGTGCGATTTGCTGATTTATTTGAAGTATGGAAGGAGGAGGCAAACACGTGCCTTAGACAGACAGCAGTTTTTGATTTTTTGTTAGAAAACGTTATTGCAATTGACGTTTCCGATGAATACACTGTCTATTTAGAGGAAAAATAGAATTATATGTAAATTTATTAATGACAGATGGGGAAAAAGTCATCGGCGTGTAGATGTATTTTTAAAACAAAATGCAAACTGGCTTTTAACAAAAACCGAAATAATGAAACCGGAGTTGTCATATTCTATACCAAGCACATCAAAAGTGGGCCGTAAATCCCTTACATTTAATGAAAAATCTGCAAGAACGCAAAGAAGAGAAGCCGCGGAATTATCGAAACAGCAAGGCGACAATATTGACTTAATGGTGTCCGCTGCGTCTACGGCTGCCCGTAAAAGAGGTCAAATGGATTTGGCTGTAACTTTAAAAAGGACTTTAAACAACTCAAATGAAATGTCTAAAATAAGAAAACTAGTAGAAAATAAAACCGACGAGAAATGTCCAATTCGCATGTCTGCTGAAGAGGGGTTGGCTTTCTTGTTGGAAAATAGCTTTACCAAACAACAATATATAAATATTGGAGAAGAAAGTCTTAGCCGAAATTGTGATATCTTTCCTTCTTATAAAGAAGTATTATGTAAGAAATGTGCATGCAGACCGAAGGAAATAGTAGTTAACGAAAATTTGGCAAAAGTTCCTTTGAAAAGATTGCTTGAACACACAGCAGAGAAGCTTAGTATACTACAAAGAGATGTTATGGTCGCGGTGATGGAGGATAGGAAAGAAACCTTTTTGAAAGTGGAGTTAATTGTAAACTATGGATTTGACAGCAGTACAGGTCATTCTAATTTCAAGCAGAAATATTCAACTGAATCACA
This sequence comes from Bactrocera tryoni, assembly GCF_016617805.1. Classification (NCBI taxonomy): domain Eukaryota; kingdom Metazoa; phylum Arthropoda; class Insecta; order Diptera; family Tephritidae; genus Bactrocera; species Bactrocera tryoni. Next base: position 5,067,238 of record NW_024395824.1, read on the forward strand.
TCAAATTGATTCATCGCTTCTTGCCACTACAATTACTCCATTACGTATGAGTGACGAAAACCGCACAATTTTGTGGTACAATCGGACACCACAGTCTATACGATTTTGTCGTCCTTTAAAGCTTGAGTATATTAAAGAAACTAAAGAAACAATAACTAAAGAAAACAACGATATTAAAGCGGAACTGGACAAATTAGAGGTCTTTAAAATAAAAATTGACGATGAGAAAACAATTGAAATAAATTATAGGTTGTATTTGACGGCAATTGATGGAAAAGTGTTAAATGTGTTAACCGGAACAAAAGCAACTCAATGTTGTCCTATATGCGGTGCTACTCCTAAGGATTTTTTAAATGAAACAAATCTTAAATCAGAGAAATTTAAACCTAAATCAAGTCATTCGGTTTTTTGAGTTTGTACTTCATTTAAGTTATAAAAAAAATTTAAAAAAGTGGCAAATACGTAACGAATCAGATAAACACATCGTCGCAGAAGAAAAAAAGTATATTCAATGTTTGTTTTGGACACGTCTCGGCTTAAACCAAAAATTGGGGGATTTGGCAATACAAACGACGGAAATACTTCGCGCCGCGCATTTCAAAATCACGAATTATTTGCTAAAATTATTGGTGTAAACAAGGAACTTATATACAATTTAAAGATAATATTAATATGTTTATCTTGCCAACTTCCATTAAATTTAGCAAAGTTTGAATTATTCTGCTTCCGGACCGCCGAACTTATAATGCAAAAATATCCCTGGTGCCCGATGACAGCAACTGTGCACAAAGTCTTAGTTCACTCCAAAAAGATCATCGAAAACATGGTACTTTCAATTGGTTATTTTGGTGAAGAAGCCTCAGAATCGCAAAATAAAATTTATAAATCGGATAGGGTACATCATGCTCGGAAAAACAGCCGAATTAGCAATCTAACTGACGTGATTAATAGAGCTTTTGATACATCAGATCCTTTAATTTCTAGCATTAGCTTCGACAAACGCATAAAAAAACAAAAACGAATGCAACATCCTAAGGAAGTTATTGCTTTATTAAGCTCTGCGGATGGTGACGCTTATACATTTTCTGCAAACGACGTTGATGAAAATGATGAGAACGATGAATGTAATTTGGGCCTTAACTGTGGATACGAAGAGCTATTAAATAATTTAGAATTAGAAAATGATTCAATTTAATATTTATGTACATATGTTACTACGCTGGTGTTAGCTTCTTATATGTTAACTAAAAAATATTTTACTATTTACTACTAACGGTAATAAGTTTAAACATACATACAAATATTATAAAAATATCACCCAATAAAAATCAGAAATTATTTAAATTTCAAACCTATTTTGTAAAATTTTCCACAGTTTTAGAGAATATTTTTCGTATAAGGAAAATTGTTTTTGTAGTTGAAAGTTTCCAAGAGAATATACGGTAATTATTACAAATCAACGAAAATTAAAAAAAATTTATACGTTATATGAAAAAAGTTTTCAAAAATATTGTTAAAATCATTGCGCAGTCTGAGCCGACGAAAACGTGTACTTCCTTATACCAAAATTCATTGGGCTGCGTACTCGCAATTTGTTTTAAAGCTCTAAATACAAAGTTCAAAATTTTGGGAAAACTCATCGAATTTTATGAAATTTTGTGCAGAATGTTTAACGTTGATTTGCTCTATTTGTGTTGAATTGTATTTTAATAAAAAACTTAAAAAAAATTCGAAAGGAAAGTATTCTTGCTATGGCAAAATATTCCCCACGGGGTCATTTGTTTGAGTCACTGTATATTAGATGGATGCGCGTAGCGGCTTTTTAAACACTCCCATTCTTTCTATAAACCCTATTTACTATATATAAGAAAACTTTCAAAACTATATTACAGTTATTTGAATTTTGGCCAGAAAATGTGGTCCTAGGAACCATTGTGCATCGTAAAGGAGGCTCGTACAACAAGAAGGCAAGTAAATGATTTGTATGTGATTTCTTTTTAATAATTTGCAAATAATTACTTCATTTGTTTTTATAGCATTGGAAATCAGAGCTGAATTGTAAACAGCAGCAGCTCCAATATCATCAGAAGCAGCAAATATCAATTGTTAAGTAGATATGTGAAAATAAGTGTGTGTTGTTTGAAATTGGATTGCGCAGTCCAATATAATACGCAAAAATAATTACATATGTACATAGATATGTATTTTATGCTTTCAATGCGGCCTGCACAATCCAATATAATATGTGAAAACAAATGTTTGTTTTATATTTTAAATAATCAGATATTTCTTTTCTTTCGGATATTATTATGATTTTTATATAAATAATCTTTCTTTCACAGTCAATTCTATTTGTATTTAATATATTTTGTTGTTTTTTCAGATAATATTAATCTTTTCTTTCAGATATTATTAATTTTTTTATAGAACATATTTGTAATTCTGTAAAAAATGTTTATTAATAAAGTTAAATAAAAAAATTAAATTTAAATTGCTTGGAATTTTAAAAATGTTTTAAATTAGGAAGGAGAAAATGTAACCCTGCATCAGCTGTTTAAAAAGAGAAAATGCAGCCCTGCATCAGCCGTCGATTGGGGATATTAGAGCAGGACAGATATACTTTTTTATATGACACTGCTGAATGAGCGCAACAGAGATGTGTGATCACATGTATATGTACGTGTGAGGGGGAAAGTGGTTAGAATCTTCACGCGGCCTATGGAAATCTAACCCCTTTTTCACTACTTTACTACCTACTGTTTCACTGGTTTGTTAACCGCTCGTGGCTGGCAGGGTACATACGTAAACATCCACTGTTATGTTGTTGTTGTTCTTTTAGTTATGCCTATATGTTATAGCGATCGTGTTGTTACCACTGCAATACACTTATGCCAACGAATTTTCCAACGAATGGCCATCAGAGCCTTCTTCGATTCAGCTTTTATATCCACAATTGAGTCAAAACGGTGTCTTCAGAGTGGTCATGTGAATTTGCTGAATAGCCAGAAGTTTTGCGAAGGTAAATCAAACGAATGCGGTGGTTGCGGCACGATATTAGTTGAAAATCAAATATTAATGAATATTTTGACGTGAAATTTAGTACAGATGTCGCTAAGAGTACTACCAACTTAAAAAAAATTACCGATTCGAAAAGCACGCGAAGTATAAATTAAAAATTCACCTTTCAATTTGATCACAGTAGTATACATATTTTGGTATGTATGTATATGCACATATGTATGTATGTATGAATTTTTTATACAATTGAGTACATTTATTATACATACATATATGCACATATGTACTATGTATTTACAATTCTTTTTTGTTCGCCATTGCTTATTTATTATAGGCGATCCTGCTTGTTGCTTTATCAGGGGTAACACCGAAACCTGCAAGTAAGAATGCTTGACTTTAAATTGTTTTTTTTTATACCCTGAACAGAGTATATTAAGTTTGTCACGAAGTTTGTAACACCCAGAAGGAATCGTCGGAGACCCTATAAAGTATATATATAAATGATCAGTATGTTGAACTGAGCTTATTCAGCCATGTCCGTCTGTCCGTCCGTCCGTCTGTCTGTCTGTATATATACGAACCAGTCCCTCAGTTTTTAAGATATCTTTTTACAATTTTCTAAACGTCATTTTCTCTTCAAGAAGCTGCTCATTTGTCGGAACTGCCGATATCGGACCACTATAACATATAGCTGCCATACAAACTGAACGATCGGAATCAAACTTGTATGAAAAACTTTCACTTGACTTTAAATTGTTTTTTTTTATACCCTGAACAGGGTATATTAAGTTTGTCACGAAGTTTGTAACACCCAGAAGGAAGCGTCGGAGACCCTATAAAATATATATATAAATGATTAGTATGTTGAACTGAGCTGATTCAGCCATGTCCGTCTGTCCGTCCGTCTGTCTGTCTGTCTGTATATATACGAACCAGTCCCTCAGTTTTTAAGATATCTTTTTACAATTTTCTAAACGTCATTTTCTCTTCAAGAAGCTGCTCATTTGTCGGAACTGCCGATATCGGACTGTTTAATCTTGTAACAAATAGATACATATGTATGTATCTCTATTAGTACTTTGGGAATCACTAAATTGTCTAAATGGTTATCACGCACATTTGAAATGAAAACACCTTATCACTTAAGTGTGTAGTATAAAATATAGTTTATTTAAGAGGAATTTAACTTTATACAAAGATTCCCTTTCTTAAAATTAAATGTCAAATGTAGAATGTTGATGTGCGGTGCAGTATCGAATCGAAAAGTAAAAGTGCGGCTTGTATACGTCGAATGTTGATAGCGAATGGTTTGTAACGAAGTGAGCGCGCTTTCCCGATGCCCATCCTTTTTGTTAAGTGGGTTGGCGTACAGATGTGTTGGGTTGTGCAGTAGTGTCATCAGCCGTGGTGAATTACACTATAGCATTAGGATGCGCCAGTTTTACCGGGTAGAGGAGGTGGATGCTTAACTCATTTAAACACGGACCACTATAACATATAGCTGCCATACAAACTGAACGATCGGAATCAAACTTGTATGAAAAACTTTCACATTTGACAATGTATCTTCACAAAAGTTGGCACAGGTTATTTTCTAGGGCAACAATGTAATCTCCGAAAAAATTGTTGTGGTCGGATTACTATAGCATATACATAGCTTCCATACAAACTGGACACATAGTTACTAAAATAAATGCACCTGTGAAGGGTATATTAGCTTCGGTGCAGTCGAAGTTAAAATTTTTTCTTGTTTTTTTTTTTTTTGATTTTGATAATTGTTACAGTGTGTTTGGAAACACAAAAAAATAGTTGGCAGGCACCTTAATTTTTTCCCTTATTTCGGTACATATATAATGTCTAACTGGTTTTTCTGTTAAGGGATCCCGGTGGTCTAGAACCCTCAAATTAAGGGTGTTTTCTGGATTTTTTTTAAGGTTTAAAAAAAAACAATCGATTTAAAATTTTTACAGTTTATTTATACACTTTTGAGAAGTACCACATTTTTTTAACAATATTAAAAATGGCGTCCAAAAAAAGCTATCTTAAACAAGTAAGGAAGGGCTATGTTCGGGTGTCACCTAACATTTTATACTCTCGCATGTTAAAGTGATAATCGAGATTTCATTATTCGTCATTTACATATTTTTCAAATACCGTATTTGTGTAAAGTTTTATTCCGCTATCATCATTGGTTCCTAATGTATGTATACGTATATATTATACAGAGAAGGCATCAGATGGACTTCAAAATAGCGTTATATTGGAAGAAGGCGTGGTTGTGAACCGATTTCACCCATATTTCGTACATGTCATCAGGGTATTAAGAAAATATTATATACCGAATTTCATTGAAATCGGTGGAGTAGTTCCTGAGATATGGTTTTTGGTCCATAAGAGGGCGACGCCACGCCCATTTTCAATTTAAAAAAAAAGCCTGGATGCAGCTTCCTTCTGCCATTTCTTCCGTAAAATTTAGTGTTTCTGACGTTTTTTGTTAGTCGGTTAACGCACTTTTAGTGATTTTCAACATAACCTTTGTATGGGAGGTGGGCGTGGTTATTATCCGATTTCTTCCATTTTTGAACTGCATATAGAAATGCCTGAAGGAAACGACTCTATAGAGCAATAGCTATAGTAGTTTCCGAGATATGTACAAAAAACTTATTGGTGGGCGGGGCCACGCCCACTTTTCCAAAAAAAATAGTCCAAATATGTCCCTCCCTAGTGCGATCCTTTGTGCCGAATTTCACTTTAATATCTTAATTTATGGCTTAGTTATGACACCTTATAGGTTTTCGGTTTTCGCCATTTTGTGGGCGTGGCAGTGGGCCGATTTTGCCCATCTTCGAAGTGGATCCTTCCAAAAAGTTTACAGTATATTCTTAAAGCACTAGACTTTCGAACTATCAAACAAAAAAAAAATCTGTTTTTTTTTTTAATTCTAGACCCCCGGGACCCCTTAAGAATAGTTGGGCTTTTTACAATTAGCTGTACGCCAAATTACAGTTCAAACTGTATTTTAAACATCTGTACATGTGTGCATAATTTTATGCATTTATGCATTGCAATTATATTAAAAATTTAATTGGAATGGACTCACCTTTTTCTCCGCCAAGCGTTTATGGGTAGCAATAAGCAACTTTCTTCTTTCTCCTGTTATTTCTCTTTTCATGTTTTAATTTTGTTCGGCGTTTCCGTGTTTTTATCCTCTTCCCACGTTGCTTGTTATAGCTGTCTGCGATACCGCATGTAAGTGTTGTTTTATACTCTCGCACCAAAGTTGCTAAGGAGAGAATTATAGTTTCGCTCACATAACGGTTGTTTGTAAGTCCTAAAACTAAAAGAGTCAGATATAGTGTTATATATACCAAAGTGATCAGTTGAAATCCGGATGTCTGTCTGTCCGTCCGTCCGTCTGTCCGTCCGTCCGTCCGTGCAAGCTATAACTTGAGTAAAAATTGAGATATCGTGATGAAACTTGGTACACGTATTTATTGGCTCCATAAGAAGGTTAAGTTCGAAGATGGGCAAAATCGGCCCACTGCCACGCCCACTAAATGGCGAAAACCGAAAACCTATAAAGTGTCATAACTAAGCCATAAATAAAAATATTAAAGTGAAGTTTGGCACAAAAGATCGCATTAAGGAGAGGCATATGTGGACGTAATTTTTTCGGAAAAGTGGGCGTGGCCCCGCCCCCTACAAAGTTTCTTGTACATATCTCGGAAACTACTATAGCTATAGCTCTATAGAGTCGTTTCCTTCAGGCATTTCTATATGCAGTTCAAAAATGGAAGAAATCGGATAATAACCACGCCCACCTCCCATACAAAGGTTATGTTGAAAATCACTAAAAGTGCGTTAACCGACTAACAAAAAACGTCAGAAACACTAAATTTTACGGAAGAAATGGCAGAAGGAAGCTGCATTCAGGCTTTTTTTTTTGAAATTGAAAACGGGCGTGGCGTCGCCTTCTTATGGACCAAAAACCATATCTCAGGAACTACTCCAGCGATTTCAATGAAATTCGGTATATAATATTTTCTTAACATCCTGATAGCATGTACGAAATATGGGTGAAATCGGTTCACAACCACGCCTTCTACCAATATAACGCTATTTTTAATTCCATCTGATGCCTTCTCTGTATAATATATAGTACATTAGGAACCAATGATGATAGCGGAATAAAATTGTACACAAATACGGTATTTGAGCTGAGGTATCTCGATTATCACTTTATCATGCTAGAGTATAAAGTGTTCGGTGACACCCGAACTTAGCCCTTCCTTACTTGTTTTTTGTATTTATTTATTTTAGGTGCCTGTGTAAGAGGCTCGAAGGACCATTTGTTTGTTGCATTTAGTTTCACGTGAAATGCGGGAGTTACACTCACTTTTAATTATGTTCCCTTTTTTATTTAAATAAGGATTTAAAAATTTGTGCACATTAACAATCATTCAAGCAATTTACTTTTTGCGGGCATCAGCATAAGCACTTAACACTACTAGCAATTATATATTTGTAATAAAATTTGTCTTAACCCTGCTGTTAGGTTAGAAAAAACTTACGAATCTTAGGTTAGAGGACCATTTGGTCCATGCTGCAGTTTTCATACAAAATGACAATTTAATCTTAGTCTTTATATTTAGTTTGGTTCAATACTTGCTAAGTATTATTATTTTATTATTTACTCAACTCTGGTAAAATAAAAACTAGGCGAGGGGTTCCCCCGTTTGCATTTTTCTTTACTCAACATAGCTAGTGCAAAAAATAATTGCGAGATTCCCCCTTTTGGCATTTTGTGGTAGAGAATCACGAATGTTTATGCGAATTTGTTCAGTTTGTGTGTTGATTTCGAGAGTTCGGACGTGTTTACTTATGAAATGGCGCACGCGAATGAAGACGAGATACGAGAAGTGCTCTAAGCAGAAAGTGAATCGGATATCTCAGATTGCGATATTGATTATAATTCGGAAAATTATGAAACAAATGAGTCTGAAACAGATAGTGAACCGGAACCTCTCTTAGCTCTAAGTGGCTCTGTTGATTCCTTATTTATTGCTAAAAACAAGATGGTATGGAGTGCCACACCATTACCTCAGCATATTGGATCTGCGGTTGAGAATATTATCTCAACACAACCAGGACCAACTCGATTTGCAGTGTCCAGATGCCATGACATTGTCTCAGCTTTTTTGTTGTTTTTTCCGCCTCCAATAGAAAAAATTGTGATAGAAAATACTAATAAGTACGGCAGAGTCAAGTTCGATGACAAATGGGGCGATATTGATGATGACATATTGCGCGCATATGTAGCTGTGCTTATTCTTGCAGGCGTATGTCGGTGAGTACATTCTTGTTTTTCTTATTTCAGTAAAATATTTTGCTAATATAAACTTACTCAATGGCAGCGGCAAAAATGAAGATGTTCATGGTTTATTTGATTCAAAATTTGGTCGCCCAATTTTACGATCAATTATGTCTGAAAATCAATTCCACAAGATTACTAGTGCGCTTCGTTTCGATGATGTTTTGAGTCGACAACAAACGCGTAGTAGCGTTAAATTTGCTCCTATTCGTGACTTGTGGGACCGTTGGCAACAACTTCTTCCAATGTTCTACAACTGCCATGAAAATGTCACGGTTGATGAGCAACTTGTTGCATTCAGGGGCGATGTTCTTTTCGACAGTTTATGCCATCAAAACCAGCAAAATATGGTTTGAAGTTTTGGTTATCCGTGGACTCAAAGTCCGGCTACGTATGGAAAATACAACCATACCTTGGTAAACCTAGAAATGCTAAGCCCGAAAAGAACCAAGGAGAAGGCGTTGCATTGGACTTGACAGAAGGTTTGAAAGGGCAAAATATAACAACTGACAATTTTTTTTTCACATTTGAGTTGGTAAAAAAACTTCATGAGAGAAAACTTACATACGTGGGAACGGTTCGCAAAAATAAAACTTTCATACCTCCGAAATTGCTGACTGTGAAGAATCTTCCATCGTACAAATCTACATTTGCATTCAATGACATTGCGACATTAGTATCATACATCAGCCACAAAAACAAAGCAACTATATTGATTAGTACAATGCACAAGAAAGATAAAGTTGATGAGAGATTGTTTCTTTTTACAATTCAACAAAAGGTCTACAAATAGTTTTTTGCCTGCCAATAATTTTTTATGTTTCATATCTTTAGGTGGCGTTGATACTGCTGATCAAATGATTGGCTCCTACACGTCGAAACGCGAAACAAATCGATGGCCAAACATTGTATTTGCAAATATATTAGATATATCCGCTTTGAATGCGTACATAATTTTTTCCGAAATCGATGTTTCATGGACTCCAGCTGATCGGAATCGGAGGAGACCAAAATTTTGCGGCAACTTGCACTTTCTTATGATGAAACGCACTAAATTACCTCAACAACAATTTTCAGCGCAGTTATTGAGAGAAATACGAACACATTCCACAGCACCTGTGGTCTGCTCTAAAAATGCTTCTAGTTCAGGAGATCGAAAGCGAGGAATTTGTAGTTGCTGCAAGTCTAAGTCTGATGTAAAATGCTCCATTTGCAGTGCGTTTATTTGCAAAACCAACCGAAAAAAATTTTGCTCATCATGTAGTGCCAAAAAATATCGAACAAACTAATAAATACTTATTTTTGGAAAATTAATGTAAAGAAAATCAAAGAAAATATACTATGGACCAAATGAACCACCAATTGGAAGAAGGGAATAAAAGCCGTTTTTGACGAAATAGATTTTTACTCATATTAGCTCTTTTCAATCGTAAAACTACGCGTCAGGTTGAAGAAAGAAATAAAAATGTTAAACCCCATTGTAATACTAGCGGCCAAAAAAATGTAAGTTGGAAGAAGGGAATAAATCATGGATTTATTTCTTTCTTCCAACTAACAACCTTTTGTCGTACAATTAAAGGTCCTTTTAATTTGACAATTTTATTCACTTAAACCGTTAGAAATAACTGAATTTGATTGGCAGGTTAGCCGGCTGCTTAGATCATCGCGATTTTTTTTTGTTTATCAGTTATTTAGTTGACACTTGACCTTGAATACAAACGTTGTGGTTTATGGTCTGATGAGATTAACATTCCATAAAAGAAGAAAAGAGGGGTACGTAATTTTCACCTTTATAAAGAGAAAATACAAAAAGCACAGCGTCTATTGGATCAATCGTACACAAGTACAAGCACAGGGAGGTTAGTAGAGGCAAAAACCATAAAGAACGTGATTGTAAATGCAAAAAAAAGTGCACTCATCAGTTCAGTAATATAGAAGAAGAGTATAAGATTTGATTTTGACTTGGCCCACAACCACATTGGATGGTGCTGATATATGTAGATGAGGATTAATACAATATCTTTATGTTATTAATATAATAAATGCTAATATTCTTTAATATTTGTGTCTTTATTTTCATAAATTGGAAAAAGGGAATAATTCCAAGAATTTCAAACTACCCTAACCTTTATTTTTCTTTACATAATTTTTTTTTTTTTTTACAGCATATTATCGGCAACAATGTTTACTACATTTCATTTTAAGATATCATGGGTATTTGATCTATACGTTGAGAGTAAATCAGTTTTTTCTAATTATCTCAGTTCGAACTTTTTGTAATTATTCCCTTCTTCCAATTGGTGGTTCAAATGGTCTGTCGGGGTATGTCGACGGATGGGGCCGATTGCGTTTAATTAAAAGATATTTAGTTTAGTTTTAACGTTATAAATTTCACTTTAATATATATTAGGGTATATATGTACTAGGATATTTCACTTTAACATGTATCAGGGTATATACATATATATAAATGTGTGTGTGTGTAATCAATAATGATTAAGTGGGTTACTTGGAGATATAAATATGTAATTCTATGTTAATTTAACTTATTAATGTAACCTGTTTCGAGTTCAATTTTCCTTATTCCTGGGTTGTTGTTGTTGATTCCCTCGCTGTAGATGTGTGGATTCCTGGGTTGTATCCGTATTGTGTTGTGTTGTAATTAGAGTTTGTACTTGACTTGTACTTTATATGGTAGTTGTTCACTTTGTTGTTAATTTAAAAGGAAAGAGTTTTGTGTTATTACTTGTTTAATTAAACTACACTTGTCTCCGTGTTCACTTGTATTTTATTTGTTGTGTTGCTCCGTGTTCACTTGGATTGCTTGTAGAAGATCTCACTTCGTGTTCGCTGCGTTGGCGGGATAATAATATGCCTTAAGGCAAAAAGCGCGGGAAAGTTATTCTCCTTTTGTTTTTCCTTCTTTTCTGTTGAGTGAAGTTGGGGCGGTTTATATTCCTCTGCATTACGCCTCTATTACTTTATGTAATTTGTGGGAGTAATGCAGAGGAGTATTTGTTTGGGTTAAACATCCCGGCCACCTTGCAGAATCTGCGAAATAATTGAGTATTAGTAGGGTAACATATTGATTGAAAAATTTGAGATTGATTGGAGTAATTATCAGCAGTATACTTAGGGTTAGATGGTGCCAGTAAGGGTCCAGCCAAATGCTGTATTCTGCGCTACCACTGTACCATTATCGGGTTTGAATAGTCCACTTCTGATGATTTGAGGGTATATATCCGCTCCAATCTCCAACGATATCTCTTTGTTGCTGTGGAATTGAGGGTCAGCGAGAACTAAGTGTTCAAAGCGCATTTGCACATCGTCACTTAGATCTCGCTCATAGGGTTTTTTGGGTAAATTGTGGGTGATTACTGCGTTACATTCCAGACAAAACTTTGTGTCATTATTTGAGCTTATTTTGATGCTACAAATACGATACGTGTTGAGGTATGTAATTGGCAGTTTTAATTTTTTAACGAGTTCGGCCGCTATATTTGTAATTTTTAGGGTAGGGTTCAAAATGGTTCGAACTTTGTACCATTCGCCATCGCATCTTAATCGGATCTTCAATGTGGGTACTAGGGTCTGCTTAGCCAGTAAGGATGGTAATCGGGTCTCTATCGCAAGTGGATGTTTCTCAACAACATTGGCATCGTTGGTCGGGTATAGCCTTGGATGTCCGTGTAGGGATGAATGATGTTGCCCATGGCAAGTGGAACATCGATTTTTGCTTGTGCATCCTTCTGTCTTGTGCGACCTGGCTAAGCAATTAACGCAGTAGTGATGCTTTATTACTGCTTCGTATTTTTTGCTTATATTGTATGAAGAGTATGTAGCGCAAGTCACTAGACGGTGGTCTTTCTTGCATATTCCGCAAGCGACATGACGATGTGACGTGGGTTTTCTGTGATGTGAGATCGTTTTTCGGGTTGTGCGATCATCACATTCCTTTTCCTCACGAATAGTGGGAAGGGTCGACTTGAAACGCCGCATGCGTCGTGACATCGTTTCGTCTTCCGAAATTGGCGTAATGCTACGGGTTGCGCTACGGGACCGGATGGTAATGGTCGAGCTCATACGACGAGGTTTGGGTGAGTTGGTGATTGTTGGGGCCATTTCACTAAAAAAAAGAAGAGAAAACTTGTATGTTATTCTGTGTTTAATATCACAATTTTTGTGATGGGGCGGGTTATTGTGCCTTGAGCAGTTCGGATTTCAACCACTCGTGTCTTATTGTCTAAGCCGGGGAAGACCTTTTGGATTCGACCGAGCTTCCATTCGTTGGGTGAAATATTTTCGTTTCTTATAACGACTAAGTCGTTAACTTCAACATTACGTTGTGGATATTTCCATTTGTATCGTTTGTGTAGCTCCTTAAGGTACTCTTCTTTCCATCTCTTGCAAATGTGCTGGTAGAGTATTTTTAGTTTCTGCCATCTGTTCACGATGCTTAAGTTTGCATCCTCTAAATTGGGTTCGGCAGGGGTTAACAATGGGGAACCTATAAGGAAGTGTCCTGGAGTTAGAGGTTCCAAGTTTGATGAGTCGTCGCTTATGGGGCTTATTGGCCGAGAGTTTAAACAACTTTCAATGCGGGTCAAGAGGGTAGCAAATTCTTCAAACGTGAATTTTTGTAATTTTGCGATTTTTTTAGGTGGGTTTTTAGACTTTTACGCCTGCTTCCCATAATCCCCCATATGTGGAGCTCCTGGTGGGTTGAAGTGCCATGAGATATTTTGATGGCTATGGAGAGATGTAATTTGAGTTCGAAGTGTCTGTAATAATTCACGCCGATCTTTCATTAGCAACTGTGAAGCTCCTATAAAGTTTGTTCCGTTGTCGGAATAAAGATTGGCGGGACATCCACGCCTCGAGAAGAAACGGGAGAATGCTGCTAGGAAGGCTTGCGTAGTGAGATCGCTAACGGGTTCGAGATGTATTGCTTTAGTTGAGAAGCATACAAATACACATATATATCCTTTGGTGATTAGACATGCTCTCCCAGTATAGTTTTTGATGTCGTAAGGTCCAGCCAAGTCGGTACCAGTGGCAGCAAACGGCCGGGTTAGGATGGTTCGTTCATTTGGAAGAGCTGCCATTATTTGGGTTTGTTGAGCCTTGTTGTGTATGATGCACGTTTTGCATTGATGAATTATTGTTTTAATCAGCATCTTTGCTTTGGGTATCCAGAATTCTGTCCTTAGGAGTCGGAGAACTAGCTGATTTCCGCCGTGTAACGTTGCTAAATGGGTAAATTGAGTTAGTAATTTTGTTATACGACTATTATAGGGTAATAAGATAGGGTGGCGCTCATTATATGATAGCGCTGCGGAATTGGTTAATCTTCCGTCACTTCGCATAACTCCTTTAGGGTCAATGAATGGATTTAAAGTCAATAATGAACTTTTCTTATGTATTTGGATTTTACGGGTCAATGCATCATATTCTTCTCGGAAATGTGTTTTTTGGGTGTGAATAATTAACTTCATTCGGGTTGTTTTCAACTCTTCCGGGGTTATTTCGTGGTTTGATTAATCAATTTCTCGCCTCCTCGGTGAGGCATTTGCGCAAAACCTGAATAGGTAAGCGATAACACGAATAGCTCTGGGGAATGAGGAAAACCTTTCGAGTATATCCTCTTGGGTGGTTATCGCAAACGTCTTAACGGGTTTGAATTCCACGGTAGTGTTGTATGTTTTCTCCGATGCTGGAAAATGCTCCTTTTCATGTTGTAGCCATTGGGGTCCATGCCACCAGAGGTTGCAATTCAATAGATCGGTGGGTGTACATCCTCGGCTTGCCAAGTCTGCGGGATTGTCTTGGCTTTCCACATGGTTCCAATTTTCGACTCCTACTTTCTCGGTGATTGCAGCTACTCGATGAGAAACGAAAGTGGTCCATGAACAGGGTGGTTTGTTTAACCAAGCAAGAACTATGGTTGAGTCAGTCCAAAAACAACTTTTATATTGGGTTAAGTGTAGTTGGGATAGGGTAGAGTTAACAAGGTTAGCTAATAGAACCGCTCCGTAGAGTTCCAATCCGGGTAGGGATACGGTTTTAATGGGAGCAACTCTTGTTTTTGAGACTAAGAGAGTTGTCCATATTTTGCATCCAACTGAAACCCTTATATAAAGTGTCGCGGCATATGCTTTTTCTGAAGCATCAGAGAAACCGTGGAATTCAATGGTGGCCGCTGGGTTAAAATGGGTCCACCTGGGTATTTCAATTTTGTTTATGTTGTCGTAATACTTTACGCAGCTGTTCCATCGATGAAGGGTGAGTGGCTTCAGGCTTTCATCCCAGTCAGTTTTATCTAGCCATATTTGTTGCATAATTATTTTTGCCGTGATTATTATTGGACTAAGCCAACCGGCTGAGTCAAACAATTTTGCTGTGGCTGATAAAACTTCACGTTTGGTGTGTGCGGGTTTTTTTCTCCATTGGGTTAACGAAGAAGAAAAATGAATCCTTTTTAGAGTTCCATCGAATGCCCAGGGTTTTGGTGTTCTCGGGTTCCGAAAGGTTTAGTGTTTCCGTTTCTAAAAGATGATCCTGTGGAAGTCCCTTTAGAATGTGTGGGTCATTGGAGGTCCATTTTCGCAGAGCGAATCCTGGGGACTTCAGAGCGGAAATGAGTTCATCTCGTGCTGACTTTGCCGTGGTCAGGTCATGTGTTCCAGCTAAAACATCGTCTACATACATTTCCTGGCGAAGTATTTTGGCTGCTAATGGGTGGGTTTCTTCTATATCATCAGCTAGCTTCATGAGGGTACGGATCGCTAGATACGGCGCACAATTTATGCCGAACGTGACTGTTTGCAATTCGAAGTCTTCTATTGTGTCTTCCGGGGACTTCCTAAATAATATCCTTTGGAACCGAGTGTGATTAGGGTCTACGAGTATTTGCCGGTACATTTTTTGAATATCCGCATTAAAAACGAATTGGAAGAGTCGCCAATTTGTGATCAGAATGACAAGGTCCTTTTGTAAAGTAGGCCCGATATGTAAGACGTCATTCAAACTTTTGTGATTTGACGTGGGGCAAGATGCATTAAATACAACACGCAATTTCGTGGTTATACGGTCGGGTTTAATGACTGCGTGGTGTGGTAAGTAATATTGCGTCGCTTTACCAGAAGGGTCATACTCCACTTTCTTCATTTGTCCGAGTTCCAAATATTCCATAATTGCTTTGTCATATTCTGCCTTCACTTCGGGTTTTTTAAGTAAAGCTCGTTCATTTCGGAGGAATTGGGCCAACGCTATATGTCTAGAGTATCCGATATCAATATTGTCGGGTTCTTTGAAGGGTAGGGTTACTATATAGCGCCCATCTGGATTACGACGGGTAGTTTTTTGGAAAATTTCCTCACAGATTTGATCTGATTTGGAAACTACGGATTCCTTTGGGATTTCCTCCACCTCCCAAAAACGTGTGAGTAGATTCTCAGGGTTCACTTTATTGTGAAATGAAACTATGGTGGAATTTTGGGTGGGTTGGGTGATGGGTCCGGACAATATCCATCCGAATTCTGTCTCTTGAGCTAAGAGTGAACCTAGTACGTTTCGTTTTACTCCATTGAGTAAAATACTGGGATAGATATCACTACCGATTAGTATATCCACGGGTCTGGGTTTGTGAAATTGAGTGTCGGCTAATGTGAATCCAAGATTTTTAAGACACTGCTTTGGATCTATGGGGTATGAGGGTAAATTATCAGTTAGGCTATTTAGTATAAATGCCTGTGCTGATAGCTTATAATTGGTGTTTAAGGGTGAGCAAAGTGTGATTTCACAAATACTCGTTGGTGTTGCTGAAACTGCATTGTTTAGTCCGGTCACTTGGGCTGATACAGAGTGGGTGGGTATATCCAAACTTCTTTGAAGTCTTCGAGATATAAATGTGGCTTCCGATCCTGAATCAATTAGAGCTCTCGCGGAATATCGCTGGCCATTATGTTCTACTTGAACCATTGCAGTACCGAGTAATATCTGCTTCCTACTTGGGTTGGGTGGGTCTTGGGTTGATGATTTAGTGGACTGTATAGTTGTTGTGTAGGATTGTCGAGTTGTATTTGTGCTTTGGGTGGGTAATGCGGTACTTGAAGCGTTTTCAGGGCTCGAACTAGTGACGTTTGGCATTTCCGGAGTTGATTCAGGTCGAAAGCTGGATTCTCTGTGTATCAGAGTATTGTGTTTTTTGTAACATTTACGACACGAGAATTTGCTCACACAGTTCTTGTAGTTATGTGATATGGCCAAGCAATTATAGCAATCACCATATTTTTTGATTGCGGAGATACGTATCTCTACATTCATTGCTAGAAATTTGGGACATTCTCGAATCGGGTGTTGCTTTTCGCAGAGCTTACAGCTTTCTGTTTCTATATTATGTTGAGTAAAGTTGAAATTACTATTTCTTTGAGTATTAGAGGGTCTAGCAAATGGCGTTTCAGCCACGTTTGCATAAAAAGTGTTTATTTCTTTTCATCTGTTCTTTTAACTATACCGGTGTGGAATGGGGGTAATTTTGCTACTGAAGCTTTGAAATTTCCAACAGATTCGAGGGTTTTGTATTTGTGGGTTAAAAAATTGTCGAAATTTGACCACGTCGGTATATCTGAATTGTCTGCTAGGGTGTATTCAAATGTTTCGAGAGTTTGTTTAGGTAGTTTTGAACTACAAAGATATATCAATATCGGATCCCAGCTTTGTGTGTCAATCTCAAGGTTATTTAAATTAGTTAAAACGTTATTAACGGAACGTTGTAAGCTTTTTATAGCACAACCTGTTTCCTGAGTTACTTGGGGTAGGTTAAAAAGGGTCTTTAATTGGGTGTTTACCTGCAACCTCTTATTTTCGTATTGGTCGACTAAATTTTTCCAGGGGAGTGTGAAACCATCATTTGTCAGGGGTGCGTTTTGAATAACCTCTCTTGCTTCTCCTCGGGTCTTCTGAGTAAGGTGAAAGAGTCTTTCAACATTACTAATCCTTGGGTTACGGATATACAGGGCTGTAAACATATCCCGAAAAGTGGGCCAAGTTGTGTAATCTCCGTAAAAGATGTCGGTGTCGCATGGTGGAAGGTGAACTGCAGGGGCGAAATCCATCATTGTGGCTTCTGAAGTCCTTTCCTTAATGGGTTGGGTTGACACCTGTGTTTTACGCGTATCTACATCTTCGTTGATGGAAGCTAAGCAAGAGAGGTACATTCGATAACTTTTTTGGTATTTTTCTTTCACTTTAAAGAAATCGATGGTTTCATGACTTTCGCGAGAAATTCTTCTAATCGTATCGTATGAGCGCTTTGCTTTTTCATAAAGCGAATTTAGTTCGACCCTTTTAATTTCTAGGGTATAGACCGATTCATCTTCACTTTGGGTCTGAAGATGGTCTTCCACGAATTCAATCAAATCTGTTGTTGTAATTTTAAAATCTTCCATTTCCATTTTTCGGTAAGATATATTTAATATTTGGGTTAAATGAGAAAAATAAGTCGCGTAGGGTTACGAAAATGTAAGAAAACAAATTTTAAAAACTTTTTGTATAGTGATTTATTTATTTAATTTCAAATTAATTTTATTGTTTTTATATCGATGGTGTCCGATTGTTAATATTTATATGAAATTATTAAATTTCCGATGATTCGTAGAAAAAAAATCGATAAATTAAACTTTTGCAGGGTTTTGTATTTTTTCCTACTGGGTCACCTTTTTAATTTCCTACTGGGTATTTGTCTTTTGACGTGCTGTTCGCTAGCAATTTTCGTCACCAACAAATATAATGTGGATGGGTGCGCTATTCGTAGGTATTAGCGAGTGTATATTTATTTATATGTAATTTTAGTTTAAGGAGAAGAATGCAATAGCCGACGGCAAAATATATGCATATATTTTATTATTGCACTTCTTCTCTTGGGTAAGTATATGCAGGTATGTATGTATATATAATAAAATAGTGCAAATCAACTTTTTGTCAACCCAATAAAACAAATAAATTATGCTTAAGTGTTCTTAAGGACACAATTTGGCAATTGGGTATTATTTTTTAACAAATATGATTTGCACTTTATATTATTATATAGAAAAAATATGGGTTGCACTTACAGTTTTTCCGCTTTTTGTTAATTTCGTTTTGTTTTTGGTTTGGGTTATTCGTTTGGGTATTTGTTGATTTAGCTTACGGGCTTTTTGTTTGCTGGGTGCACTCTTTTAACTTTCAGGTTGGGTTGTGGGATTCCAACGATGATGTTGTTGTTAATTCCCACGAAGACTTTTTCTTTTAATTATCCGGCTCGAAGGACCAAAAATGTCGGGGTATGTCGACGGATGGGGCCGATTGCGTTTAATTAAAATATATTTAGTTTAGTTTTAACGTTATAAATTTCTCTTTAATATATATTAGGGTATATATGTACTAGGATATTTCACTTTAACATGTATCAGGGTATATACATATATATAAATGTGTGTGTGTGTAATCAATAATGATTAAGTGGGTTACTTGGAGATATAAATATGTAATTCTATGTTAATTTAACTTATTAATGTAACCTGTTTCGAGTTCAATTTTCCTTATTCCTGGGTTGTTGTTGTTGATTCCCTCGCTGTAGATGGGTGGATTCCTGGGTTGTATCCGTATTGTGTTGTGTTGTAGTTAGAGTTTGTACTTGACTTGTACTTTATATGGTAGTTGTTCACTTTGTTGTTAATTTAAAAGGAAAGAGTTTTGTGTTATTACTTGTTTAATTAAACTACACTTGTCTCCGTGTTCACTTGTATTTTATTTGTTGTGTTGCTCCGTGTTCACTTGGATTGCTTGTAGAAGATCTCACTTCGTGTTCGCTGCATTGGCGGGATAATAATATGCCTTAAGGCAAAAAGCGCGGGAAAGTTATTCTCCTTTTGTTTTTCCTTCTTTTCTGTTGAGTGAAGTTGGGGCGGTTTATATTCCTCTGCATTACGCCTCTATTACTTTATGTAATTTGTGGGAGTAATGCAGAGGAGTATTTGTTTGGGTTAAACATGGTCCCTTAACCTAAGATTCGTAATTTTCAATTTATCTTAGTCCAGTTTTAAGTCAGAGAATTAAATTTTCGCACATATTATTGTTTTATAAAAAGACCACCTGAGCTGAAAAATTGGTTGCGTGGTGTGACGCTGTAAGTTGTGTGTGTTGTTGTGTTGAGGGGCGAGATGTCATAGGATCAGAAGTAGCATAAACATACAAATATTGTATTTACAAATAAAACCTTATCGGTATTATTTAAACATAAATTTGTATATGTCTTTTTATTCATATTCAGAAGGAAGTAAAATGTACAAAAACCGTAAGTTACATATTTAATGTAATAGACAAATACTTATATTTATAATAGACCAGGTGATGGGCCGGTGATGATGATTGCTACAATTAAATTGTACTTCAGTTTCTTAATAAGCAGCCTTGTCTTGCTGTACATGCTTGGAGGACCTAACTCTTCAAAAGTATAATTGGAATTCCAATTTTTAAAACCAATTCATGTGGTGGAAGTCCAGAAGGGCTTAATGAATTTAAAAAATTCTGGAGATAATAGACTGCGTCTTCGATATTAGTCACGGTGTCTATCGATTTGTATTTTTTATTCCTTTGGAAACTTTTTGAATAATTAGGTCGTTTATTCCGTTGACACTATCATTCCTGGGTGACCCTATTGCCCTAGAACATAACCAATGAAATTCCTTTTCGTGCAAATTTTCGATGTCAGGGATGTTCAGGATTTAGGATAGAGGAAGTTTAAAAAATTAATGAGCAGGTTTTCCATCCTGTAGAGTTACAGCAATTCATGACGAAGCAACTGCTATCGATATACTTATTTCTTCTTTCCTGAAATATATTTTTATATATTTTAACTCCCGCCCTTATCAGTGCGTTGCAGCTTAGCTAAACATTAAATAATATTATCTGTCTAAATATAACAATGTCTGTGCTTCAGGCCATTTTTCATTTCATCGAACGGTTTAGTCAGCTATGGCGAGCAGACAAACCATCAACTTATTTTTATATATGTATAAGATTCATCCTATTACAATAAAAAAATTGCAACTTACTTTAAAAATATTGAAATTAACAAAACAAGCACAACCGATTTTGCATTGTGAAGCTTGCTTTCAGACATCACAAATTTGTAAGGAAATTGTGAGCATTTGAGCTTTTGAAATCACCATGGCATACAGAAAACCTCACAAATCACAAAAAAATCACAATAATGATTGTGCATGTTAAGTAAGTATGTTTGTATTATTGTGTGTTTAACCTGCATTACTAACCTCAAATCATGTCGCATGGTTACTAACCATGGGTCTTATCGACCCTCATTTGTATTATCTATTAAAATCGTTTAAACTTATAAATTGCTAAAACGTATACGTCTTTTAGTATATTGTAGTATTTTATTGTTAAATTTATAAAATGATGTGGTGAAAAATTAATTTATATACTTAAATTGAAATTAAGTTTGTATTCATTACAACATAGCTAAAAAAGTGAAAAAAAAGTTATCCAGCCAGATTGCGCATAAAATGATAAGTTTTAAAGATATTGACTTCAAATAAAGTGCATTTGAAACCTGAAATATAAAAGTAAAATGTTAAAAAGAAAAATTGAAATGACTAATGCAAAAATTTTTCAATTATGTTACCTAATCGACCCAGGCTATTTTTTAAAACAATTTTTTATGCATAATATTTTACATTTTTCTTATTCTTATTGTTTATAAACGTTTAAATATGTACAAATTTAGATTACAAATATATAGATATCTTGCGTTAAAAGATATTCTTTATTTTTTGTTAATTTAAAAAGTTTGCGTACCTGGGTCGATTCGACCCTAAGGTTGGTAATGGAGGGTTAATGCTTTCGTAAATGCATAAACACATAAAAAAGTTTGTTTTTGTTTTGTGTATATAGTACGTTTTGCGCTGCCTCAGCATTATCCATGATAAACATAAGCATGTTCATGTTCAAGATATGTATCTGAACACATTTATTTTGTCTGCAATATTATTTTGAATGATCAGATGATTCAAATACGCGCGAAATGACTTAACCGAGGGATACAAATTTTGGAAAATGAAGTGTGGAGTGGTGAGTAGCAATAACTATTATGCAAATTAACTATTAAACAGAGTTTTTTAAGCTTTCCTTCTGATATAAAAATTGCGAAAAAAATGGGTAATGTTTTTGTATGTGAAATGAATTGTGGAATATTTTTACTACTATTTCATAAAAGTACTATTATAAATATGTATGTATATATACACTTGCCCGAATAAGGCTTCGAACATCACTAAAAGGTTCGTAAAACTAACTTCAAATGTAATTTTCTGAGAAAATCGGATATGGTTTCAACGGAGGATGGAGTCATGTGTAGAAGTTCACGCAAGTGAGGAAAGTTTTCTGATTTCCATTCTCTTGGGAATGCCTAGAAATGATTCAAAGCAGCTCACGACTTCCGGGTTTAAGCCAACCATCCTCAGGGTAGCCAAAGAACATCCGTTTGTAGGCGAAACATCCCCTTCAGAGGGTTGTGCCCTGAGTTTGGGACCCGCCACGTAAAAAACGCCCCCCGTGAAAAATTACCAACGTCCTCAGATGAGGGACATCCCAATTTTATGACGACCATAGCACACGAATTAAGGAAAACGGCATGCACCTGAAATGTCCGGTCCCGTAATTGTCAAGGTGCCGCTGCCTTGCTGTTCAATGTCCTCGTGAAAATAAAGGCTGACATCACCGCCGTCCGAGAAATGCGATGGAAGGGACAAGGACTGAGGCGAGTAAGTTCTTGTAGCATTTGCTTCGTGATGTCACCGAATAATTCCTGTTGAAATTTGTTATAGATTTTTTTTTGTAAAGTATTAAATATTGCTTAACATTTTGCAAAAACGAAAAAACAGAGTATGCAGATTTATTTTGTTTTCTTTGATTTTTCAACATAGAATACAAAAAAGTGTCCATTTATTTCATTGGACTGCAAAAATAAACAATAACATATGGAAATTCACGCCACAGCTTAAATGATGCAGTAGAGAAACAAATATTTATTCCTACGCTTAAAATTTTATAAGTACTCAGTACTTAGTTAGGTACCTTTTGTTATCAATGACAGCTTGTAGCCTATTTGGCATGGAGTATAAATAAATTCGAAAATTGTTGTACACGTATCATTTTTTCTGAGAAAGTTGCGTTTGAAGTAAGTTGTTCGGTTTTTTTAAGGCTGTAGGCAGATTTATTAGGACAAGTGTATATACATATGTATGTGTATATTAAAAGAAACTCTAGCAGGATACTTAGCAATCACAATCTCTTTTTATCATTCAACCAAATAACCAAATATTTTCCTGTTACTAAAACTTTTTTCAATAACTTTAAAAAGGAGTTAATGTTTTTTTACGGTGTCACAAAATTCATTATTCGACGAAATCTTGATTAGATAATAAGCAAATTTAGTATCTTATTAACATATGTTGAAGGTCATAAATTTACTTATTTTTATACTCATGCAACCAGTTGCTACAGAGCATTATAGTATTGTTTACCTAACGGTTGTACGTATCACCTAAAACTAATCGAGATAGATATAGGGTTATATATATGTACATATGTAAATAATCAGAATGACGGGAAAAGTGAAATCCGGTTGACTGTATGTCTGTCCGCCCGTCCGTCCGTCCGTCTGTGAAGGCTGCAACTTGAGTAAATATTGAGATCTTGATTAAACTTCGTATACACGTTCCTTAGTACAAAAAAAATTCAAGTTCGTGGATGGACGTAATCGGTCCAGTGCCATAATTAAGTACTAAATTGAGATATAAAACTGTAATTTGGCACATGGGATCGCAGTAGTAAGGGGCACCTGTGGATAGATTCTTTTGAAAAAATTGGCGCGACCCCGCACCCTAATATGATTAATGTGCATATCTCCTAAGCGCCTAAAGCTACAATAACAAAATTTGCTCAGCATAAATATATCACAAACTACTACCGATGGATGAAAATCATATGAAAATCCCGCTCACTGCCCATATAACGGTACTGTTTAAAAGTACTAAACGTGCGATAAATCATTAACTAAATAATGAAAATTAAAAATTTGCTGCCTGGATAGTATGACAAGGCGTTATATGGGCCGGGGTAAAAATAAGACATTGGGGGTGGCACCGCCCACTTTTTGATGTAATTCCATATCTCGGGACCCGATTGACCGATTTCAAAATATTGAACGTGGCATTCCTTTCATATTCCTATGTCACTCTGTGAAAATGAGTGAAATCGAACAACAATCACGCCTGCTATCCATATAGGACAATTTTAAATTCCACTTGATTCGTTCAGTTTCCAGTACACAAGTCAAGAAGAAATTAATATACAATCGAAACTCTCTATAATGAGTTTCAAGGGGCTGGATATTTACTTCGCTATAAAGAAAATTCGCTACATAGAAAAAAAAATGTTTTTCCTTTTAACATTTTTTATTTGTAGTGGTCAGTTATTTTAATTTTTTAATACATTTAGAGAAAGTTTTCCATACGTATTCATATGAATACGTTGAAAGAGAATTAATAATGTACATCGGAAAATTATTAGCCACGGATTTTGTTTATAATTATTTCTTTACCAGAGATAGCTTGTGCTCCAAATCTTTCTTGAACACTTTCGATGATATCTTCGTCGGGAGGGTTGTCTGTGGTAATGACATTACAACCAACATTTTTGTAGTCTTTAAATGTTGCATTATTATTAGCAACTGTTTTAAATTAAGACTCTAAAAAGGCGAGATGGGATAGTGGTAGATAGTTTTCTTCGTACCAAGGCGTACTGTTGTTCGTTGTGGTGCCAACTTTTGCAAATCCTGCTTTTCTAAAACAGTTTGCAATGGTCTCGGTGTATTAATGAGCATCCTCCCCCGACATCCACACATACACCACACTATCACACCACATCAACTCAACCTCACAACACTGACCCGCACCTTCGCCATACTCACCATCAGCGCCCACAGCCCACATTCCACACTACTCATGAGAGCACTGCACATCGACACCCATTTACAAGTACACCAACCAACCACATCACACCATCTGATCTTACACACCAAAGGGAAAAAAGGGAACCGACAAGGAGATCACACTTCACTTCGCTTTCGACGTCAGAAGCGACTCGTACGCGTGTGGGGTAATAGTTTCTTTCTTCGATCTCATCATCGAGCGGTGCGCATTTTCGCCAATTTCACACTTCACGTTATACCAGAGCTATATATAATATTTCAATTTTCGATTGTTAAACCCTTTTCTAATACAACCCCTTTAGGACGCGCCTTTCGTTCACACATCCGCGTGTGCATACATACAAACGTGTCTTTAATTTGGAAAATTAATTGTGGTCTAAAAGGTGAGTGCGGATTTAATAAACTCGGATTTTACTTGGACATTCCACATTTTGCTTCTGTTTCTTATAGCATCCAGCAAATTTATGCAGGATATTGGCGGCAGCACTTTCACCACACAACGTTTTTTGAACAGTCCCGGGACGATTTTTAAATTTTGCAGGCCAGCCCACACTTGCTTCAAATTGCTTTGCTTTTTTTTTGCTTCAGTGATGTGTTTTGCTTTTTCTCTCAGTATTAGTGCAGATAGAGGAAGATTCCGACCACGTGTAGCCTATGCCCATTTCAGCATTGCTTCGTCAATATACTCAAAGGAACAAGTTCGAAGCTTCTTGCGTTAAATACTGGATGTATTATCTGTGACACTGGTTAACAAGTTTTTTTAAAATCGTAGATAATCTACTGGAAGGAATTCCAAATTTCTTATGCGCGTAGTCATTTTACAAATTACTATCGCGATATGCAAAGCAGAGATAAAGAGATCCCCAACTCTCCTGTCACTGGAAATGTGAGAACCGCTCACCTACCGAACTTTGACAGTTGACTGGATTGGGTAGGTTTTTACGTTTTGCAATTGGAATGACTGGAATGGCCAGATTGAAATTATACCAAAAATATACTATATGTAAACGGAGGAATTTGTTGCCGCCGTTCAAGATCGCTAATAAAAATTAAAAAAGTGAAAATCAAAGAAAATGCGAAATTTAAATATATTTCATGAAACATTTTGCATAGTAGAATTATATTTCAATAACAAATAATTAAAAACATTTATTAATTGATAACTAACAAGCTTAATTCACCTTATTAAGTAGTGAAATATCAAATCAGTCAGTTGTTTTAATATGCCATAAAATAATAAAAAAGGATTTAAGTAGTTTCGCCATATATTAAAAGTCCAGTCTATAATAATTTGCCATCGTAATAAATGTTAGGTGTTTTAATTTAAATGCCCAAAAATTCTTATTTTTTCGATGTGGCCACAATTGAAAATATTATAAAAAACGCTTATTTGAGGCGCTCTCTTACTGGAAAAAGTTGGGCATCCCATTATCCCTGATGCAAAGGAAACTGTTGGCGAATGAAAGAAATATGAGAGATGGTAATGATTTTAATTGTCACTTGCATAGTTCAGTGGTTCCCCGAAATACGCTTTCAATTTTCTGGAAAATAAACGGTTCAAAGCATCAGTCTCTGCTTGTGCGTTGTGAAAGCAACAAAGTACACAAAGAGCAAGATTAATAACACCAATAACACACAACAAAGTGACGTCGATTTCTTTTTTGTGCGGGTGCGTTCGGTTTTGACAACCAGTGATGTATGTATGTAAATAAAAACGAAAATTTATTTAAATAAATTCGTTATATGGAGATTACAAACGCTTTAATCTTGAAGTTACGGTCGCAAAAAATGCTCCGTTATATGGAAATATTCGCTAAAGGGAAATCCGTTATATGAAGATTATTTTACACTCAAAGTAGACCCAAAACACAGTGTTCTTATAATTGCCTCGTAATAAAGAAAACTTCGTTGTATAGGAGTTCGTTATAGAGAGTTTCGATTGCAATGGGATTAAATTTTGCAGGAATAATGCCTTTAGTGTATGCCACTTTATTACAAACAATTTTTCAAATCCAACCAAAACTGTTCTAGGCCAGGTACCGTTTATGTGGACCCCAATACCTATAGTTGACTTTTGTTCGAAAATATTGGACAATGGGTGAGATATGCAATAGAAATTCAGACAGAATTCTTTTCCTGCAGTAGTAATTCTGTGTATCAAAAATGGATGGAATCGGGTCAGTACTTCCCTCAGCCCCCATATACCTATTATAAAGATTTTCGAACTTCCTGGTGACTTTATGCTGGACATATCGGCCAATATTTGAGTTATTTCAATGAAAATTTCAGAATGTATTTTACTCATAACAGTATATCATTGTGCATAAAATGGATACAAACTTTACCTAGTCCACATATAACCATTACAAAGATTTTCGAAGATCCGGCTGATTTTGTATAAGAACAGTTGTACCAACCTAGTAAAAAAAATTTAACTGTCTTCCATATAAGCGGGAGATTAAAATGAAGAGTTCCCGATACTTTCTGGACAGGGTGTATGTATTTGTTCAGTGAAAGTTATATCTGGATGCACTCTCTACCATTCATGTATAGTAAACTATCTTCCGGCATGTATTCTTTGTACTTGTACCAATGTGTTTGAAGATTAGCAAAACCACAAGAAGATAAAAGTTGCTTAAAGTTGCCTTTTTTTCAAGTGATTGACATATTACAGCTTCCTTCATAGTTTCGGCCCATTGCTTATCATTTTCTACCAACACTGAACATTGAAAATGTTAGGTTCGATAAAGCGATTATTTGCTTAACATTTTATTACTTGATTTCAAGATACTAACAATAAGTGCAGAGATCCTTCTTTGTGTTATATCGTGAATTTATTCGAATAGGGTTTGTCGGGGTATGTCGACGTAAGGGGCCGATTGTGAATAATTAAAAGTAATTCGAATCGTTATAAATTATGAGTTTAATTTCATTGGGTTTATACAAATATGATTATGTGTGTGTTGTTTAAATGAGTTAAGTATCCACCCACTTTACCCGAAAAAACTGGCGCACACTAATAAGACAGCTTAATTCACCACTCTATGTCATACCACAATTGAGAACATCACTCAGCAAGCGGCCACCACACTAATAATACAATGCCACTCAACACAACTCACCACACTTCTACATCAATCAACCCACTCAACAAAAAGTATGGGAAAAAGGATAGCGAAAACAATTCGTCTGATACAATTCGCACGTCAGCATTCGTTTTCCGACACCCATCCCGCGCGCCGCAATTTTCGCTAACAACGTCACCATACGGTTCCTGCTCGCGGACAGTCCTGGGCGCTACGGATATATTTCGAATCTCAGCGGTCCTGCGTGATATGGTCGCCGTTAACATGCGCAATCATTTTTACATATCTGATTTCAATAAAGTTAACCCTAAAGTGTTTAATACCTTTTAAATTAATGTGTTTTCCTTTGCCGAAATACTGGGTGCTTATTGATCTGAAAATAAAGTGGTGGATGCTTCCCACTAAATTGGGCATCCATTTATTCATGGTCCTTCGAGCCTCACAGAGAGGCACTATTGGAGAAACAAACAACATTAAATATATATACATCTACTAGTATGGTGGCAAAATTAATAAAAAAAAAACAGAATAAACTACATATATAAGTGCAGTGAACCAAGCAGAACAAAAAAAAAACAACAAAGTGACAAAAAACAAACCAATTTCAGTAACAAAGTGAAGTGACACAAAGTGCAGAAACGAACAAAAACAAAGAAGAAAACTAAAACCCTAATCATAATCACAATCAGGAAAATATTAGAAAACACAGTTCCGAAACATTACAAAACCAAACCTACGGTGAAAAAACAAAATTATAAAAACAAAATATACAAAACTGCACAAGTACAAAAAAAAATCGGGCGCGAAAAGTAAAAGCACCAAAACAATAAAAAAAAACCACAAAAAAAGAGAACAGAAAATAAAAACAAAAAACATACATGGGCAATCGGACACGCGATACCTAAGGACAAAACATTATTCGGGAGCGAAGTCTAAAAGCGCCTAAACAATAAAATATACACAAAAACAAAACAATCGGACGCGAGCAAAAAAAAAAAAACAATAATACCTACAAAATATTAAAAAAATAGAAGGTGTGCCTGGAAGCGGCTACAAACCTCAAGGAGAAGAAGTGGAGAAAGGAAGAGGAACAAAACGCAGACGGCATTAAGGCAACATATGCACATACATACATACATATATGTATAGACCTACAAAGCTCTTTAAGTACCCAAGTGCGCGTATTTAATCCATTTCACATTTGCATTTTACACATATATGTACATATGTTTATATCTATATTGCATATTAGACGGCGGGTCTAATACATAAGAGCACAACGACAAAAAAAAACTTTTTCATCTCTCACTCATCTCTCACTTTTTCAAAAAAATATAATAACATTTATATACAAACATACGGCAAAGAATCTGCCTGTGACACATATTAGTACAAACAAATATTCAAAGTCCACATTGGCAATTATCCGGCAATACCTCTTGTTCTTTGACAAACAAAAACAAGCAGGATTGGGTACAAAAAGCAAATTTCTCTAACGAGCTCTCAATTGCTTAAGAAAACCATACTCATAAACACACAAACAATTCGTGCATACTTACATATGTAAACAGCGCATTGATCTCTTCAGCGAGCTCTCAATTGCACAAAACATAAGTACCTTCATAAGCACATACATACATACATACAAGTCCAAGTATTAGGGTGTACCCAAATACTAACGTACGGACGTAAAAGGTGTTTATACATTAAAAGTACTGCTATTTGCAAACTTAAAACTAAAATAAAATAAATAAATATTATTATTTTGCAAATAAATAGAAATGGTTCATAATAACACAAATCGAAATACACCTGCAGGAGCTACACGCTCAAAACAGGTTGTTCAATTTATTTCACAAAGTGACAGTATATTACGATACTGCACTAGATTTGCCTCTTCACCGATTCATGAGAACTCTGAATCGTTATTAGAAATAAAAAGCCAAAACCTTAAAAATTTTTGGACTCGCCTCCAAGCGGCTCATGACGCGATTCTAGAGTCTGACGATTCAGATACACACAATTTCAAATCCTCGGCTTACGCAATATACGAAAACTGCTTAGACCAGTACGAAGAAACAAAAGCTATGATCTACGATCAACTTAAGCTCATTAAAGCAATTGCACCTACTCCCCACAGTAGAGTAAAGCTGCCATAAGAAGACAGTCAGAAGGCAAGTTCAGGCATCCAACTCGAGGTGCCCGCATGTGATACAGAAATCTTTCACGGAGGTTATGAAGAATGACCTTCCGGGACATGTTCACAGCCGTGTACATAAACCATCCTCAATTATCACAAGCGCAAAAATTGTATCACCTCAGATACAAAACGAAAGGTCAAGCAGGCATAATAGTAAAACAGTTCGTTCTTAATGACGATAATTTCAATTTGGCTTGGGAAGCTCTAAAAGCTAGATATGAAAACGAAAGAATACTGGTCGATAAGCAAGTAACGACACTATTAAACTTGCCTAAAATCAAAAAAGAAACAAGTGAAGAATTTGTACGACTACAATCCACTGTTTCTAATTGTTTGTCGATTCTTTCGACACTAAATATTCCCACAGACAGCTGGGACCCAATTCTGGTAAATATTTGCACCGCCACATTACCAGAAAAGTCGTTACTTCTATGGGAGCAATCGCTCTCATCACGAAAAAAGTGCCCAACGTGGCAACAAATGAAAGATTTTCTCACCACCCAATATAAAATTGCGGAAAGGTTAGAAGAAAAAATAATCAAAACTAAGATCATTAAACACGACCAAAATAGAAGCTTCAATAGACCCCAAGCTAGAAGCAACAAAAATTTAAACAAAAGCTTTCACAAAACGCACTCGTTCATATCCGAACAGAGAAAAATACACGTCATGCGAACTATGCACAAGAGGGCATAAGCTTAAAACTTGGGAGAAGTTTAAAACATTAAACTCCAAATTAGCGCATACATAAAAACATAAAATAAACAGTTGTATCAAAAGTCGGAAAACTTTTCATACATTATTGCCCCACAGAGGCCTAAATTGTAAAATAAAAAAAAAAACTAACAAAAGCAGATATCGCTTTTATCGCCCCTACATAAGCGCTCTTCATAGGGGTAGTTGGTGAGAATCTGTTGTAAAGCATGATCATCTCACTTAAAAAATTATAATTCTAGTGAAGCCGTTCGCAATTACCGGCCACTCTTCCGCAAGGTCCCTCTATTGGCACAGCCCTAACTCCAGGGCTAGGGAGTACCCATTCTGGCCATATCTGAGCCAGGCGTGGAGTTACTATCCTTCAAAAGCCAATAATAAATTAAATGCAAACAATTGCCGATAATACAGAAAAGGCAAATACTAAGCAACCGGTATACCAAAACGATAAAATAATAAATTGTCAGTAACCGCTAGTAAAATAAATAAAATCAAACAATTTTACAAATTTACTATAATAATAAGTCGTCAAAACACGCAAAAAAAAAAAATTACTACCTCAACTTACATAAAATACAATTTTCTATTAAAACCAAAATCGGTTCTTACAGCTAATATTCTGCGGACTCGGCTACTTCACCAACAGTAAGCCGAATTACATGTCTCAGATTATATATATAAAACTAGGCAAAATATTCGCCTAGGGGGCCCAGGATGTTTAAATGAGTTAAGCATCTACCTACTTTATCCGAAAAAACTGGCGCACACTAATAAGACAGCTTAATTCACCACAGCTGATGACTCTATGTCACACCACAATTGAGAACATCACCCAGCAAGCGGCCACCACACTAATAATACAATACCACTCAACGCAACTCACCACACTTCTACATCAATCAACCCACTCAACAAAAAGGATGGGAAAAAGGATAGCGAACACAATTCGTCTGATACAATTCGCAATTTCGCTAACAACGTCACCATACGGTTCCTGCTCGCGGCCAGTCCTGGGCGCTACGGATATATTTCGAATCTCAGCGGTCCTGCGTGATATGGTCGCCGTTAACATGCGCAATCATTTTTACATATCTGATTTCAATAAAGTTAACCCTAAAGTGTTTAATACCTTTTAAATTAATGTGTTTTCCTTTGCCGAAATACTGGGTGCTTATTGAACTGAAAATAAAGTGGTGGATGCTTCCCACTAAATTGGGCATCCATTTATTCATGTGTGTTTCCAATTTTGAATAATTGTACTTAATTTCTTATTAGCTAGTGTTAAATTTCTGGGTTAATATACATATGTGCATGTTCTTGTAGTTACAAATAAAAAGTTTTACTGTGTTCACTTGCTATATGTCTCACTAGTTGTGTTCACTTCTGTTTGATTGCTGTGTTGGCGGGATAATATTCTTTTGTGTAAAAAACGCGGGAAAATCGTCCTCTTTTGTTTCTCCTTCTGTTTGCTGGGTGAAGTTGGGGTGGTTGATATTCCTCTGCATTACGCCTCTATTACTTTATGTAATTTGTGGGAGTAATGCAGAGGAGTATTTGTTTGGATTAAACATCCCGGCCACCTTGCAAAATCTGCGAAATAATTGAGTGTTAATAGGGTAAATGATTGGGTATTGAAAACATTGAAATTTTTTGAGTAATTGTCAGCAGTATACTAAGGGTTAGATGGTGCCAGTAAGGGTCCAGCCAAGTGCCGTATTCTGCGCTACCACTGTACCATTGTCGGGTTTGAAGAGTCCACTTCTGATAATTTGTGGGTAGATATCCGCTCCATTCTCCAACATTAACTCTTTGTTGCTGTAGAATTGAGGGTCAGCGAGGACTAAGTGTTCAAAGCGCATTTGCACATCGTCACTTAAGTCTCGCCCATAGGGTTTTTTGGGTAAATTGTGGGTGATAACTGCGTTACATTCCAAAAAAAACTTTGTATCACTATTAGAGCTAATTTTTATGCTACAAATACGATAAGTATTGAGGTATGTAATTAGTAGTTTGAATTTTTTGACGAGTTCGGCCGCTGTATTTGTAATTTTAAGGGTGGGGTTCAAAATGGCCCGAACTTTGTGCCATTCACCATCGCATCTTAAACGGATCTTCAATGTGGGTAGTAGGGTCTGCTTAGCCAGTAAGGATGGAAGTCGGGTCTCTATTGCAAGCGGTTGAGATTTTGGTTTCTCAACACCATTTACATCGTTGGTCGGGTATAACCTCGGATGTCCGTGTAGGGATGAATGATGTTTCCCACGACAAATGGAACATCTATTTTGGCTTGTACATCCTTCTGTCTTATGCTACCTGGCTCAGCAATTAACGCAGTAGTGGTGTTTGATTACTGCTTCGTATTTTTTGTTTATATTATATGCTGAGTACGTAGCGCAAGTCACTAGACGACGGTCTTTTTTGCATATTCCGCAAGCGAAATGACGATGTGACGTATTTTTTCTATGATGTGAGATCGTTTTTAGGGTTGTGTGATCATCAAAGTGGGAAGGGTCGACTTGAAACGCCGAATGCGTCGTGACATAGTTTCGTCTTCCGAAATCGGTGTAATGCTACGGGTTACGCTACGGGACCGGATGGTAATTGTTGAGCTCATACGACGAGGTTTGGGTGAGTTGGTGATTATTGGGGCCATTTCACTAAAAAAATAAGAGCAAACTTTTAAGTTATTCTGTACTTAATATCTCAATTTTTGTGATGGGGTGGGTTACTGTGCCTTGAGCAGTTCGGATTTCAACCACTCGTGTTTTATTGTCTAAGCCGGGGAACACCTTTTGGATTCCACCGAGCTTCCATTCGTTGGGAGAAATATTTTCGTTTCTTATAACGACTATATTATATTTCTATTTATATCGTTTGTGTAGATCCTTAAGGTACTCTTCCTTCCATCTCTTGCAAATGTGCTGGTAGAGTATTTTTAGTTTCTGCCATCTGTTAACGATGCTTAAGTTTGCATCCTCTAAATTGGGTTCGGCAGGGATTAACAATGGGGTACCTACATGGAAGTGTCCTGGGGTTAAAGGTTCCAAGTTTGTCGAGTCATCGCTTATGGGGCTTATTGTTCGAGGGTTTAAACAACTTTCGATGCGGGTTAATAAGGTGGCAAATTCTTCAAATGTGAAATTTTGCGATATTCTTAGATGGGTTTTAAGACTTTTTACGCCTGCTTCCCATAATCCCCCCATATGTGGAGCTCCTGGTAGGTTGAAGTGCTTGAGATATTTTGATGACTATGGAGAGATGTAGTTTGAGTTCGAAGTGTCTGTAGGAATTCACGCCGATATTTAATTAGCAACTGTGAAGCTTCTATAAAGTTTGTTCCGTTGTCGGAATAAAGATTGGCGGGACATCCACGCCTCGAGAAGAAACGGGAGAATGCTGCTAGTAAGGCTTGCGTAGTGAGATCGCCAACGGGTACGAGATGTATTGCTTTAGTTGAGAAGCATACAAATACGCATATATATCCTCTGGTGATTAGACATGCTCTCCCAGTGTAGTTTTTGATGTCATAGGGTCCAGCAAAGTCAATACCAGTGGCAGGAAACGGCCGGGTTAGGATGGTTCGTTTAGTTGGAAGACCTGCCATTATTTGGGTTTGTTGAGCCTTGTTATGTATGATGCACGTTTTGCATTGATGAATTATTGTTTTAATCAGCATCTTTGCTTTGGGTATCCAGAGCTCTGTCCTTAGGAGTCGAAAAACTGGCTGATTTCCGCCGTGTAACGATGCTAAATGGGTGAATTGAGTTAGTAATTTTGACATACGACTATTATAGGGTAATAAGATAGGGTGACGCTCATTATATGATAGTGCTGCGGATTGGTTAATCTTCCGTCGCTTCGCATAACTCCTTTAGGGTCAGTGAACGGATTTAAAGTCAATAGTGAACTTTTCTTGTGTATTTGGGTTTTACGGGTCAAGGCATTATATTCTTCTCGGAAATATGTTTTTTGAGTGTGAATAATTAACTTCATTCGGGCTGTTTTGAACTCTTCCGGGTTATTTCGTGGTTGGAGTAATCAGTTTCTCATCTCCTTGGTGAGGCATTTGCGCAAAATCTGAATAGGTAAGCGATAACGCGAATAGCTCTGGGGAATGAGGAAAACCTTTCAAGTATATCCCCTTGGGTGGTTATCGCAAACGTCTTAACGGATTTGAATTCCACAGTAGTGTTTAGCCGTTGGGGTCCATGCCACCAGAGGTTGCAATTCAATAGATCGGTGGGTGTACTCCTCGGCTTGCCAAGTCTGCAGGATTGTCTTGGCTTTCCACATGGTTCCAGTTATCGACTCCCACTTTCTCAGTGATTGCAGCTACTCGATGAGAAACGAAAATGGTCCATGAACATGGTGGTTTGTTTAACCAAGCGAGAACTATGGTTGAGTCAGTCCAAAAATAATTTTTAAATTGGGTTAGGTGTAGTTGGGATAGGGTAGAGTTAACAAGATTAGCTAGTAGAACCGCCCCGCAGAGTTCCAATCTGGGTAGGGATACGGTTTTAATGGGATCAACTTTTGTTTTTGTCACTAAGAGAGTTGTTCATATTGTATGCCCAACTAAAACCCTTATATAAAGTGTCTCGGCATATGCTTTTTCTGAAGCATCAGAGAAACCGTGGAATTCGGTGGTGGCTGTTGGGTTAAAATGGGTCCATATGGGTATTTCAATTTTATTTATGTTTTCAAAGTCCTTTACGAAACTGTTCCATCGATGAATGGTAAGGGGCTCTAGGCTTTCATCCCTGACTTTGCCGTGGTTAGATCATGAGTTCCAGCTAAGACATCGTCTACATACATTTCCTTGAAAAGTATTTTCGCTGCTAATGGGTGGGTTTCTTCTACATCATCGGCTAGCTTCATGAGGGTACGGATCGCTAGATACGGCGCACAATTTATGCCGAAGGTGACTGTTTACAATTGGAAGTCTTCTATTGTGTCTTCCGGGGATAAAAATTATCCTTTGGAACCGAGTATGATTAGGGTCTACGAGTATTTGCCGGTAAATTTTTTGAATATCCGCGTTAAAAACGAATTGGAAGAACCGCCAATTTGTGATCAGAATAACAAGGTCTTTCTGTAAAGTAGGCCCGATATGTAAGTGGGTAAAGATGCATTAAATACCATACGCAATTTCGTGGTTATACGATCGAGTTTAATGACTGCGTGGTGTGGTAAGTAATATTGGGTCGCTTTATCAGAAGGGTCATATTCTGCTTTCTTCATTTGTCCGAGTTCCAAATATTCTGTAATTGCTTTGTCATATTCTGCTTTCACTTCTGGTTTTTTAAGTAAAGCTCGTTCATTTCTGAGGAATTGGGCCAACGCTATGTGTCTAGAGTATCCGATATCAATATTGTCGGATTCTTTGAAGGGTAGGGTTACTATATAGCGCCTCTCTGAATTAAGACGGGTAGTTTTTTGGAAAATTTCCTCACAAATTTAGTCCGATTTGGAAACTACCGATTCAGTTGGGATTTCCTCCACCTCCCAAAAACGTGTTAGTAGATTCTCAGGGTTGAGTTTATTGTGAAATGAGACTATGGTGGAGTTTTGTGAGGGTTGGGTTATGGGTCCGGACAATATCCATCCGAATTCTCTCTCTTGAGCTAAGAGTGAACCTAATATGTTTCTTTTTACTCCATTGAGTAAAATACTTGGATAGATAT
The DNA here is from genome assembly GCF_016617805.1 of Bactrocera tryoni. NCBI lineage: Eukaryota > Metazoa > Arthropoda > Insecta > Diptera > Tephritidae > Bactrocera > Bactrocera tryoni. Next base: position 5,103,365 of record NW_024395824.1, read on the forward strand.
CACTACCGATTAGTATATCCACAGGTCTGGGTTTGTGGAATTAGGTGTCTGCTAAAGTGAATCCAAGATTTTTAGGACACTGCTTTGGATCTATGGGGTATGAGGGTGAATTATCAGTTACGCTATTTAGTATAAATGCCTGTGCTGATAGTTTATACTTTGTGGTTAAGGGCGAGCAAAGCGTGATTTCACAAATATTCGTTGGTGTTGCTGAAACTGCATTGTTTAGTCCGGTCACTTGGGCTGATACAGACTGAGTGGGTATATCCAAACTTCTTTGAAGTCTTCGAGATATAAATGTGGCTTCCGATCCGGAATCAATAAGAGCTCTCACGGAATATCGCTGGCCATTATGTACTAATTGAACCATTGCAGTACCGAGTAATATCTGCTTCCTAATTGCGTTGGGTGGGTCTTGGGTTGATGATTTAGTGGACTGTATAGTTGTTATGTAGGATTGGCGATTTGTATTTGTGCTTTGGGTGAGTAATACAGTGCTTGAAGCGTTTTCAGGGTTCGAACCAGTGACGTTTGGTATTTCCGGAGTGGATTCAGGTCGAAAGCTGGATTCTCTGTGTATCAGAGTATTGTGTTTTTTGTGACACTTACGACACGAGAATTTACTCACACAGTTCTTGTAGCTATGTGATATGGCCAAGCAGTTATAGCAATAACCATATTTTTTGATTGTGGAGATACGTGACTCTACATTCATTGCGAGAAATTTGGGACATTCTCGAATAGGGTGCTGCCTTTTGCAGAGCTTACAGCTTTCTGTATCTACATTATGTTGAGTAAAGTTGAAATTACTATGCCTTTGAGTATTAGAAGGTCTGGCAACACTGGTAAACAGTGTTTTTGGCACATTAACTTTGTTATGATTTTTATTTATGGTGGTGTACCCTCATTAAATATATATAACAGTTTTGTTTCAATCACATCCAGTTTTCTTGTGACAGCTACATATTCATTTCTGACCTCATATACACACGTTTCTTTGTTTACATAACTGCATTTAGTCGACTGTGTAACAATTGTGTTTGCTAAATTACATTTTATTTACATTAGTTAGATCGTAAATATGCCACGAAAGTGTTTGAACAACCCGGACAATTTTTGTTATGTGTGTGGAGAATTAACTTTTACATCTCAGCTTCGAAATTTCACATCACTAATTGAACAGTGCAATTTAGACTATTTAGGTTTTCCTGTAAGGAATCAAGACAAATCCTGGGTTTCACATAAATGTTGTGTAACGTGTGTGAGGCTCCTTTTATTTTGGGCTAATCAAGAACCTAGACATTTGTCATTTGCTATACCAATTATTTGGACGCAACCAAAGGATCATGTAAGTGATTGTTATTTTTGTTTGACTCGAACAAAAGTTATTACTACCAAGTCCAAGCACACTTTCCAGTATCCAAACTTGTCTTCGGCTAAGAGACCCATCCTACATAGTGCCGAACTGCCTGTGCCGATACCTCCAAATCGATCAAAAAGGATTTTTATATCTAAAAGAGAAATTGCCTAAACTCAGTGAGGCGAAAATCAATAAGGGAATATTTTTAGTCCCTCAACTACGGCAATTGATGAAGGATAAGAGCTTTGAAGAAAAACCGAATGATCAGGAAAAACTCGCCTGGAAATGTTTAGTGAATGCTGTTCAAAATTTTCTAGGTAACCATAAAGCGGAAAATTACAAAGATTTCATAAATGAACTTATCATTTAAAGCTTTGGGGTGTAATATGTCATTTAAAATACATATGCTGGACTCTTATCTGGATTTCTTTCCGGCAAATTTGATTGCTGTGAGTGACGAACAAAGTGAAAAGTTCCATGAAGACATGTTCTTAATGGAGAAGCGTTATCAAGGGAAATAGAGTCCAGGAATGCTAGCAGACTATTGTTGGAGACTTAAAAGGGACCTATCGGAAGCCAAATGTTCAAGAAAATCATAGTTATCTATTAGATATCAGGAAATAATTCTGTAAGTGTGGCTGAATTTTGTACTTTTTTCGAAAATATATGTTTTGATGTCACAAAAAAACATGATGTGTACATTTTTTTCCATTGATATATTATTATTTGGTATATTCAAAATTTGATATAAATTTTCATGTGACAAAAAAAATTACAAATTTGTTGACCAGTGCAATTGGCGTTTCAGCCACGTTTGCATGAAAAGTGTTATATTTCCTTTCATCTGTTCTTTTAACTGTACCTGTGTGGAATGGGGGTAATTTTGCTACTGAAGCTTTGAAATTTCCAACAGATTCGAGAGTTTTGTATTTGTGGGTTAAAAAACTGTCGAAATTTGACCACGTCGGTATATCTGGATTATCTGCTAGGGTATATTCAAAAGTTTCAAGAGTTTGTTTGGGTAATTTTGAACTACAAAGATATATCAATATCGGATCCCAGCTTTGCGTGTCAATCTCTAGGTTATTTAAATTAGTTAAAACATTATTTACCTGAACGTTGTAAGCCTTTTATAGCACAACCTGATTCTTGAGTTACTTGGGGTAGGTTAAAAAAGGTCTTTAATTGCGTGTTTACCTGCAATCTCTTATTTTCGTATTGGTCGACTAAATTTTTCCAGGCAAGTATGAAACCATCATTTGTTAGGGGTGTGTTTTGAATAACCTCTCTTGCTTCTCCTCGGGTCTTCTGAGTAAGGTGAAAGAGTCTTTCAACATTACTAATCTTTGGGTTACGGCTATACAGGGCTGTAAACATGTCCTGAAAGGTGGGCCAAGTTGTGTAATCTCCGTAAAGGATGTCGGTGCCGCATTGTGGAAGGTGAACTGCATCCATCATCGTGCCTTCTGAAGTCTTTTCCTTAATGGGTTGGGTTGACACTTGTGTTTTACGCGTCTACATCTTCGTTGATGGAAGCTAAGCAAGAGAGGTACATTTGATAAATTTTCCGGTATTTTTCTTTCACTTTAAAGAAATCGATGGTTTCATGGCTTTCGCAAGAAATTCTTCTGATCGCATCGTATGCGTGCTTTGCTTCTTCATAGAGTGAATTTATTTCGACTCTTTTAATTTCTAGTATATAGACGGATTCATCTTCACTTTGGGTCTGAAGATGGTCTTCCACGAATTCAAATCCGTTGTTGTAATTTTGAAATCTTCCGCTTCCAGTTTTGGGTAAGACATATTTAATGTTTGGGTTGAAGGAGAAAAATAAATCGCGTAAAATTACAAAAATGTAAGAAGAAAACTTTAAAAACTTTTCGTATAGTGTGTTATTTATTTTAAAATTTCAAATTAATTTTCTCGCTTTTATCTCCTTGGTGTCCGATGGTTAAAACTATTAAATTTCCGATAAGCGAATGGGTGCGCTATTCGTATGTAGATATGTAATTGCGGGTGTATATTTATTTATATACTAGCTAACCCAGCAGCCGTAGTCCTGCGTAAAATTATGTGTTTTGAAATGAAAAGAAAGTTAAATTTATCATTTAATTTTTTTCAATGTAACGCAGCTTGATAAAAAACATACTTTGGTTTCTATTCCGGTGTACAGAAAAGATGGTTTTCCAACTCGTGAGCACGCCACGTATATCTGACCATGTGAAAAACATAGCATTTCCAAATTTATGCCACCCACTATGCGACTATCCTTGTGTCCTGTTGATTGTCATCTCTAATGCAATTTTCACGCGAAACGGAATACGTTAGAACTGAAATGGCAAATCGTTAGAACTCAAATAAATTCTTAGAATCAAGCATTCTGCCCCAATGTATTCTATAAAGCAGATTGCGGAACATAATAACGACAGATCCAATTTTGAGACGCAAATGATGCGGTGGCATACCAAGCCTGTCCAGAATTTAGAAATTCCACTGGATAATTCACGGCGTCGTCTTCATTATCAAGATGATCGATAGATTTGTATGAGCGCAAGTCTCCCGGAATTTGACTTAGAATCTTCCAGTTTAAGTCAACCACATCGGTATGTTTGGCAGCTAACATTGCGCGTGCACTTAAGGAATCGTTGTTACGATAATTTGGCCAATGTCCGAACATTCGTGATGAGTTCGTCTTTCCTGAATTAATAAAGGGAAGATGGAATTGATATCAAACCACCGGAATTACCAACCGGAATTGTACCATTTCCAATTTTTAACGAGGACGATGTAAATTCACTATTCTAAATTGAATGCTGAATGTTCTGCCATTGTCGTCTGGTGAGGGGCGCCGATGGAACGGATATCCATCATTTCTAGTTTGCGTTTCCGAAAGAAAAGCACGTGGATAGTGTTTGGTGCATTTATTGTAAGACATACAAACCGAAGTGGGATTGTGGTGTCCGCAAGGCCCATGAACCATATTGGTTTTCATCAGTTCGTATAGTACTGGATCTTTCTCTGCATCAGGAATTTCAGCGGAAATGATTTCATCAATTTGATCTGGTGTAACCATCATCCAAAAAGGAATGTGTGCGTGCGGCAAACCTCTCTTTTGCCACTCAATAGAGTACATCAAGCATCTCACAGCACCACATATACGTGACATCGTGACGATAGCTTGGTGATTGACCGCGGTCCATAATTCCGCACGTATATCACCGCAATCCTGGGAGAACTTCTTGCCTTGCTTTCTTCTTCTTAATTGGCGTAGACACCGCTTACGCGATTGTAGCCGAGTTAACAACAGCGCGCCAGTCGTTTCTTATTTTCGCTACGTGGCGCCAATTGGACCAAGCGTAGCCAGGTCCTTCTCCACTTGGTCCTTCCAACGGAGTGGAGGTCTTCCTCTTCCTCTGCTTCCCCCGGCGGGTACAGCGTCGAATACTTTCAGAGCTGGAGTGTTTTCGTCCATTCGGACAACATGACCTAGCCAGCGTAGCCGCTGTCTTTTAATTCGCTGAACTATGTCAATGTCGTCGTATATCTCGTACAGCTCATCGTTCCATCGAATGCGATATTCGCCGTGGCCAATGCGCAAAGGACCATAAATCTTTCGCTGAACTTTTCTCTCGAAAACTCGCAACGTCGACTCATCAGTTGTTGACATCGTCCAAGCCTCCGCCTTATATAGGAGGACGGGAATTATGAGCGACTTATAGAGTTTGGCTTTTGTTCGTCGAGAGAGGACTTTACTTTTCAATTGCCTACTCAGTCCGAAGTAGCACTTGTTGGATTTCCAGGCTGACATTGTTGGTGGTGTTAATACTGCTTCCTAAATAGACGAAATTATCTACAACTTCAAAGTTATGACTGTCAACAGTGAGGTGAGTGCCAAGTCGCGAGTGCGACGACTGTTTGTTTGATGACAGGAGATATTTCGTCTTGCCCTCGTTCACTGCCAGACCCATTTGTTTTGCTTCCTTGTCTAGTCTGAAGAAAGCAGAACTAACGGCGCGGATGTTAAGGCCGATGATATCAATATCATCGGCATACGCCAGCAGCTGTACACTCTTATAAAAGATGGTACCTTCTCTACTAAGTTCTGCAGCTCGAACTATTTTCTCCAGAAGCAGGTTGAAAAAGTCACACGATAGGGAATCGCCTTGTCTGAAACCTCATTTGGTATCGAACGGCTCGGAGAGGTCCTTCCCGATTCTGACGGAGCTTTTCGCGTTGCTCAACGTCAGTTTACACAGCCGTATTAGTTTTGCGGGGATACCAAATTCAGACATCGCGGCTTAGAGGCAGTTCCTTTTCGTGCTGTCGAAAGCAGCTTTGAAATCGACGAAGAGGTGGTGTGTGTCGATTCTCCTTTCACGGGTCTTTTCCAAGATTTGGCGCATGGTGAATATCTATTCGGTTGTTGATTTTCCAGGTCTGAAGCCACACTGATAAGGTCCAATCAGTTTGTTGACGGTGGGCTTTAATCTTTCACACAATACGCTCGATAGAACCTTATATGCGATGTTGAGGAGGCTAATCCCACGGTAGTTGGCGCAGATTGTGGGGTCTCCTTTTTTATGGATTGGGCATAGCACACTTAAATTCCAATCGTTGGGCATGCTTTCGTCCGACCATATTTTACAAAGAAGCTGATGCATGCTCCTTATCAGTTCTTCGCCGCCGTGTTTGAATAGCTCGGCCGGCAATCCATCGGCCCCCGCCGCTTTGTTGTTCTTCAAGCGAGTAATTGCTATTCGAACTTCTTCATGGTCGGGCAATGGGTCTGCTCCATCGTCATCGATTGGGGAATCGGGTTCGCCTTCTCCTGGCGTTGTGCATTCTCTGCCATTCAGCAGGGTGGAGAAGTGTTCCCTCCATAATTTAAGTATGCTCTGGGCATCGGTCACTAGATCACCTTTGGGGGTTCTATAAGAGTATGCTCCTGTCTTGAAACCTTCTGTAAGCCGCCGCATTTTTTGGTAGAATTTTCGAGCATTACCCCTGTCGTCAAGCTTATCAAGCTCTTCATACTCACGCATTTCAGCCTCTTTCTTCTTCTGTCTGCAGATGTGTCTCGCTTCCCTCTTCAATTCTCGGTATCTGTCCCATCCCGCACGTGTTGTGGTCGATCGAAACGTTGCGAGGTAGGTAGCCTGTTTTCTCTTCGCTGCGGCGCGGCACTCCTCGTCGTACCAGTTGTTCTTTTGCACTTTCCGAAAACCAAGGGTTTCGGATGCAGCTGTACGTAAGGAGTTTGAAATACCGTCCCACAGTTCCCTTATACCGAGTTGTTGATGAGTGCTCTCAGAGAGCAAGAGTGCAAGCCGAGCAGAAAATTGTTCGGCAGTCTGTTGTGATTGCAGCTTTTCGACGTCGAGCCTTCCTTGTGTTTGTTGGCGTGCGTTCTTTGCTGCACAGAGGCGGGTGCGAATCTTGGCTGCAACAAGATAGTGGTCCGAGTCGATGTTAGGACCTCGGAGCGCACGCACATCTAAAACACTGGAGACGTGTCTTCCGTCTATCACAACATGATCGATCTGGTTGGTAGTTTTTCGATCCGGAGACAGCCAGGTAGCTTGATGAATTTTTTTGTGCTGGAATCTAGTGGTACAGATAACCATATTTCGGGCCCCGGCGAAGTCGATCAGCCTCAACCCATTTGGGGATGTTTCCTCGTGGAGGCTGAATTTACTGACCGTAGTGCCACCCTGGCGTCAAAGTCGCCAAGCACGATTTTGACATCGTGGCGGGGGCAGCCTTCATAAGTGCGTTCCAAGCACTCATAAAAGGCATCTTTGGTCACATCGTTCTTCTCATCCGTCGGGGCGTGGGCGCAGATCAGCGATATGTTGAAGAACCTCGCTTTGATGCGGATTGTGGCTAGACATTCATTCACCGGAGTGAATGATAGTACTCGGCGACGGAGTCTCTCCCACCACGAATCCAACACCAAACTTGCGCTCTTTTATATGGCCACTGTAGTAAATGTCACAAGGACCAACTCGTCTCTGTCCTTGTCCCGTCCATCGCATTTCTTGGACGGCGGTGTTGTCAGCCTTTATTTTCACGAGGACATCAACCAGCTGGGCAGCGGCACCTTCCCAATTAAGGGACCGGACATTCCAGGTGCATGCCCTGATATCGTTGTCCTTATTTCGTTTGCCATGGTCGTCATCAAAAGAGGGGTTTCTCATCCGAGGCTGTTTGTCGTATTTCATTGGGGTAGGCTTTTTACGTGGCGGGTCCCAAACCCAGCGCACAACCCTATGCAGGGGATGTTTCGCCTTCTCACTTTAGCTCACCTTCGAACGGATGTTCTTAGGCTACCCAGAGGATACTTGGTCAAAGACCGGAAGTCGTTAGCTGCTTGAGTCATATGTAAAAGAATCGTTTCTGGCCACTCCCAAGTGAATGGCGATCAGAGAACTTTCCTCATTTGCGTGAACTTCTACACATGACCCTTGCCTTGCCTTGCCGGAATAAAAAACGAAGCGACCGAAATTGAACGATTCAAATAATGTACAAATCAAAATATTGAAAAACCAAACAAACAAAAATTGAAAAAAAAACTTGTATTGAAAACAGTTAATTTTTGGAATTGTCCAATTTTCCGACTTTTCCTCATGCAAAGTATAATGTACTTTTATATCTAAACCTTCGCCGATCTACAACGAACAAACTCTGAAAATTTCATCAAAATTGGTGCAGCCATTCACTTAGCGTTATTAGCAAACAAACGTTCATTCGTTTGTATGGGAAAAAGAAAAGGGCTTTTTTTAGGCGTTTTCCGGCAATAATTGGCAAAATTGGTCCAGGCGTTGTTGAGTCGAGTATTGCCAACACATTTTACGTTTCATTTTTATATATCTACATAAATAAAAATGAATCGTCAAAATGTATGTACGCTCATAACTCAATAACGCCTGGACCAATTTGGCCAATTCTTTTTCTTAAATGTTTGTTGAAGTTCAAAGATGGTTTTTACGGTGAGAAAAATTCGAATAATTTCCAGAAAACCCCTAAAAACAGCCCTTTTCTTTTCCCCATACAAACGTTACAATAAAAATGACTGTTTGTTTGTTAGTAAAACTAAGAGAACGGTTGAACCAATCTTGAAATTGAAAGGTTGTTTGTTGTGGATCGGAAAAGGTTTAGAAACAGAATACCTTATACTTTTCATGAGGAGAAGTCGGAAAATTGGACAATTCCAAAAAGTAACATTTTCCATACACATTTTTTTCGAATTTTGTTTGTTTTGTTTTTCAATATTTTGATTTGTAAATAATTTGAATTGTTCAATTTTGATCGCTTGCTTTTTTATTCCGGCTATCCAAAGGAAAAAGTATTTAAAATTATTCAGTGAAAACTTTATGTTTGTTTCACACAATGTGATCAATTGCATATTGAAATTTGTTACGAAGCCACGAAGAGGTCGCGTTAATATTGGTCGGCGTTCTTTTTGCCATCAACGTATGGCAGCCTAAGAAAAGGCAAGAAGTACTTCCAAAATGCGATGACGTACGTGCGGAATTATGGATCGCGGTCAATCAGCTAGCGATCGTAACGAAATCCCAGCACGACTTATTAAACAATAGCTGCGATGTTTGATGGTCTTTATCTTAAAGCAACCTATGGTATAAATGGTGCTGTTAGATGCTGAATGTATTCTGTTGAGTAGCAAAAAAGATGTTTTCCGCACGCACACATTCTTCTTTGGATGCGTATGGTGATTACACCAGATCAAATTGATGAAGTCATTTCAGCGGAAATTTCTGATTCAGAGATAGATCCAGAATTATACGAAGTGGTGAAAACCAATATGGTTCATGGACCTTGCGAACCTTACAATCCCACTTTGGTTTGTATGTTTGACAATAAATGCACGAAACACTACTCATGTGCTTTTCTTTCGGAAACGGAAATGAGAAATGATGGATATTCACTGTATCGGCGTCGCTCACCAGATGAATATCGACGTTAACAACACATCGAAGTTGACAACACATGGATCGTACCATATTCGCCACTTTTGTCTGACTCGCATTCAAAACTCATGTCAATGTTGAATATTGCAGATTGGTGAAATCGATCAAATACGTTTGCAAGTACGTCACTAAAGAAAGCAACATTGCGGTTATTGGCCTTGAACGATATGCGATCAGCAGGATCGAATGGGTGTGAACTGCAATAAAGCGCTTTGTAGGATATTTACTTTTGCAATTCATGAAAGTTTTCCGACTGTTGTGCGTCTCGCGGTTCAACTTCATTTAAGTCATTGCGTATTGTGAATGGTACAGTGTGTGCAACTTTTTGAGAAGCATGACAGCAGTTGCATTTGCTGGAATATGATAATCACTGGAAACAGACGAAGGACAATGCGATAGTTACTTCCCATGCCACTGAAGTTCGCATACTCTTCGCGAAGATCATTTCGACATATCAGCCTTCAAATTCGCGTTAATTATGGGATACGAAAAAATGACATTGCCGATGACATTTTACATTGTATTCGCTAAGAATTGGAAATGGGCAAATTTCGATTGATACTTCCAGTGGTTTGATATCAATTTCACCTCCCTTTTGTCAATTCACTTCAACGGAGATCAACTCATCACGAATATTTGTCCGAACATTGGCCAAATTATCGTAACTGCAATTGCTTGAGTGCACGCGCAATTTTAGCTGCCAAAAATACCGATGTTAATGACTTAAACTGGAAGATTCAAAGTCAAATTCTGGGAGGTTTGCGCTCATATAAATCGATCGATCGTCTTGACAAAGAAGACGAAACCGTAAATTATCCAGTGGAATTTCCAAATTGCGTCTTACAGTTGGATCTGTCATTATTACGTTTCACAATCTTCATGCGCCGAAACTGTGTAATGGAACCCGACTGATTATGACGCAGTTATCGAATACAAGGGACAGCCATTTAAGTTCAAACGTATTCAATTTCCAGGAAAAATTGCCTTTGCGTTGACAATCAACAGGTCACAAGGAAATCGGGAAATGCTATGTTTTTGACACGGCCAGATATATGTGGCGTGTTGACGAGTTGGAAACCCATCTTCTCTATATATTTACGCACCAGAACAGAGATCAAAAAATTATGTTTATTGAGTTGCGCTACATTAAAAAAAATGTAGAAAAATCGAAAATAAATCATTTTCGACACAATATAATTTCAACTTTTTTTCATTTCAAAACACATAATTTCACGCAGGACAACTGCTGCGGGGTCAGCTAGTAAGATATAATTTTAGTTCAACGAGAAGAATGCAATAGCCGACAGCAAAATATATGCATATATTTTATTATTGCACTTCTTTTCTTGGGTAAGTGTATGTATGTATGTATATACATATAATTACTTAGTACAAATAAAATTTTTGTCAACCCAACGGCGACTTTATATGGTATTATTCTATTGAAAATACATATATGGCTTTTTCCGCTTTTTTCTGTTTTTTTTTTTGAGATAAATGAGCTTAAAGTTTCAGGAACGATTTACACTAAATTAAGATTTTTTTTTTTCAACTTACATCGTGTCATCTATTCCAGCACCATAAGAGGAACCCTCTGCTTCGTCGTTTGCCGCCAAAACTTTTAATTATTGTTGTCTACGAGCCATCCTCTTCGCGCGTCGACCCTTGCGCTCTTGCGTCCGAAATTGAGATGCGCTCTGCGTCTGCTTTACTCACGTAAGAATGAGCATTGGGTACAAGTGATAATCCCATAGCACTCATATAATAAAAAGAGATGTTTTACCTTCATTAAAGACCCCGGCTGCAATGTTTGCAGTTATTTCCACAATTTTTGAGCCAGCTGGAATAATTTTTGAAGTTATTTTCCATATCAGCTGATTATAACTTTCATTATTGTTCTGGGTAAAACCACCAACGCATCGTTCCAATAATTTTTTGTTACTGAGATCTTCGTAAATTGGAAAAATAGCTGTTGCAACATCAGGTGGTAAGACCTCATAATCATGTTTATAGCTGGGCAAAGTTGCCAAGGCTCGCGCTTTTTGCCACGAAGACCACGAGTTTTCTCTTATAGGACAATTATCATGCTGAGGGTTTTTATCTGTGGAGCAGTTATGGAAATAAGATGCCCAAATGGCTTTATACATACTCTCAACAGAATCACAGAGTCTCCTAATTGCTAAACCATAGTAAACAGTTAATTTATCAATAAGTTTCCCAGTCAATTTACCTTTGCCACCAAGTAACTTTTTTTCCATTCTTATCTTCTATTTGTTCTACAGTATTATTTACTATATCTCTTAGCCGTTTGCCCATTCTTTTTTGAACTTGCCCAATACATTCTTCTTCGTTACTTCTGTCTCACCATAAGGAGCAGCCTTCAAAATCCCCGAATAAGTTTTAGAGTCACTATCACCGACGTAGTTTCTAAAACGAACTTAATACTTTTCCAATGAACGTTTGAACATGGTAATAACAGCAACAACTTCCATTTTTCTGAAGACCCATTGTGGTTAGCTGAGCATACGTCTTTGTGCTCTTTCCACCATTCCTGATATTCAGCAGTATCCTTGTGAGATTTCCAAGGCTCGCATTGCTTACAGTAACAGCTTTTAACTAAAAGATCAATTATTTTTCCACTGTAGTATCCAATTAGAGATGTAACTCCAAATAGAGAAGTAAATCCCCTTTTTTCCAAGTTTCATCTCCCGAGACTGTTAAATCACTCTTATGTTCATCACCCTGCTGTTCAGACAAGGCATTCATTTCCTCAACACAAGTTTTTTAAAAGTTTATATGTGACTACTGACACACATTCGTGGATATTTTTAACGATGATATCATATGAAGTTTGGAGCAAAAAAGCTGGCATGTCCATTAGCCCACAAAATTGAGTAGCACCTTTCAAACTCATTAATAGCCGTAAACACAGTTATAAAATTTAAAATTCTATGTTCAACTGACATATCGCGAGATACAAATATTTGCTCTTGCGCTTTAAATTTTTTTGCTGAGGCGCTGAAACTGTTCTCATCATATTCCACGGTTTTCGGATTGAAAACGTTCTTCCGTTTATTTCTTCGAGACAACTGTTTATTGGAAGTTCTACGAGTTCCTCTGTTAATTTTACGAGGCATTTTTTTTCTGAGAAATACACAAACTGCGAACAAACACGACTTGTCCACGTGGAAGATCACTTCTAACTGATGAGTTCACATATTTTTAACTTAAAATTCCTCAACATAGGTTTCAGGTATAAACAGAAACAGCTGCTACTCCGGCTCTTGCTCCGCCTACTTTCGAACGCTCGGAAACGTTCTTAGTAATACGCTCATATCTCCGAAACTAATTGTCGGATCGATTTGAAATTTTCAGAGAATATTCTTGAATATATGTACATTCAAAAAACAACACAAGTGGATATAACCGCTTAATTTCGGTTTGTTTTTGCTTTTAGTTACTTGTTGGGGTATTTGTTGATCCAGCGTACAAGCTTTTTGTTTGTTGGGTGCACTCTTTTAACTTTTGGGTTGGATTCTGGAACGTTGATGTTGTTGGTGAAATTCCCACGAAGACTTTTTCTTTTAATTATCCGGCTCGAAGGACCAAAAATGGCGAGGTATGTCGACGTAAGGGGCCGATTGTGAATAATTGAAAGTAATTCGAATCGTTATAAATTATGAGTTTAATTTCATTGGGTATATACAAATATGAGTGTGTGTGTGTGTTTCCAATATTGATTAATTGTACTTAATTTCTTATTAGCTAGTGTTAAAGTTCAGGGTTAATATACATACATGTTTTTGTAATTACAAATACAATACAATCCGTTTTGTGTGTTCGGTTGATTCCTTCGCTGTGGAGTATTGTTGACGAATTTGCGTGGATCCTTGTGTTGTATCCGTATTACTTTATTTAGAATTTTGAGATAGTGTTGACCTCTTTTAGTGTAATGTGCACTAGTATTTGTTTTATCACATTGTTTAAAAACGTTTTACTGTGTTCACTTGCATATGTCTCACTAGTTGTGTTCACTTCTGTTTGATTTCTGTGTTGGCGGGATAATATTCTTTTGTGTAAAAAACGCGGGAAAATCGTTCTCTTTTGTTTCTCCATCTGTTTGCTGAGTGAAGTTGGGGCGGTTGATATTCCTCTGCATTACGCCTCTATTACTTTATGTAATTTGTGGGAGTAATGTAGACGAGTATTTATTTGGCCTTCTAAAGCCTCTTCCGACATAAGATCGATGATATCCGCAACGTAAAAATACCTTGTGTACTGAGGAAGGCATGCAGAACCACGGATATTCTATTGAAAAAAATCCGAGCAGTTTCGAAAGCATATTCGCAAAATCTATGAATGTGTGGCAACCCCAAAGTAATGTGGCAACGCCAAAGTAATGTGGCAACCCCAAAGTAATGTGGCAACCCCAAATGCAACTCTGCAAAAAGCATAGATATGGCAACCCAAAAACTGGATAAGCTGTCAGCTTGACGAACCGCCATCTTTTCTTCTTCTTGGCGCATCATCCCGACTACTAGCACGCTTCATCAGTTCGCTCTCCATTTCATTTTCATTTTCAATCATCAACTTTGTATAAGTTTTTTATATTATAATAAATCTAAAATTATTGTGGACATCCCACATATTGGTGACCCCGACGTGATCGAAAAATGACGGAAGAAGAAGCGGTAAACCAGGTAATACAAAATTTGCAGCATCGGGGCCAATTGGCAGAGGACATCCAAACCCGCAACGTGGAAGTGGCCAAAGTTTCTATCAGGATCCCACCATTCTGGCACGCAAAGCCAGAACTGTGGATGGCACAGGTCGAGTCACAATTTTTCGCTGCAGGTATAACGAGCGACAAAACAAAGTACCACACCGTCGTGGCCGCGATCGAAAGTAACGTGCTAGCTCAAATAAGCGACATAATTATTAATCTACCGAACAGTGAACTGTACACCACGCTAAAAAATCGAATGATAACACAATTCGCGGACTCGGAGCAAAAACTACTGCAGGAACAAGAGCTCGGTGATATGCGTCCATCACAGCTCTTGCGCGAAATGCGAAGTCTAGCCGGCAGCGGGATCAACGAAAATTTACTAAAGTCCATTTGGATGAGTCGGTTACCTTCCAACATGCGACTAATAATTTCCATTAGCAACGAACCGCTCGACAAAGTTGCTCTGCTCGCGGACAAAATATGTGAGGTTAGCGACACCCCACAAGTACACATGGTCGAAACTCCAAACACAGCAAAACCCAATCAATCCAGCATCGTGCAGCAGCTAGCCGAAATCACGAAAGAGGTAGCCTCAATAAAGGCGAAAATAAATCGTCGGCCTAGAAATCGCAGCAGAAGCCGTCCTCCGTCACGTTCCGGTATGCAAAACAACAATTCGAATGGTTTGTGCTGGTACCATCACAAATTTGGTAACGATGCCAAAAAATGTCATAGCCCTTGCGCAAAAAAGTTAAACTAACTAGTCTGTCGTCAATGGCGGTCGATGACTGGCTTAACAATAAAAACCGCCGCTTAATCGTTCGAGACAAAAAATCCGCAATAAACTTTCTCATCGACACGGGAGCTGAAGTCAGCGTAATTCCACCGACGCAACAACAACGTAGATGCCCGGACAAAAACAACTACCTCTACGCAGCAAACAAGTCCACCATAAAAACTTACGGCGAAAAAACTATGTTCCTCAATCTGGGTCTACGCCGCCAATATTCCTGGAATTTCATTATTGCCGATGCGTCACAAGCCATCATCGGAGCTGATTTTCTATAGCATTTCAACTTAGCAGTCAACCTACGACATCGCAAACTCATCGACGACGTCACAAACACCAGCACACTGTGTTCAATATCAACAGATAAAAAGGTAGTTTCCAATTTATCTTACACCAAAGATTATCAGCCGTTCTACGATTTATTGAGGGAATTCGATGACATCACGATGGAAAAGTCTTCAGTCAAAAAACCACAACACTTTGTCACGCACCATATCGTCACCAAAGGACCACCAGTTTTCTCTAAACCGAGACGCTTATCTCCCGAGAGGGTAGAAGCCGCAAAAGCCGAGAAACAACTCTTGCTGAACGCAGGCATCTGTCGTCCATCGCGCAGCCCATGGGCAAGCCCGCTGCACATGACAAAGAAGAAAAACGGCGAATGGAGGCCTTGTGGGGATTTCCAGCGACTAAACGTCGTCACCGAGCCTGACAGGTACCCCCTGCCACACTTGCACGATTTGACTCATTCCCTGCATTGTTGCAAAACTTTTTCCGCACTTGATCTGCGTCGGGCCTACCACCAGATTCCTGTGGAGCCAAACGACATACCAAAGACTGCAATTACAACGCCATTTGGCATGTTTGATTCATGGATCACATCTTCCGTGAATACGACTTCGCCTGGCCATACCTCGATGATATTTTGATATCATCGAAGGATATGAATCAACATCGTTATCATCTACAGTTAGTACTTAAAAAGCTAAGCGAGTACGGCCTTGTTATCAACCGTTCGAAATGCACACTTGGTCACCGGAAGTTGAATTTTTAGGTTTCAAAATAAACAGCAGTGGAATTTCACCCCCAAAAGAACGAGTACGGGCAATTCAAAATTTCAACCTACCTTCAAGAGTATGCGATTTGCGACGCTTTCTCGGTATGGTAAACTTTTTTCGCAGATTTTTGCCTTGCGCCGCAGAAAGACAGATGACACTATTGAACCTCATGGAAGGGAACAAGAAAAACGACACATCGCCAGTTGATTGGACAGTTGAAGCAAAGGAGGCATTTCAACAATGCAAAAACGACTTATGCAAAGCAACTTTACTCGCTTACCCAAAACCCAGGGCGCAACTCAGTTTGACGGTGGATGCATCTGAAGCTGCGGCAGGAGCTGTACTACAACAACACGACAACGACCAGTGGCAACCACTAGGTTTTTATTCTGAACGCCTTACTGAAACACAAACAAGATACTGAACTTTTAGCGGCATACAATGCAGTCAAATATTTTCAACATATGCTAGAAGGAAGAGAATTTTTCATCCTCACCGACCACAAGCCATTGCAGTTTGTGTTCCAGCAAAAGCTTGAAAAGGCATCTCCGCGTCAAATGCGGCATTCGGAATTCATCGCACAATTCACAACAGACATTCGGTACATCCCCGGAAGAGAAAACGTAGTAGCTGATGCAATGTCACGTATTGACGCCATTCATACTCCAAGCACCATCGACTTCGCCAAACTTTCGGAGAGTCAAAAGTCTGACTCAGAGCTCAAAGACTTACAAGACTCGAATACCAGCCTATTAATCAAACCTTTCACGATTCCAGCCACCGCTGTAGACATCTTCTGTGACGTAAGCACCAGCCAAGTCCGACCGTACTTAACTCCTTCGTTTCGCAGAACAGCTTTCGATTCCATACATAACATGGCACACACCGGCGCCGCTAAAACCATTAAATTGATTGCAGAAAAGTTTGTGTGGCCGAGTCTCCGAAAAGATTGCCGCTTATGGTCCAGGCAGTGCATCCCGTGCCAAAGAGCTGAAGTACAGCGCCACAACAGAGCACCGTTATCGACATTCACGTTACCAGAGCAACTATTTGACCACATAAATATGGATATCGTCGGACCGTTACCACCTTGCAAGGGTTATCGATACTGTTTGACAATAGTTGATCGTTATTCCCGATGGTTAGAGGCACTCCCGCTCGAAGACATGCCGACAGAGACCATCGCTTTCAATTTTTACACGCATTGGATCGCTAGATTTGGAGTACCGAGTAGAGAAACAACGGACCAAGGCAGACAATTTGAATCTACACTATTCCGCGAACTTTCTAGACTTTTAGGTATCAAGCACCTACGTACCACTGCGTATCACCCCGAGTCAAACGGAATTATAGAGCGATGGCACAGATCATTAAAAGCAGCGATAAAATGCTACATGACAGACAACTGGGTCGAAGTTCTCACACTCATCCTCCTAGGTTTTCGTTCCTCATGGAGAGATGATTTAAAGGCGACACCCGCAGAGATTGTTTATGGAAATACACTTCGATTACCTGGCCAGTTCTTTGCCGAAAAACATACGCACAATGCCAACGAAGGTGAATTCGTCGAAAATTTACGCATACGCATGCAGTCACTAAAGCCGTCATCAACTACAAACAACTCAGCGCACGTACCATTCGTAGAAAAGAACTTACACTCAACACCAGCAGTCTTCGTGCGAAACGACTCAAATCATCTACCTCTTCAACCACCATACGAGGGACCATTTCCCGTAGTCGAACGCGGCGACAAATTTTTCAAAGTCAAAATCCGAGGGAAGGACGTAAACATTACCATCGACCGGTTAAAAGCAGCTTTCATCGCCGAAGATTACCGAACCCCGTCGAATCAAACAGTTCAACACAAAGAGTACCGAACAAAATCTGGTCGTCGAGTACGCTTTCGTCTTCACAATAGGGGGGAGCGATGTGGCAACCCCAAAGTAATGTGGCAACCCCAAATGCAACTCTGCAAAAAGCATAGATATGGCAACCCAAAAACTGGATAAGCTGTCATGACTGCTAGCACGTTTCATCATTTTCGCTCTCCATTTAATTTTCATTTTCAATCATCAACTTTGTATCAGTTTTTTATATCATAATAAATCTAAAATTATTGTGGACATCCCACAAATGTATGGGATATCCAGAAGCCATATGCGAAGAATCATTGAAACAATTTTATTTAATTCCCGGTTCACTCCGGTTGTTTGTGCACGCAATATAACTATTCCGTATTCTCACTATTAGCATTGCCAGAACCTTGCATTGGTAAATCCACTAATAAAATAAGAAGATAGTCCGAATTTGAGTAAGTCACTGTATCTGGGCAAATTGCAAATGGCATCTAGGTAATTCATTATTTTAGGCGTGGCGTTACAAAAGCCAGATCTTTGTGAAGATAAATCAGCAATTACGCTAAACACTTTTCCATCGATCATCGAAAGCTCTAACTTGTATATCACTACCTCGTATTATTGTAAGTTCTGGGTCAAACCACATCAAGTGGTCCATGAAAATTACGCAAAATCATCGATTTTGAAAATTAGCAGTTCATTAGGAAGGGGATAAGACGCAAAACCCGTGATATAAATATTGCGTCAAAATTCTATTTTTTGTTACAGTTATTGAATATTAAAATTTAGAGCACTATAAAATTGTAAAATTATTTTCTCATAAACTACTAGAGATAAATCGATGAAATTTTGTGAAGTCAAAGAAAAATGTTCGTGCCACGTTATAGATATTTTTTCACAATCATTTGTTTCAATAATAATATTTCATGAATGTGCCATACCTGTTAAGTGCGGTAGGGGGACAAAAAATTCAATATCTTTGGAATGATATTGGCTAAATGGTATAAGCCTCTCCCTAAAGCTACTACCTCAACACAGCCGAAAACGAAGTCCCATCACTGCCAACACTCCAATACGCCACACACACAAAATCCACATACCAACAGGACCCACACATCAACACCACCCACACGGGAGAGCATCTCAACAGTTCAATTCTTTTTCATCTGCATTTGAACCTGCACGCCACACACACTAAATCCACATACCAACAGGACCCACACATCAACACCACCCACACGCGAGAGCATCTCAACAGTTCAATTCTTTTTCGTCTGCATTTGAACCTGCACCTCGCTTTTCGACCGTCTTCTTCTCGATCGTCATCCGTTGTCGTCGCTACGCTATTACGCTATTTTCACAGTACACGTGCTATAAACGTTGTTACATTTACATTTATATACGCGATTTTGAACAACATAAATAAAAATCTAAATTTCTAAATTAAAATATAAATGTTACCAACCAAAAACGGGGGTTCTATTTAAAAAAAAAAAGCTAAAAACGGTGGTAAGTGTTCAGAAGGTGAAGTGAAGTGAACAACGGCTTAAACATTGGTCCTTCGAGCCGGAGACAAACGCACTGTTGAAAAAAGAAATTCGAATTCGAGAAAGAACAAAAAAAAAGCAAGCGGTAAATTGAAGTGAGGTGACGTATACATATGTATATACAAAAAAAATTTCAAACAGAAAAATTTAAATCGTTTGTGCAGTTATAAAAAAAAGAAGATAAAATAAAACAAAACACATATAAATACATATACATACAATACTGAAAAAACCAAAAAAACCGGGCGCGAAAAATAATTTGTTAAATAGTCTAAGCGGGCGTGAAGCTTAAAAATACAATAAACTCTAAAATGTAATAATTTTCAAAAATAAAAACTGGAAAAACAAAGACTGCCAACAAATTGGGAACAATACATATGTACACAAGTACAGAGCGTATACATCATCAGCAAACGGACAGGAAACCAAGAGGATACAAATGGGACGCAGTGGCATAACCTAACCCCCCTACTTAACCACATATACAAGTAAAGACCTCAAAGACCCTTGAAGCGGCACAAAGTGAGTGTATCGACTCCATCTATTCCTATAAAATTTGTCTTTATTGGCAAATATGTACATATGTTGAAACTTACAGTTCATCTTCCTAAAAACTATATACAAATCTGTTAACTTTTAATAGAACGGTTCCTACCAAACTATTTGAACTTACGATTGATTTCCGGGAAACCGAAAACAGTTTGGTACACTACATATATACATCCAAATATATATATGAACAGTATATAGTATAATATATAATTACATATATACTGGCATATACATATCTGAAAAAGGGCCTAGTTATGCTTACACTGTATCCAAACACACAAATTTTATGAAAAAAAAGTATTCAAACAACAACATTTTCCAGCAATACCCCTTATACCCAAAATAGTATTAGCAGAATTGCGCAAAGTAAGCTAAGGCAATTTTGAAAATTAAAAGAGAAAAGAAAAAAAACAAAAACAACTATACATCTATGCACAATATTCACCACGTATGTACATATCTATAATACATATATTACCAAAGTTGGAAAGCAAAATAAATTAACATACACACATATGTATGTATCAAAAACAAAATCTAAATACCTGTACTTCACCAATTTTCTCTTCCCGCGTTATTCGTACGGCAAATTGCCTATGCCGATATATACATACATATAACGTACATAGGGTACAAAATTAAATTAAATTTTAGAACTTATCGAAAACAATTAAGAAATTTCGAGAAACTGAGCGGAGCGGTAAATGCGAACGTTTAAACAAAAAAAAAAAACAAGCAAGAAGGATTGCAAACAAAACACTTTAAGCATATTACGTATTCACATAAACACGCACATAATGTGCAGACTTATATACAAAGGTAACCTTTTTCTTTTCTCTCATTATCGCTCGTATACACAAGTATATGCTAAGGAGTACGAAACAATAAATAAAATAAAAAGAAAACAAGAAAAAACTATTAGCACAACTAAATAAGAACCGGGAATAAGGAAAACGAAATACGCGTTCGTTATTTGATCATTGCGTATACAACAAAAATACAAACTTTTTATCTTAAAGATTTCACACGTATGTATTTATTGTAATCAGAAATACACTGAGAGAATTTTTTTTTCTCATATTTTAAATTTTCTCATATTATCTAAATGAACGGAGATTCTAAGGAATCTAAATCGATACAATACTTATAAGTACAAAAAATGATTTCTGAAGAAAAGAGCCCATGTACACCAGCAGAAGCTACACTCTCAAAGCAAGGTGCTACAAAGCAAAAAAAGCTGAAAGATATTTCATATAGTCAGTTTATTGCTAAGAGTGACAGTGCAATTCGATACAGCCCTCGATTTTCATCTTCACCGATTCAAGACAACTCTGAATCGGTATTAGAAATCAAAAAAGAAAATCTAGGCAATTTCTGGAGATGTCTCCAAGCTACGTATGACGCAATTGTAGAATCGGAAGGATCAGATCTACCTGAAAATTTCAAATCCTCAGCATACGCTAAATATGAAAACTGCTTAGACCAGTACGAAGAGATGAAAGCTATGATCTCCGATCAATTGAAATTAATTAAAGCAATTGCACCTACTCCACAGCCGAGAGTCGAGCTGCCACAAGTTGAAAGTCAAGAGGTGGGTTCAGGCATCCACCTCAAGGTGCTCGCATCTGACACTGAAACTTTTCTTGGTGGTTATGAACAATGGCCGTCCTTCCGGGACATGTTAACAGCCATGTACATAAACCATCCTAAAATATCACAAGCGCAAAAATTGTATCACCTCCGATACAAAACAAAAGGTCAAGCAGGCGTAATAGTCAAACAGTTCGCTCTTAAGTATGAAAATTTAAATTTTGCTTTCGAAGCTCTAATAGCTCGTTACTTCAGTCCACTGTTTCAAATTGCTTGTCGGTTCTATCGACACAGAATATTTCCATAGACAATTGGGACCCCATTCTGGTAAATATATGCACATCTGCATTACCAGAAAAATCGTTACTTTTGTGGGAGCAATCGCTCTCATCACGAAGAAAGTGCCACAAATGAATGATTTCTTAACTACCCAATATGAAATTGCGGAAAGGGTATATAAAAAATGGTCAGAACTAAAAACGTTCAACACGACCAAAATCTAAGCTTCATTAGGCCCCAAGCGAGTAACAACAACAACTTAAATCGTAGTTTTTTCAAAACATAATCGTTCACATCCGAACAATATAAACAAACGTCATGCGAACTTTGTAGAGGAGGTCACAAGCTCAAATCTTGCGAGAAATATAAATATTAGCGATCGAAACAATTTCGTAAGAACAAAAACATTATGTACTCACTGTTTGTCACATACGCATACGCTTAAAGATTGCGAAAGCAAATTCAATTGCGTAACAAATTATTCCATCTCACCCCCAAACAGCGCAAACGTAAAAATGGCAACAGGTTTAGTTGCAACAACAAATTCAAAAAACTGCCAAGAAGCACCATGCTGTTCAAAGGCGATAAAACCCCAAACGATACATAGCAAAAACCACAGTAGGGTATTACTACCCACAGCAGTCGTCTCCATCGAACACCGAGGAGAACTGTTTAAACTCAGGCCCTTAATAGACCAAGGATCATTACGATCATTTATAGCGTCTAAGGCACAAAACAGGCTACAGTTGCCAACAAAACTAGCTAATTTCGAAATCACGGGAATGGGCGGAAGAGAAGTTCAAAAATCCAATAAAATCTGCCCCATTACCCTCATTTCCCCCATAGCGGATAAGCGCATAGCGTAGAGTCGCTATCCTTATTAAATCAATGGGAGAAAATTAAAATTCTCCATCATTATTTCAGCCGCAGATGAAAAGAAGACTATTTAAAGGACATCCGCAAGAGATATCGACTACTACCATGTAATTATATTCAAATACAATTTTTTACAGAGATCAAGATGGACGTGGACATGCCTACCATACCAACACCAACTGTTCGGTCGGCAACCATCGTGGCACGTACAGGGCCTATTCCTACGCCCTGCCCAATCAATGCTACTGCATCGGCCACCGCTTCTGGTAGTGGCTCCGAGCAGCCCCATCACCGCCATCCGCACAAGCCAAACCGCGTCGCATCCGATACCCTCTATGTCGCCGGAAATACCAGCTACAGCACTGTGGGCCCTTTAGAGGATTGCCATCGACACAACGCCAGCGGGTTGCCCAGGCACATGAGCACTGCCTCAACAGTCTGTCGCACACACATGTGATATAAAAAATCATCAAAAGACACTGTTGCCCTTACAACAGTAGTGTGGGACTTTAACCCACTAAAAAAATATCTCAATAAACGACACATACAGTGGGAAGCAAAACTGTCCGGATGTTTTGCACTAAGGAAGTAAGATAATGAAAATAATACAAATATAGGTATATTATCAGACATATGTATTTTTTTTTATTTAATTGAACATTATTCTAAATTATAAAGCACAAAAACTCATATAAATTACTTAAAAAAAATAAAAAAATTAAAAAAACAAAAAATTCACTATTCGGACACTTTTGCACTGTTTGCTGTTTGTTTGTTGAAACCAATTAACGTTGCCAATTTAATATTTCGTCCAAAGGCCTTTATTTCTAATTACGCTTTCAATACGTTTTGGCATACTCTCCACCAACTTTTGGATGATATCACGGTCAAGAGCTCGCCATTCATGTTGTATTCTCTCCCAAAGCTCGTCAACATTTTTTGGTGGGTTTTCGTATGCTCCCAGCCTTCTTTTCACAATAGCCCATAAATTTTCAATAGGATTCAAGTCTGGGCTTTGTGCAGGCCATTCCATTGTCCCAAAAGTTTGGTTTTGTAGCCAGCTTTTAACTATTTTGGCCGTGTGCTTCGGATCCCCGTCTTGCTGAAAAACAACTTCTTCGGTTGGATAAGCACTCTCGTCAACAAATTCTGGTAAATTTGTTTGTATAATGTTCAGGTAATCCTCCTTCTTCATTATACCTTGGATTCTCACCAAAGGTCCAATGTTCCACCAAGTAAAACATCCCCACACCATTATACTGCCGCCACCATGTTTCATCGTTTCCTTCACATGGTGCTTTTGGATGCGCTCCTGCGGCCTATGCCAATAGTATTCTTTTCCATCAGACTGGTATCGGTTGACTTTAGTTTCGTCGCTCCAAATAACCCGTTTCCAGTCATCTACTGTCCAATTTTTGTGGGTTTTACAGAAATGAAGGCGTCTTTTCACATTTCTATCGGAAAGTGCTGGCTTTTTCTTTTTCACACTGGCTACTAAACCAATTCTATTTAATGCGCGTCTAACCGTCCAGGAACCTCCATCCTTACCAATACTTTTTGCAGCATTTTTCGGGGTCTTGGTGTCCTTATTATGTAGCAAACGTTCAATCTGACGGTCATCACCATCAGAAAGTAGTCTTGGTCGACCCCCTTGGTTATTATTGCAAACTACATTTCGTCGTTTTTTTATATCATTTACCGTGGATTTACTTAAATTTAATTTTTCAGCAATTTTACGGCATGAATAATTATTTTGCAACAAATTAATCACATTGTTTTCAATATCAGTTGGCGTTTTTCTCATTTTTGGAGATTTTTATTTAAAATCATGTTAATCACTTCACAGGTCAAACAATAATGCACAAATAGAGCAATAAAAAAGCTTGATAACGAGACAACAAACAAAAAAAAAAACCAACGGGTTAAATACCGTTACATTTTAACAAAGCAATATGGTGATAATGTTTATTTCTTGTACTGTGCAAAAGTGTCCGAATAGTGAATTTTTTGTTTTTTTTTAATTTTTTTATTTTTTTGAAGTAATTTATATGAGTTTTTGTGCTTTATAATTTAGAATAATGTTCAATTAAATAAAAAAAATACATATGTCTGATAATATACCTATATTTGTATTATTTTCATTATCTTACTTCCTTAGTGCAAAACATCCGGACAGTTTTGCTTCCCACTGTAGCTTTGATAAGAATTGCCTTGCGGAAATACCGAAAAAGTATTACATCGCAGAGCAAGCTAAGCCTATTGACTAAAACGTCTCAGGGATTTTCGAACACGTTTTGGCTATTTGCCTCGCAATCATTCTAGTCTTCGCTGCTCTTGAATACCCTTAGCGACATTATTCTTTCTTTCCGTTTCTTAAATCGTCCTATCTCCAATATATGAGGGCAATGGAAAAACATATGTTCGGCATTCTCTTTTCCATAACCACAAGATGAGCATATTTCTACCTCATCATGGCCATATTTGTGGAGGTATTCCCTAAAACAGCCATGGCCACTTAATAACTGCGTCAAGTAAAAATCAACGTCGCCATGCTTTCTGCTAACCCAGTTTCAACATTTTTAATCAACCTGTGCGTCCATCGTTCTTTGGGCGCTGAATACCACATAGATTGCCATTCTTTTAGACTCTGCTGTCTTTCTTCCTCGCGTTCTCTAGCTGTTAGAGGCTTGCCTTTATTTTTTCCTTTACTGTACACTCTGTTTAACTCACGAGCCATTATTTCAGGTGACATTATGCCTGCAATTACTCCTGCGGCCTCGTGGGACTCCGTACGGAAGGCGGTGCACTTAACCAAAATAAAGACCTTACTGGTTTCGCATACGTTTTTAGCTTTAGCGCATTAGCCCACACTGGTGCTGCATACATGACTATTGACTGAGTCACTTTTGCCTTTTGTCTTCGATTTGGTGCAGTTATTTTGTCACGATTGTCACCGCGATATCATCCGCATATCCATTATTTCCATTTTCTTCGGTGTCATAGAGAATGTTCCATAGGAGTGGGCCTAACACCGATCCTTATGGTACTCCACCAGTAACTTCATACAGCCTAACCCCTTCATCCGTATCATACATCAGAGCTCTGTTCGAGAGCTAGCTATTTTTGATACGCTGAAGGAACGTTGGCGTTTTAACGGCCTCTAGTGCTTTCTTTATGTGAGCCCAACTAGCGGAGTTAAATGCGTTTTTAATATCCAGAATGATAACGGCACAATATTTTTTGGAGCCGTACATCCACCTGGTTCCCTCGATGGCTTTGTCTGCAATTTCGGGAACTTTTTTGATAGTGTCACTGGTCGAGCGTCTTCTGCGAAAGCCGTACTGCTTGTCAGATAAGCCCTTTACTTCTTCAAGGTGTTTTTCTAGCCGATCACTTATTATCCGTTCAATGATTTTACCCATAATATCGATCATACAGAGGGCCCTGTATGAACGTGGGTCTCCTGGCGGCTTGTTTTGTTTGGGTAGCAGAACCAAACGCTGTACTGGCCATTTATTTGAGAAATCTCCATCCCTTAGGCACTTATTGAAGAAGTCCTTAAAATATTTGGGTTTGAATTTTATGGCAGTTCTGATGCTTTCATGACTTCATTGTCATCCATTGGCAGAAAAACTGGAAGCTTTAAGCTATCTGGGGTAACTCTCCCACTGTTTGCGTTTGTTGCTTTAAAAATAGAGTACCTACTATCTCCTTAAGTAGTAAAGCGCAGGTCGGCATTTGTCCTTTGTCACCTCTAACTTTTGTCATTACCGCTTTATGCGCTCCACCCCATGTATTTTCTTCCGTTTTATCGCAGAGCTTTTTAAAATACGCAGCTCTGCTTTACTTGATTGCTGATCTTAGTTCTTTCCGTCTTGCTTTAAACGTTTCTTGTAAGCAGCAATTTCGCCATTCCACCAATATACTGGCTTTCGGCGGTGGTTGTATTTTTTCCTTGCCATAGCAGCATCGCAAGTTCTACTAACATAGTCAGTCAATGGTTTTGCTTGTTTATTCGCGTCATTTGAACTGATTAATTTTTCGTCCATCATTATTTTAAATAAGTCACCTCACCTATTGATTCGTCTTTCCATCCTCTATTTGATCTTTTTTTGGCCACCCAGTTTTCTTTTGGCATTTATTATTATTGCAACTGTCTGTTATTATCGCTTGGTTGTCAATATGTATGTATATATCACATATTTGCAACTTCATCTTTCCTGCTAGGGATCTTCTGAAAAACGCAATGTCGATTGTGGAGCCATATCCATTTTTTCAAATGTATTCTTGGTTCCCGTATTTAGCAGCACCACATCAAGTACCCAGAATGCTTTGAGCAAGGCCACGTTGGTGTGTTTTTCTACTTCCCCATTCCAAGGCCCAGGCGTTGAAATCTCCTGCAAATAAATTCGGAGTTGTTGTTTGGGCATCTCTAACAAGTTCGCCAAGAACCTTTTCGTACGCTTCTAGCGATAAACTTGGTGGCAAGTAGCAACTATAGATGTGGGTACCACAAACCTTTGCTCTGGCATAGAACGCTCGGCTAGTCAGTGTTCTATCTTGCTCCGCCTTATCGCCGCAGATCCATATTGCCACTTTACCTGTGCTATCTAAGACCCATCTTCCTGCCTTTAGACTTTTGTATTGCTCGCATATTATTGCAACATCTATTTCCTTTCATACACTGTTTGTTTTAGCAGTTCCTGCGCTGCTTCGCAGTGGTTTAAATTAACTTGGGAGGATTTTAATTTCCTATTGCTGCTTGCTGCTAGGTAAACTGGGCATCTTTAACTGCCGATTGGATGGTCTGTATTCGATCTTCTATTGATTTTGCAGGATACACAAAATGGTTTCTTCACACATGCTTTAGCAAAATGTCCCTTTACTCCAAACTGCATGCAGCATTTGCTTCTGTCTTCTGGGTTTGTGCACTTGCCTGCTATGTGGCCATATTCGAGGCATTTATAACATTTTTTAAGGTTCGCAGTTTCCCGTATTCTGCACACAACCCAGCCACTCTTGATTTTTCCTGCGTCTCGTAGACGCCTTGCCTCTTTCTCTTGAAGGCTTAAGACTGCTGTTTGCGTTCCTGCATACGCTTTTCTAATATTTCTAATTGAACTTTTCATTACAATGAGTTCTTTTAGCTGCGACCGAATTGCTTGAACTAAATCGTCTTTTGTAGTAACACCGTCCAAGTCCCGAATTTCTATTAGTTTCTCATGCGTTAAAACCCTATTTCCACCTTGTTGCCTAGAACTTTACAAATTTCTTCCTTGTATCCATTGCTGTTTCCCCTTTGATCTCTAGTTAGCTCCAGCAGAATCTCTCCTTTGGCTGTTTTTTTGATACGCGACACGTTTTCGCCCAAAGTTTGGAGAGTTTCCTATTTTTTAACAGCTTGTAATATCTCACTATAAGACATGTCCCCAGTTTTCGTGCATCCGGTTTTTGAGGGGGCCTGCGAATAACTTTCCTTTGTTCTTTGATTACTTTCCTCCCTTTGTTCTTCACTGTCATCCAGCTTCCATTCTTTAGCGCTTCTTTTATTTTTTTATTGGAGAGGCCCATCTCTATTTAGCCCTCAATTCTCTTTTTCACCATCTCCACTTGATCGGTCTTGCTCTTTTTTGGTGGCATTCTTTTCTTCAAGCATTCTTTTAGGTGTTGCTTCTGTCACGCTTTTAGCAAGGTTAGCTGCGTGATCTGCTTTTCTAGAGCTTGCATTTTGCTCTCGTGCACGTGTATGCAACCTCGAATTAGCACTTTCTCGCATGCCATTATTTATAGAGCGTTGAGATGGACGCATCAAACTTATGAGCTTAATGATGCTGTCCCCTAGCTCTGCCATATAATCCCTACCCGTTTGCACAGTTTTCACTGGAGGCGTGCTACCTATTTTTAGCGAGGGCGGCGACGATCTTACCGGTACAGGCCTTTTCATGGAAAGAACCTTTTCTGGTGTTCGAGCTAACTTTGACCCTCTTTTGAAAGTCTATTATTGCGCTATTAGCCATATTTGTACCATTATCTGATACGGCCAAGTGGGCCACCGCATCATTGCAGTCATGGGATATTGACGGCCGGGAGCCTACTTGCTCCGTTTGACACTTATTTATGGGCGGTATCGATTCGCCCCACCGCAGAGATTTCGTCTGTCTACATCTGCCCAGCTGTTCAGGCTACACCCTCCACCTCTGCTGCTTTGGTCGGGGACTGCTTATTGAATATTATAGCTAACCTTCATATCTGGAGGCCGTTCAACTATCCGCCATCTGCTGACCCCTACAGTAGTCCAAGCTACGCAGGAGTGTGCTTCCGCTGATTTGTGCCACACATGTGGCAGACGAACACTGGACTTAGCAACGTAGTGGCAACACTTCAACAACTCCAGCGAGTGCTAGGCTGAATATTCGCCTAGGTGGCGGGATGGCTAAATGAGATAAGCCTTCCCCTAAAGCCACTACCTCAACACAGCCGAAAACGAAGTTCCATCAGTGCCAACACTCCAATACACCACACACACACTAACAGGACCCACACATCAACACCACCCACACGCGAGAGCACCTCACAGCCACACACCACACTGGGTACCACTCCACAAAAAGGGTCAGCATCTCAACAGTTCAGTTCATTTTCGTCTGAATTTCAACCTGCACGTCGCTTTTCGACCGTCGCCTTCTCGATCGTCACCCGTTGTCGATGCTACGCTATTACGCTAACTATTTTCACAGTGCACGTGCTATACACGTTCTTACATTTACATTTATATATGCGAAATTTCCAAATTAAAATATAATTGTTACCAACCGAAAACGGGCGTTTTATTTCAAAAAAAAAGCGAAGAAAGGTGGTAAGTGTTCAGAAGGTGAAGTGAAGTGAACAACGGTCACATACTTTTCAGTTTTTTTAGAGTGAAGAACACATGAAATTTCAATTACTTAACAAAAAATTATGTAAAATATTATTATTTAAACAAATGAATAGTGAATAAAAATCTATAATGTAGCACGAACATTTTTCTTTGACTTCACAAAATTTCGTCGATTTATCTCTATTAGTTTATGAGAAAATAATTTTACAATTTTATAGTGCTCTAAATTTTAATCTTCAATAACTATAACAAAAAATAGAATTTTGACGCAATATTTATATCACGGATTTTGCGTCTTATCCCCTTCCTAATGAACTGCTAATTTTCAAAATCGATGATTTTGCGAAATTTTCATAGACCACTTGACGTGGTTTGACCCTTCTCTATTTCGGCTCTTACTAAATCAGCAGACTCTTTTGCAAACTTTATTTTAAAGGGTCTACAATAACGAGTTGATGAGGGGCGAGGAGTTTGCCAAATAATGCCAATTCCCATTTTCGCTTGTGAAGGCGGAATCCAAATAAAAAACACATGTTCATTTGCCACTTGGAATTTAAATGTGCTCTGCCCAGTCTACAAAAAAGAAGATCCCACAATCTGCGCTAACTACCGAGGGATAAGTCTCTTAAATATCGCATATAAGGTTCTATCGAGCATATTATTTGAAAGATTAAATCACCGTCATCATCAACCGTCATCAAACTGATTGGACTTTATCAGTGTGGCTTTAAACATGGAAAATCAACAACTGACAAAATATTCTTTATGCCGCGATGTTTGAATTTGGTATCCCCGCAAAATTAATACGGCTGTGTAAGCTGGCGTTGAGCAACACCAAAAGCTCTGTCAGGATCGAGAAGGACCTCTCAGAGCCGTTTGATACCAAACGAGGTTTCAGACAAGGCGACTCACTTTTGGGTGACTTCCCTAATATTTTTTGGCGCTTATGTGTCCGTCCGCTCTGATGATTTGTTTTATTGTGTCTTTCTGTTTGTTAGGTTCTTCGTTGTTATGTTGGCTTCTAATTCGTATTTAGACGAGTTAGGAAGACAATGCAGGGATGTGTTCATTTGGTATGAACAGCTGGCGTATACTGATGATATTGATATCATTGGCCTTAACAACCGCTTGTCCTTTGCGCGTTGGCCATGGTGAATATCGCATTCGATGGAATAGTGATCCAAATGGAATGTCATCCAAATGGATGAAAACACTCCAGCTCTAAAAATGTTCGACACAGTACCCGCCGGGGGAAGCAGAGGAAAAGGAAGACCTCCACTCCGCTCGAAGGACCAGGTAGAGAAGGACCTGGAAACGACTGGCGCGCTCTTGTTAACTCGACTACAACCGCGTAAGTGGTTTCTACGCCAGTTAAGAAGAAGAAGAAGAATCTTACTTGAAACTAATTCTGTAGGTTTTTCAACTCTTTGCTGTTTTGGTAATAATCAAGGCAAAGCGAGAAAAAATATATAAACTGGAAGTGAAAATTTTTATTAAATTACACATTACAGATCCAAAAAATGCGGCAAATAGTAAAACATAAAAAATAAGGGACACTGAAAATTGTATTAGGATGTTGTGAAGACGCCACAACCTGGTAATTTCCGCTGAATGTTTGGAGTCCTGATTTTATTGAAACGGAAATCCGTTGCTTAAACCTAACTTTACGGCATTTTGTCTAAAATTGTCTTTTAGAGTACAAAGTTTCTTACCCCACTAATTGTCATACTTTCCCACATCGTCACACCCACTCTACCCTTTTTGACGGAACGTAGGCAATTGTCTTTATTGAGCACTGTAACTATTTGACTTTCTGTCCTTTGATACCAAAGAGACTGCATTATTTACTTATTCTAGCTGGAGAATAAAACTTTCTTGCAAAACTCTAGTTTCATATTTTAATATGCATTTACGCAGCGATACAGCTTTGTCGGTTACAAAAGGACTTATGGGTTTTTTACTAGCAATAAATCCATGATATCCTGCTTTCTTCAAAATTCTCCTGTCGCTGGAATCTCTTATGACCTTTTGGAACTCCCTCCATCTTGGTCGCAGTTATTTTGCCGTTTGCCTTCACTAGGAACACAACACTCGTCACTTCTCTTCGTGTTAGCTTAGGAGAAAGCCCAAATCTTTGCTTATATATCATAATTTATCCATTTGACAAGTTTTGGATAATTGTTTAATGTTTAATTTCTAGCGACGGGTTTTGATAAATATCGGTTATTCGATTATCTGCTATCGGAATCGATTTTTTTTTGCTTAAATCTCTTTAGAAATAATCAAAGAATATGTCCCCAGTTTTAGATGGGATTTTGAAATATTTTCGAAGCTGGAAGGAAAATAGTGACCGAGCGTCTAGCAGACAGTGCCGTCTTAGCATCGAGGCAAATAAGGCAAGTGCCTATGGGCCCATCGGTACTTAGGGGCCCACTAAAAAAATTAGAACAACAAATTTCTACTTGTTGAAAGACAATGCAAAAAAAAATTATATGTATGATCGCGACGCAGCGTAAATAAAAAGAACAAAAAAAAAATTACTCAAAATTATTTATTTGCTTATGCGAGCCACTTGAAAAGCACGCTTAAACAACAACAATTTCTCAGAAAAGCAACCGGCGTCAAAGCAAAATTTTTTCTCCGCAATTAAAATATATTTCAAGGGTAGGCTTCAGCAGAAGCACATCATGTCGGCGCCACAGATTAACCGTTATGTCATTCAGACAAAATTATATACGAGCAGACAAAAAATATAAGAATATTTGCTTCTGCTGAAGACAATTTACAACAGTGGTCGGCAAAATTTCATTTCCAGCAGCAGTCGACGCTCTGCTGACACACATGTTCCATAAACTACTTCGCGCAACGCACGATGATGTGTGTTCGGCTATTACGTCGCTACTAGTACTGCAAACAATGTATGTACTACAAACATGAACACAAATACCAGCACAAAAGCAGCAAAACGCATACATGCTACAAAGCCCTCAGTAGCGTTTGCGTGCCTCTGATTTACAATAACAATTATGTTACGATCAATAATGAACGTTTGTGCAAACAAGAAGCTGTTAAATTCTTTCTTTCTGTTATTTTTATGGCATTGCAGCAGCGCATTTTGCGAGAAGCATTTGGGAAGCATTTTTTCTATTTAAAATTTAAATTCACTTGTGCAAATGCTCTTTAGCTGTGAAGTGCTTTAAATAATGAATAATATTAGTAATATAAAGAATTCATTCATAACCGGTATTTTCTCAATATATTGTTTTGCTGAACAAAAAGGTATGTACCTATTCAAATTATTATTTTTATTCATTATTTATTTTTTTTTATTTAAGGAAAATAATATGTCTGACAAACAACATGAAAGTGGAGCACAAAAACGTAAAAAACGAGAAGAAAACGCTGCTTAGCTCAATGAGCCATTGAAAAAAACACCAAAACTATTCCAACATGGTTTTACTCGCAAATCTGAGAATCAATCTCAGCATCCCACCACAACAATATCTACTTTAGAGCCAGAACCGCGAACTGTACAGTGTATAGAACAGATTGGCGAAAAACAAGATGAAAGAAATTTTAAAGGTGCAGAAGAGAAAAATGAGGAAGCGGTCTTAGATTGCATAACCGAATGTAATTTAGCAGTGGAAAAAGAAATAGAATACCAGAGTTATATTGATTTATGGAAAAATATCACAAACGAATTTTGGTGTACTAGTGATTCAAAAGAATGTCAACATTTTGAAAGTTACTTTTCTGCTTCATTACGACATTATGGCAACGGTGAAAATCGAAATCTTACCAGTTCTATTTTTTTTCGTAATCATATAAGTGGGTGCAAAATTAAAAGAGAGTGGCTAATGTATTCTCCATCTAATAGGAATATTTACTGTTAAGCATGGTGTTTCTCAAAAACAATCACAATTTCAAAATGGATTTTCTGATTGGAAGAATGCTGCGCAACGAATTCAAATGCACGAGAAAAGTGAAGCACATCGAACATGTGTGCAGACATTGATACGTAGGCGCAGTACTCTTGCACGGATTGATTCCTCTTTGGAGATTCAATTCAACAAAGAAAGAGAATATTGGGTAAATGTATGTCATCGGATTGTGTCAGTCATAAAATTTATTTCATCTCGTGGATTAGCATTTCGTGGGCAGAATGAAATACTTGGTTCACAACATAATGGTAACTATTTGGGCATTTTAGAACTATTGGCGCAATATGATCCCTTCCTCAGTTCACACTTACCTAAATATGGAAATCAAGGAAAGGGGAAAAATTCATATTTATCTGCTACCATTTGTGAAGAAATTATTGAAATCATGGGCGACAGAGTTGTGAATGATATAGTGAAGGATGTTATTGACGCCAAGTATTTCTCCTTAAGTGTTGATTCAACGCCAGACATAACACATACTGATCAGTTGACTTTAGTTTTAAGGTATGTTTCGAATTTAAGCGGAGAAGTAATGGAACGTTTTTTAACATTCATTCCAATTGAAAGCCACATGGGGGAAGACATGGCTAACATAATTTTAAATAAATTAAAAAAAATTAATATCGACATAAAACATTTGAGGGGACAATCTTACGACAATGCATCATATATGTCCGGTTGTTATAATGGGCTTCAAGCGCATATTAAAACAAGTAAGGAAGGGCTAAGTTCGGCTGTCACCGAACATTTTATACTCTCGCACGATAAAGTGATAATCGAGATTTCATTATCAGTCATTTACATATTTTTCAAATACCGTATTTGTGTAAAGTTTTATTCCGCTATCATCATTGGTTCCTAATGTATATATTATACAGAGAAGGCATCAGATGGAATTCAAAATAGCGTTGTATTGGAAGAAGGCGTGGTTGTGAACCGATTTCACCCATATTTTGTACATGTCATCAGGGTGTTAAGAAAATATTATGTACCGAATTTCATTGAAATCGGTAGAGTAGTTCCTGAGATATGGTTTTTGGTCCATAAGTGGGCGAGGCCACGCCCATTTTCAATTTTTAAAAAAAGCCTGGGTGCAGCTTTCTTCTGCAATTTCTTCTGTAAAATTTAGTGTTTCTGACGTTTTTTGTTAGTCCGTTAACGCACTTTTAGTGATTTTCAACATAACCTTAGTTAGTAGGGGGCGGGGCCACGCCCACTTTTCCAAAAAAATTACGTCCAAATATGCCCCTCCCTTATGCGATCCCTTGTGCCAAATTTTACTTTAATATCTTAATTTATGGCTTAGTTATGACACTTTATAGGTTTTCGGTTTCCGCCATTTTGTGGGCGTGGCAGTAGGCCGATTTTGCCCATCGTCGAACTTAACCTTCTTATGGAGCCAAGAAATACGAGTACCAAGTTTCATCAAGATATCTCAATTTTTACTCAAGTTACAGCTTGCACGGACGGACGGACAGACGGACGGACGGACGGACAGACAGACATCCGGATTTCAACTCTACTCGTCACCCTGATCACTTTGGTATATATAACCCTATATCTGACTCTTTTAGTTTTAGGACTTACAAACAACCGTTATGTGAACAAAACTATAATACTCTCCTTAGCAACTTTGTTGCGAGAGTATAAAAATATCTACATAATACGTAGGTTGCTATATATATTTCTGGCCTAATAATGTAAATAGGCATATTTATCAACGAAGATGTTTTTTTTTTTTTTTTGTCGATTGCTGTTTTGTTTCGGGCTCATACGCATAGATCAGTGGTCGGCATTTCATAGCACAATTGTGCAAACCAACTTCACACGTACGCTTACGCTCTATCGTTCAGTCGTTGTCGAGCCAGCAACGAATTAACATCGCGCGGGACTATAGCGCGAAACCAATTATGCCCTGTGAGAAATATTTTATGATTCTAAATGCCTTTGGTGCCATGCAATGCCTTTTATGTTCCAAGTCTTTTAAAGATAATAGGGAATATATCCTTAAAAGACATTTTGTTAATTTTCATTATACTATTAATTAATTAATAATTTTAATTTCAATTTCTCACTAGGCTACTTTTTTTTCGAGCTCACCAACACAGTGACAGATCCTCTCATGCCGACCACTGGCATAGATCCATGATTATAAACGTCTTTTGAAGCACCGCGACCGTATTTTCTTTACACAAATCCACAAATCCACACGAGCCTTTTTTTGAGCGATTGTCAAATTGTGCGGGATCCAACGAGAACAAACCTTTTTTCCGGCCAGGTGTTCATGCAATATCGAATGTATGCTGGTGGGAGAAATGCATAGGTATGCTTCTATCTTAAGGTATGTTACATGACGGTCATGCATTATCAGTACACGTACGGCATCGATGTTTTCTGGCACAACGGCTGTTTTTGGACGACCTTCACGGAATTCGTCTTTGAGCGAGCGTCGGCCACGATTGAATTCGTTGTACCAGTTTTTCACAGTGCTATAGGATGGTGCTTTAAAGCCATACAAAGATTTTAGTTCATCGATGCACTCTTGTCGTGATAATCCACGTCGAAAGTTGTGAAAAATGATCGCACGAAAATGTTCACGAGTTAATTCCATTTTTGGCCGAGATGAATTTTTTAATTCCCTGTAAATAAAACAATTCACGATAAAATGTCAAACTTTCCAATGGAAATGTCAGATTGCACCTGGCAACACTTAGTGTTGCCCTAGGCCAGAATATATATAGCAGCCTCGTATGTACAACTAAATACTGACCAATCCTTTTTTGAAATAATTTTTAGTTTTCTTAGGATATTTCTTTGAAAGCGTTCGCGAACAGTTGTTACTGCTGAATTGGTTCGAATCACGCGAAGATAACCAGTTCTCTGTCTGTTATCAATTGTACATGTTTGGGAAAAGCGATCAATATTGCAGTAAGCAGAGAGAAGCCCATAAGTTTCAATTGCGCTTTTCCCCCACTTCTGTAAAGCAACCGCCGCAATACGATTTGCCTTAGCTCCACACTCCATTGTTGTATAATAAGCGAAAGCAGGAGCACTTAACTGATTGCTTTCTAATGTAATATGTCTACGAATTTTGCTAATTTATTTATTAACCCATATATATGCTATCAATTCAACTTCATGTTTTAAATTCGTATATTACATTTATGTAGTCTATTCACTAATCTAGACTATCGTCACTGCCGTTAAAATTCACATCGGTTAATATTTTTTAAAAGAAATAATTGAAATCCCAGATTTTGTTATAAAAGTCTTCTTGTTGTAAACTATATGTAGCTATGCTCCTTTATTGAATTCTGCTTAAGAACTATAGTTTACAATAAATTACACTTAACTCTAAACCTATGTTTGCCACTGCAACGGGCTTGGAGTTTGCTGACGCTGCGCTTCCCACAGGTTGGCACCTCGCCTGACGTTGCGCTTCCCACACGTGTCGCACTCTCAGCGATTTAGATGTTTGTCGTATTTTATTGCTTTGTATCATATGATATTAATGCACCATATGATACTTTATAAATGTGTGGGGTGGTAACTAGTCCCGCCTTGAGATTCAAACGTCCTCGTTTGAATCTTTAGGTGTATTGAAAATTCTACAGTTTATTGGGTTAATCTTCTTTTGTTTCATCAAAAGATTTTTCCCGAAAATTAAGGCGATGACTATTAAAATGACGATTAGAGTGTTGCTGGTTCTGTGTTTGACTCTATTTGCTGCTTCTAACAGACTTACTTCTTTTGTATTGTTGAAGTTAAGTTGTTTCAGCATCTCCAGCGAGAGGAATTCCTCTATGTTGAGCGGTGCGGATGACGGTTGTAGGATGGTTGGTAACGGTTTTCTTTCTGTTCTTTCTGCGTTATAGATTTTTTTCCCGTTGATAACAATGGTTACATTGGTATACAAAATGATGAATGCCCTGTTTAAAAATGTAGATTCGTTTTTTATTGAGATTTCTCCATTGTATTTATTTAGTAGTATTATTCCAGGTCCCATTTCCTCTATAGTTGGGATATGCTGGTTGTTAACTTCCGTGCAGTTTGGCAAATGACTTTTTAAAAGATTACTTATACATTAATCATTATTTAAATCTACTACATTATTATTTAAGTATATTTGTAGGGAATTATATTTTTTACATTAATTTTCTATTCCATAGATTCCCTTTTCGCAGTTTAAAATTGTATTGAAATTTATTTTATTGATTCTCCCGTTATTTTTTACTGCTGTAATATCTAAAGTTTTACAATTTGATTGCCTACCGTTGGGAGGCTCACAATATAAATTATAACTTTCCCATGAGTTGAATCAGTCAGTCTTTTCATTTTGTATAGTTTTAATTATATTATTTGTAATATTTTTTATTTCGCTAATTTTGCCTATTGTAAGTTTGTTAGTTAATACCTGGTTATTGATATTTTGTAAGACATTATTTATTATATTTGAAACTATTTTGTAGTCTTCATGGTCTGCACTTCCAATCCATTTTCATGGGCTACCGAGATAATTTATTGATCTTTTTTATTTCTCTACTTTTAGATTGTTCAGTTGGGCTCTTATCTGTGTTATTAGGTGGAATATAAAGGGGTAGTTAGGGTTTTTGCCGATAATTTCGGTTTCAATAGTCGCTTGTATATGGTCAAGTGTCTATGTCAATTCCTTGTACTAAACTAAATGCTCCTGTTTGTAGTCTAGCCGTTCCCTTTTCTATTGTTATCGATAAGGAGTTTGAGTTATCGTGGATCTGTACTTCCGCCAGAAATAGCAGTAGTAATATTCTGGAAAAAAATGTTAGTGTGTATTATTTGTCCTTTTTTCAGTTAACACGGTACTATTTCTATCTTCCTGAACTATTTCCTTACTGTAGGGTATACTTAGCGTAGTTCCTAATCTCCTATTTTCTTAACAAATATTATTTGTCCTGGTAGATATGATTTTATTTCCATCTTATTTTTATTATGGTATTCGATATCCTTTCTTTGTTTCTCAGCTAGTTTTTCTAAGTTGCTTCGTCTAGTTCGTTCTATGTCCTCGGGGTTAAATGTAACATTTCTATGAAAAAATAGGTCTACCGGTATTTTAAGTGTTGTAGAATGAACTGAATGATTGAACTCAGATACTGCTCTTTCTTAAAGTTCTTCAAAACTTCTGTGTTCACCGCTTTCTTTTATGCAGCGCATTATTTCGATTAAAGTAGAGTGGAACCTTTCCACTTGTCCGTTATCTTGGATTTGGTATGGAGTAGTAGTGTAAACTTCTATTCCTAACTCGTCTTTCATCATAAATTTTAAATTGGCTGTGTTTAAAGATGGCTCATTGTCGCTAACCAGCGTTCGAAAAGCTACGCTACTCCCGTAGCATTTCATTTTGCTATCGCTACCGCTCTCACTTTGTCGGGAGCCACAGCAGAGCGATAGCATAATATGTAAAAGTATGTGCAATCCATATCACACATAACTACGATAGTACCACTGCATTTCCCACCACAGCAAAAAAGGAACAAAAGGGACGGAGAAACGAGTTCGCCACTTCTTTTTGCGATTCGCTATCGAAAAACCGTGTTCTGCGAATACCGAGTTTCAACTTTTTTGCATATTGTGCGAGCATCCGTTTGTTACAATACAATTTAGTTTAATTGGTATATAAAGTTCTTGCGGATTTAATAAAATATATTTTGTAAAATTTCTTGCGGAATTGTGTGTTGCCTTTTTTATATAAAGTCCTCGGGGTTAAATGTAACATTTCTATGAAAAAATAGGTCTACCAGTATTTTAAGTGTTGTAGAACGAACTGAATGATGAGTACAATAAAAAAAAAAAAAACAAATATATATATTTACATTGGCAAACTTTTCCTTTGTCTTCACTTTATACATTTTTATAATGTATATTATAGCGCATTACATGCAGGTACATATAAAAAGGGTATTGACGCCTGTACTTACGAGAGTGCATACGAGGGCATGCGAAAAAGTACGCAAAAAAAATATATATATATTATATGTTTACACTAGGGCGGGTCGATTTAAAAATCGCCCATTGCTCTATGAAAATCATATTCTAGGGATCAAAATAAGATACTTTGCCGAAGGAACCATACCTCTAAAACGAATTTTGATGTCCCCCAATTTGGGTCGAACCTTTGGGTAGGGGCAAATTTTGAAAAATCCCACTTTGACCCATTTAGAGTGCTCCAATCGAGTCGAAATGTATGACCGACCCCCACTAACTTTGGACGGCCGATCCACCCATGCCAGTGGCACACCCCCTGGAACTCCCCTGGGGGGTTCCCCATACAATCATTTCAAAAAATCACCATTTTTGGTGATTTACATGAAACAATCAGCTCAATTGCTTTATTTTTATTTATTTATTTATAATAATATCGATTTTTTCTCTTAAGAAATTTATTTAGTCAGAACATATGTAAATGAAAAAAATTAATTTAAGTGAGTTATAGAAAAGAAATTAAAAAAAAATATTGTTTGAAGTCTTTTTTACTTTCAAATCTGAGCAATTTCGCACGGCTTTCTAATTTCGTCGCCATAACAGCCTCTATATTTTCCGGTATAACCCGTTTGGAAACGCCAGCTAGCAATTGAACATGTCGTTCCGTTCCTTAAATGTGTGATGGAATTTTTGGATCATTAAACGGTGGATCATCTTGATTTAAATATTCTTTCAATGCATCGTACGGAATGCTTCGCGTGAATGGTGGTTCAAATACGAAATTTATATCATTCTAATTGACCATTTCCGTATAACTTGTACAATTAAAGTTTATACCTGGTTTTTTATAAACTCTAAGTTCCATTGGCTCGTCAACATCGGTTCGATATCGTAGAATTTTCTTGATGGCACAGTCGCGCTTTTCTTTCCTATCATCAAACAACATTGATAACAAGATATTTTCCGAATGCGCATAATATGAATTATCTTTAATTACTTGATTGACAATTTTGCGTAAACGAGGTTCTAGAAATCGTGACCAACCAATGAACTTGAAAAATAATGCACTGCCGTACACGACAGAGCTGTAATACTTGATATTGAAGTACATTGGCACATAACATTTAATTATAAATTCAACCAGAATTCTTAAATTTGCAT
Source organism: Bactrocera tryoni (assembly GCF_016617805.1). Lineage (NCBI taxonomy): Eukaryota > Metazoa > Arthropoda > Insecta > Diptera > Tephritidae > Bactrocera > Bactrocera tryoni. The sequence goes on from NW_024395824.1 coordinate 5,143,927, forward strand.
CTGGATTTTCCGTTGTCACATATAATCGCAATAATCTAGCGGCCTTGGTGAGCCACCGAGAATGTACAATTTTCCCTGGTTTGATGTAAGCCAGATCCACCGGAACCACGGCGCTAGAAATTGCAGGGGCCATGTCGTATAAGTACCTCGAATCAGTGGAAAATTCTTTTTTTTCTGGGCAGGGGGCATATTTTGCAACTCAATTTTCTGGAAGCCGTCCACCACCTAAAAATATATAATAATAAAAATAATTAAAAATGGTTGACAATTATAATAAATGAGTGATAGCAATAACTTACCGGAAGAGTTTCACAAGTTTCGATTTGACAGGCTCAGTTTTCCGGTTGCCGATCTTGAAATTCCAGTGCTGTTTGATTTATCCAAAGCTTCAAACAAATGCCGAAACGGAAGTTCGTTGAAGTGTAGAAGGCAAACAAACCAATGCAATGGTCTTTTTAACAGCAATTCGAATCGTCGTATAATTCCACCGTGTGGGCCAGTGTTTGTTGGCTCACCGTCAGGGCATATTCCAATTAATGTATCCAGTGATATATTTTTATCGTTGAAAAAACCATTTAGGTTTCGTGTTCCAGTCTTTCGTAACCAATCAATTCAGAATTGGGTTCTCTCAAAATAACAAGATGAGGTTCTTTTACCATCCTAGTATGATACTTCTCATCAATTTTATCTATCGTTAAAGTATCATCCTTTCTGCCATCGAATGAAAACGCTAACAAATTGGTATCATCTAACCGTTTGCGAAGCACTTCTTGTCTGCATTTCTCTTTTTCTCCGCGAACTTTCGATTTATCCATGATGAGAGGTTTCCCATGCTTACCTTTAATTTTAAAATCTTGCAAAAGAGCGGTTCCCAATGCTGATGCTACTCTGTCAGGCACACCACATCTGTCACATAGCAAGGCAAAGTTAAAACAATCGTATCTCTATGTGTATTGTAAACTTGTGCTTCTATCCATATCTTCTTAAACCGGTGGCGGTGCGTATGTTGAATCATCGGGATCTTGGAATGTTGGCATTGATGACACAGACGTTGCTCCTTGCTCTTCAGTTTCCATCATAAATGCATTCATTGTTAGTCTTCTCTGTTTATGTTGATCGTGCATGAACTCTTTGAGGCGTTTTAATTTAATAATTGTGTAACGTGGCTTTTACCACCTTACAATAATTTACGTCAACTTCGCTCCACAGTACATCATGTACCTTCACCATACCACCATACGTACTAAACTTCACCGCATTGACTACGCACCCAACTCACCTCACTACGATGATGAAAGCTGCTAGAGCTTTCCACCATACGTACTAACGCACCATACGCATACAACTTACCTCGCTACGGTGACGAAAGCTGCGCTATGCTGCTATATAAGCAAGCGCTTCACACCGAACGGGCCCTTTTTTCTCGCCCAGCAATCGGCAGCAATAGGCAGCGCGAAGCCGAAGGACCATCATCACCGCCGTCTACATCACCGTGCCAGGCGCAACAAGCGTCAACGCCGGGCACGTTAATTTCACCCGTTTTCATCACCGCCGTGCCGACTTCATCAAGCGTCAACGACGGGCACGCTTAGTTTCACCCGTTTTCTCACCGCCGTGCCGACTTCATCAAGCGGCAACGCCGGGCACGCTTAGTTTCACCCGTTTTCATCACCGCCGTGCCGACTTCATCAAGCGTCAACGCCGGGCACGTTAGTTTCACCCGTTTTCATCACCCGCCGTGCCAAACTTCATCAAGCGTCAACGCTGGGCGCATGGAATTTACCCGTTTTCATCAACGCCGTCTACTTCGCCGTACCAGCTTTAACAAGCGTCAACGCCGGGCACGTTAGTTTCACCCGTTTTCATCACCGCCGTGCCGGCTTCATCAAGCGTCAACGCCAGCGCTAATTTCACCGTGCCAGCTTTCAACGCGTCAACCGCCTACTTTGTAATACATTACCCAACTGGCATAAGCGTCAACGCTGACACCGCTAATTTCACCCGTTTTGCTATATCGACGCCGTCTACTTCACGCCATTGGCTTTAACAAGCGTCAACGCCGGGTACGTTAGTTTCACCCGTCATCGTGCCGACTTTCATCAAGCGTCAACGCCTGACTCATCAATCCCGTTTATTTCCATCGCGCTGGTCTGGCTGTCCGCATAAGGAGTGGGGTGTGGATATAACTTTACGAGGATAAAAACTCGTCTCTTTTTTGCTAAGGGTTCGTGGGTCCCAAGGCTGACCCTGGAGCGGCTGAGCATACCTCAGCTATGGACGAAACCCCATTACAAATGGCGCCCGAGCAGGGACCTGACTTTGTGAGCGATAGTGAAAAACATGAAACAGTCACCAACGCTCATGAATCAGGTTCGCCGCACCCCCTACATAATCATAAGCATCGCAGTACTCCAGCGAATAAGGCTCTAACGCTTGAGACGGACACGACCAGTTGGATTTACTGGCTGAAGAAGGACCGATTAATCACCGAGTGCAGACGACACCACATCGCTGTCGAAGGACGCACCGTAGCAGATCTCCGTAGCGAGCTGAGCGCCTGCATCCGTGCAAAGCGCCACCATAAATCCACGGAGGACCTAGTGCAAGCCTTTGGAAAGGGAAATGAAGGAGGAAGGTAACGCCACCATACTCGTTCCAACCACCATGGTAAGAATTCCAAAGAAAGCGGTAGAAACACGTGGCGACATAACCTCAGCTGCAAGAGTGCCGGATTTGGAGGTTATAAACTCCGTGCGGCGATGGAACATACGCTACAGCGGTCGCGAAAATTTACACGACTTTCTAGAGCGATGCGAAGAACTAGCCGAATGCTACTCTATAGCAAACAACCAGCTTCTTGCCACGATGCCGGAAATTCTGCAGGACAAAGCGCTGCAATGGTTTCGTGTAAAACGCAACACCATCAACACGTGGGACGACTTTCGTTACGAGGCTGAGCGGTTCTTTTTACCGAAGCGTCACCTCGCACATCTGGAGGAAACCATCCACCAGCGCAAGCAATTTCCCAGAGAGAAGGCAAAGGATTATGTGCTGGCTATCCAAACGCTTATCCGCCAGCACCCGAAACTTCGCGATGAAGATCACACCGAACGCATATATGACGGCTTAAGGGTGGAATATCGCTTATATGTCCGTCGGAGCGATTTCAACAGTGTGGACGAACTACTCGAATTAACGGAAGAATTCGAGTTGCTGAAAGGCGAGGAGACCAGGCAAGCGAGAAACACCAATCACTGTTTGACGGCGATAAGTAATAAGTATTGCCGCGAGAAAGTTTGTTGGCGATGCAAGCAGCCGGGACACCGAAGACACCAATGTCGCAACCAGCAGCGAATATTTTGCTCTCGCTGCGGACTCGACGGAACCATGTCGCGGGACTGCACTTGTCCTACACATGTGGCAGTGTGCGCCACTCGCCCGAACCCGCACACAGCGGCACGCAAAGCAACGCTTCCGCACCCAGAAGGGAAGCAAGATGGCCGTTATTATCTGCCCATCACTATTGCGGGCATGCAGGTCGAAGCCCTGGTGGACACCGGAGCCACGCTCACATACATCGGTAAGGAACTCCAGCGTCATTTAGACAACCACAGGATTAAAGCCAAACGCCAGACCCGTCGCATTCAGCTAGCTAACCGGACGTATATACCTAGCACGAAAATGTATCCCGTTACCATCGAGCTGGGCAAGAAGACGACGCATCTACTCGTATCCGCTTTACCGACGCTGTCGGAACCTGTCATCCTGGGCATGGATTTCCTGAGGAAGAGGGACCTGACTATCACCATCGATGGTCAACCCCTAGCCGCTACACGCCTGAGCACGCAGGCACCTGCCGACCACCTCGCGATGCTAACCGAGAGGCAACATCTTACAGAAAGGGAGAATCACCAATTGAATACGCTCCTCACTGAAAACGCAGCAGTGTTCTCGACGATCACCGGCCCCAGCACAGCCGCCGAGCATGTGATTCGACTAAAACACGATCGCCCACTGAAGCAGAGATATTATCCGCGCAACCCAGCGATGCAAGGAGTAATCAATCAGGAGGTGAACGAATTGATTGCAACCGGCCGCATCGAAGTCTCTAACAGCGCTTACAGCTCGCCCATTGTCTTAGTGCGAAAGAAACAAGGAAGTTGGCGAATGTGTATCGACTACCGGCAACTTAACGCAGCAAGTATACCAGACGCATACCCACTTCCCCAAATAAACGCAATCCTAGACCAGTTGAAGGAAGCTCGGTTTATCTCGACCATCGACCTGAAGAACGGCTACTGGCAGATTCCGCTACACCCCCGCTCACGCCCGTACACCGCGTTTACCGTCCCGGGGAGAGGTTTATTCCAGTGGCGAGTGATGCCTTTTGGGCTGCATTCAGCGCCCGCAACATTCCAGCGAGCCTTAGACACCGTCCTGGGATCAGAACTACAGCCGAAGGTCTTCGCCTATCTGGACGACATCATTGTACTGGGAAACTCTTTCGAAGAGCACTTGGACTATTTGCAAGCAGTGTTCACGCGCCTTCAACAAAACCGCATGCAGATCAACTTTGAGAAGAGCAAGTTCGTGCAGCAACGCCTCCATTACTTGGGCCATGTAGTCAGCAACGAGGGTATTCACACCGACCCGGCTAAGGTGGCAGCCATTAGCGATATGGCAGCACCTACCACCATCCGAGAACTACGCCGCTTCCTGGGAGCAGCCTCGTGGTACCGACGTTTCGTAGCAGACTTCGCCACAATATCAGCACCACTGAACCGTTTATTGAAAAAGAACCAGCGTTGGTCATGGGGTGCCGAACAAGAAGAAGCATTCCAGGCGTTAAAGGAAAGACTAACTAGTGCACCCATCCTGGGCTGCCCTGACTTCGAGAGGCCTTTCTGCCTGCAGACTGACGCCAGCGGAGAAGGACTAGGCGTGGTACTATTTCAACGCCATTCGGACCAAGAACGGGTTGTAGCATACGCCAGTCGCAGCTTGACAGAGTTGGAGAAGCGATACTCTGCCACCGAACAGGAGTGCCTAGCCGTATTGTGGGGTATAAGGAAAATGCGACCATACCTGGAGGGCTATCATTTCACCGTAATCACCGACCATCATTCGCTTAAATGGCTTCACACCCTGCAGAACCCGTCCGGAAGACTCGCAAGGTGGGCCCTAGAGCTACAACAGTTTGACTTCGACATCGAGTATCGCAAAGGTACCCTCAACGTAGTCGCCGACGCGCTATCCAGATGCCCTCTGAAAGACCAAGAAGGCAATGCGGACTTTGCATGCCGTCCATGATCAACCGGATAGATGGTATGAAAGACGTACGCGCCAGGTACACGATCAACCAAAGAAACATCCCGATTACCAACTTATCGATGGCCGGCTCTTTCGGCACATCGCCCCACGCAATACGCTATCCAGGTCACTACGCTGGAAACTATGCGTACCGGAGCACCGTCGCCTCGAGGTCCTGAGAGAAAATCACGACGCTAGTACCGGCGGTCACCTGGGTGTACACAAAACACTCAAACGCATACAAGAAGGGTATTATTGGCCTGGGATGCATAGGGATGCACTCAGATATGTTCGTCGATGCCAACAATGTGCCGAATATAAGGTAGACCAACGCCGACCTGCCGGGATGATGGCCACCATGCAATGCTCACGACCGTGGGAAGTTGTAACGGCGGATTTTGTAGGCCCACTACCACGTTCAACAAATGGCAACACATGCTTGCTAGTGCTCACGGATAAGTTCTCCTAGTGGGTGGAGCTCATGCCAGTCCGGAATGCAACCACCGCCAGCGTTATAAAGGCGCTACGAGAGCGCGTGATATACCGGTTTGGTTGCCCTGACGTATTCCTTACCGACAACGGGAAGCAATTCATCGGCAAGCCGCTTACACAGTTCCTGGAGAACCACGGAATCCAACATTGTTTCACCGCCATTTACGATCCCCACGAGAACCCAACCGAGCGCACCCACAGAGTCGTGAAAACTATGATCGCCCAACCAGCAAAGGCCGATCATCGGACCTGGGACCACCAACTAGCCGAAATAGCTTTCGCGATAAATACATCACAACACGACTCGACAAAAACATCAGCAGCTGAGATAAACTTCGGGTACACACCAGCTACACTGAAACAGATCCGCAAAGAAGGGAACGTGCCCGACGAAGAAGCCATCACTGTGCCGACACTCACCGAGCTTTGGCAAGAAGTTTCTCGCAACCTGTCTACCGCAGCAAAACGCCAGAAGAAATACTAAGATTTGCGCAGACGACAATGGAAACCACTTATCGGCGAGAAAGTACTCAAAAGAGATCATCCGCTCTCTTCCGCAGTAAACAACTTTGCACAGAAGCTTGCTCCGAAGTATTCTGGCCCATATATCGTCAGAAAATTCAAGTCGACCAATACAGTTGAACTTGTGAATCCGAACGCACCAGGTGGGCGTACCATTCATGTGCATCTGCAAGATCTAAAGCAGCTGCCAACCGAATACTAGACTTGAGAAGCCGCTAGCGCTATCTCTACCGAGCCTACGGACTCTAACTCCGAGCCACCTAGCACCAATGTAACGCAACCATAGACGATGCGTCCTACATTTATACGATTGCACAGCGGAATTTGAAGTGTATTAGTTTAAGGAGCAATGTAAGAATTTGTACGACTAGGCCAATGAATTTTAATTGTATTAGTTTGAGTATCAGCTTATGAATAATATATAGAGATCACTAGTTGTAAGTACGCATAATCGTAGTATAAGGCTCCTTGTACCATAAATTAAGAATTTTCTATTAAATAAAGGTTTCACACCGCTCCCCGTTCACGGCACACGCCAACCAGGACAGCCAGCCAGCCTCCAGCCGAACCATCGTGGGAGATCGAAACCGCTCCTTCCACCGGCCGCCAGCGAAGTATCATTGTCCGAAGTGAGGGGGACTGTAACGTGGCTTTTACCACCTTACAATAATTTACGTCAACTTCGCTCCACAGTACATCATGTACCTTCACCATACCACCATACGTACTAAACTTCACCGCATTGACTACGCACCCAACTCACCTCACTACGATGATGAAAGCTGCTAGAGCTTTCCACCATACGTACTAACGCACCATACGCATACAACTTACCTCGCTACGGTGACGAAAGCTGCGCTATGCTGCTATATAAGCAAGCACTTCACACCGAACGGGCCCTTTTTTTCTCCAGCTCGCCAGCGAGGACGGTCGCCCAGCAATCGGCAGCAATAGGCAGCGCGAAGCCGAAGGACCATCATCACCGCCGGATACATCACCGTGCCAACTTTAGCAAGCGTCAACGCCGGGCACGCTTAGTTTCACCCGTTTTCATCACCGCCGTGCCGACTTCATCAAGCGTCAACGCCGGGCACGCTTAGTTTCACCCGTTTTCATCACCGCCGTGCCGACTTCATCAAGCGTCAACGCCGGGCACGCTTAGTTTCACCCGTTTTCATCACCGCCGTGCCGACTTCATCAAACGTCAACGCCGGGCACGCTAATTTCACCCGTTTTCATCACCGCCGTGCCGACTTCATCAAGCGTCAACGCCGGGCACGCTTAGTTTCACCCGTTTTCATCACCGCCGTGCCGACTTCATCAAACGTCAACGCCGGGCACGCTTAGTTTCACCCGTTTTCATCACCGCCGCCATCGCCGACTTCATCAAACGTCAACGCCGGGCACGCTAATTGCACCCGTTTTCATCACCGCCGTGCCGACTTCATCAAGCGTCAACGCCGGGCACGCTAATTTCACCCGTTTTCATCACATCGCCGTGCAGCGTCAACACCTGGCTCATAGATTCCGTTTATTTCCGTCGCCGTGCCAATTTCAACAAGCGTCAACACCTGGCTCATAAATTCCGTTTATTTCCGTCATCGTGCGAGGTTCAACAAGCGTCACCGCCTGACTCATCAATCCCGTTTATTTCCATCGCGCTGGTCTGGCTGTCCGCATAAGGAGTGGGGGTGTGGATATAACTTTACGAGGATAAAACTCGTCTCTCTTTTGCTAAGGGTTCGTGGGTCCCAAGGCTGACCCTGGAGCGGCTGAGCATACCTCAGCTATGGACGAAACCCCATTACAATTGTTTCTTGTCTATTGTTAGTTTAGGATCATTTGCGATCTCAAGGGCAACACATTTGTCTATTGTTAGTTTAAGATCATCACTTAAATTAATTTTTTTCATTTACATATGTTCTGACTAAATAAATTACTTAAGAGAAAAAATAGATATTATTATAAATAAATACATAAAAATAAAGAAAAAACATCGCAATTTAGCTGATTTTTTCATGTAAATCACCAAAAATGGTGATTTTTAGAAATGATTGTATGGGGAACTCCCCAGGGGAGTTCCAGGGGGGGGGGGGGTGTGCCACTGACATGGGTGGATCGGCCGTCTAAAGTTAGTGGGGGTCGGTCATACATTTGGACTGGATTGGAGCACTCTAAATGGCTCAAAGTGGGATTTTTCGAAATTTGCCCCTACCCAAAAGTTCGACCCAAATTGGGGGACATCAAAATTCGTTTCAGAGGTATGGTTCCTACGGCAAAGTATCTTATTTTGATCCCTAGAATATGATTTTCATAGAGCAATGGGCGATTTTTTTGCCTCCCCACAAATCGACCCGGCCTAGTATATACATATATAATATACTATATAATAATTATATTATTGCTCAAATATAAAAAAAAAAAATGTCTACGAAAAACGATACGCGTATGTATATCGCATATTCATTTCAATAAATTAATCGCTAATTTGGAAATAAAAACTCTTATTCACGGAAAAGAGTTTTCGGGTTTTTACATTTATCTGAATTTACGCTGAAAAATATATTTCACTATTATTAATTTTTTATTACTAAATGAGCACAGACTCTAAAATTCTACATCTACTCAAGTTTTAAAAATTCCGTAAATGATTTCTGATGACAAAAGTTCAAGTACACCTGCAGAAACTACACGCTCGAAACAAGGTGCTACAAAGCAAAAAATGGGGAAAGATATATCTTACGCTAAATTCATTTCTGATAGCACAAACCGCCAAAAACGTAGACCCGTGGCCCGTGTCAGCTGATACGACCTATCTTATGGGCGCGCAATGTAAGTGAACTGCGAAAAACGCTACTCCCTTCTCTCTTTGCCGTAGGAATCCACGGCATTTGGATTTTTGCCGTAGAAACGTGTCAGCTGATTGCTCTCTCACAACGCATTGTTGCCAATCTCGATATACTGTAGTAATTATAAAAGTTGTCTTCAATATGTTTGAAATTTTCTTAAAATAACTCAAAATCAGAGTCGAATGCTATTACTTATAAATATATACATAAACTATTTTTTTTTCAGTTTTGATATTTTATATTATAAAAAATTGTAATTGAAAATATAGATGTGTACAAAACTATATATATGCGTATTGAGCAATGGCAACATTGTTCAAATGAAAACAAACAAAGATGCCTGATTTCTGCGTTTTTTACCACGGGCTCAACTTTTAGCACATTTTGCTCGCAAAGGAAGGTAAACGAAAGAAGGGAGTAGCGTTTTTGGCTGTTTCTGCTATGAGAGTGACAGCTTAATAAGATAGTGCACTCGATTTTGATCTTCACCGATTCAAGATAACTCTGAATCGGTGCTATAAATCAAAAATAAAAATATTGACAATTTCTGGACACGTCTCCAATCTGCATATGAGTAATAGTAGAAACTGACGACTCAGATCTACCAGAAAATTTCAAATCCTCGGCTTACGCCAAATATCAAAATTGCCTTTACCAATATGAAGAGGCAAAAGCCATGATTTCTGATCAAGTAAAATTAACAAAGTCAAATGCACCTACTCCACAACTGAGAGTAGAGCTGCCACAAACACAAGCCCAAGAGGCAAGTTCAGGCATTCACCTCAAAGTGCCAGCATGCGACACAGAAATTTTTTATGGAGGTTATGAACAATGGCCGTCCTTCCGAGACATGTTTACGGCCGTGTACATAAACCATCCTAAATTATCTAATGCAGAAAAATTGTCTCACCTCCAATACAAAATAAAAGGTCAAGCAGGCGTCATAGTAAACAGTTCGCTCTTAATGACAATAATTTCAATTTGGCTTGGGAAGCTCTAAAAGAACGATACGAGAATGAAAGAATATTGGTCGATAAACAAGTGACCATATTAATGAATTTACCAAAAATTCAGAAAGAAACAAGTGTAGAATTCATAAAACTTCAATCTACTATTTCAAATTGCTCCGCGGCATTACCAGAAAAATCATTGCTTTTGTGGGAGCAATCGCTCTCATCACGAAAAGAAGCCCAACGTGGCAACAAATGAAAGATTTCTTAACTACCCAATATGAAATTGCGGAAAGGGTAGATAAAAAAACAGTGAGAACTAAAAACGTTCAACACGACCAAAATCGAAGTTTCATTAGACCCCAAGCTAGTAACAACGACAAGTTAAACAGAAGCTTTTTTAAAAATCAATCGTTCACATCCGATTAATATAAACAAACGTCATGCGAACTGTGTAAAAGAGGGCACACGTTGAAATCTTGCGAAATGTTTAAAAAACTTAATATCAATGAAAGGAACAACTTTGTCAGATCAAAAAGACTCTGTACAAGCTGCTTGTCCCACTCACACAAATTCAATTGCGTATATTGCCACAAAAGGCATTATTCAATGTTGCACTTCAATAACTTTCCCAACACACCCCAAAGCAGCGCTTTCTCAAAAAGAGCCACGGGTTTGGTTGCAACCGCAACTCCTGAAACACAAAATCCCGAAATTTGCCAAGAGACACCATGCTGCTCAAATTAAAAACTCAAACGCTGCACAGCGAGATTCAAAGTAGGGTACTACTACCCCCAGCAGTCGTCTCCATAGAACATCGAGGAGAACTGTTTAATCTCAGGGCCCTAATAGACCAAGGATCACAACAATCTTTCATAGCGTCTAGGGCACAAAATAGGCTAAAACTGCCAACAAAATAAGCCAATTATGAAATTACGGGAATGGGCGGAAGAGTAGTACAAAACTCACATAAAATCTGCACCATTACCCTAATTTCCCCCAAGCGGATAAGCGCATTCAAGCAGATGCAATAGTCTTATCGCAACTCACGAACATGCTTTCAAGCTATCATACTCATATAAATAGCAAGCATTGGCAAAAGGTTACACCCCTAAAGCTAGCAGATCCCAACGGCAACAGCCCCGCTCAAATAGACGTTCTATTAGGCAGCGACCATATCACAAATTATACTAGAAGGTGTTGAAAAAATTTCAAAAACACTTCTTGCGCAAAATACCATTTTCGGTTGGGTCCTAAGTGGACTAGTTGCGGAACCAGTCACAACAATGACAACTCAAGTTGAGGAAATCTCAAACGAGTACGTCAATTCACAATTGAGAAAATTTTGGGAGTTAGAAGAACTCCCCCCCATTTCAATTACAACACCAGAAGATGAGTATTGTGAAGACTTTTACAAAGACACAACTACTCGATCAGATAATGGTTGGTATGTCGTACGATTACTACTAAAGCAACAATTTCCAGACACACTCGGCTTTGGTCACTCTCGCACCTCTGAAATACAGCAGTTTGTAAGTATGGAAAAAAACCTACTTAGAAAAGGTAAGCTCAACCAAGATTATGATGGTGTCTTAGAAGAATACCTCCATTTAGACTATGGAAGTAAGACCATGAGAAAAAATCATTAAAATCATAAAATTTTAAAAAATATTCCAAAAGACCATTTGTTGGATACTAATTTCCTTATATTCGAAAAGGAAAGTACAAAAAAAGTACAAGGCATCCAATGGAATGCGTTATCTGACAAGTTTTCGTATACTACAGAGTCAATATCCGCTTTATCCGCCATAACAAAGAGACAAATTTTATCCTCGGTGGCAAAAATTTTCGACCCCGCAGGATGGCTTTCGTCAAATATTATTCAAGCGAAAATTCTGATACAAGAATTATGGCTAGACGGAACCGACTGGGACGAACAAATGAAACCTCTTCGCTTAAAAAAATGGTCCCAGCTCGCTAATAATCTGACCGAAATTTCGCAGATACAAATTCTACGGTGGGTAAACTATTCCCCCGAATACAAAGTGGAACTACTCGGCTTCTGCGACGCCTCTGAAAAGGCATATTGTGCCACTATATATGTGCGCACACAAAGCGATACCGAAACTACAAGCCACATAGTAGTGGCAAAAGCAAAAGTTGCCCCTCTAAAAACGCTAAGTCTCCCACGACTTGAACTCTGTGGCGCTCTGCTACTAGCAAAACTAGCTTCCATGATGCAGACCCATTTAAACATGACGAAAAAAAATTATATCTATTGTCCGAAATAGTTCTAGCATGATTAGAAAAGCCACCACACACTTGGAAGACCTATGCATATTTCTAATCGAATGTCGCAAATACTTGACCTGGTAGAATCAGCCACTTGGCGACACGTAGCCAGTGCTGATATCTCTGCTGATCTAGGTACAAGAGGGTCCAAACCCCCGCATCACGCCGCCACCACCCTATGGTGGAATGGCCCCCGATGGTTAACAGAATCTCCCGCTTCTTGGCCACAATCGCCTATGCATAATATAATTGCCCCCGAAAGTCAAAAAATCTACATCTATCACACAATATTGGATGATAATGACATCCTTGAACGAGTTTCATCATTCCCCTGAGGTCTCAGAGTAGTCGCTTATACGCTCAAGTGTTTAGAGCGGCTTAAACTTAAAGTAAAGAGCAACTTACGCCCAATGCGATACATTGACGCATCAAAACTTACAAAAAGCAAAGGTCGCCCTTATCGCATCAACTCAAACGCGCTACTTCAGTCGCGACTTGTCTTTACTAAGAGAATCGAAACCGATTGATAAAAAGAGCTCACTCTTAGTTCTAACCCATTTCTAGACACGAAAGGTCTGCCTCGTGCCAATGGTCGGTTTGTTAACTCAGCCCTAACATACAACGAACGCCACCCCATAATCATACCTGAGAAGTCTCCATTTGCCACATTATTCCTGAATTACATCCACATATTAATGCTACACGCCGAACATCGCCTAATGCAACATATGGTACGCCAGGAGTATTACATTCTTCGTCTGAAGCCCCAAATCAAGAAATGCATTTTCATGTGCAAGGTCTGCACTATGCATAAACTGAAGATGAGGACGCAGATTATGGCAGCACTTCCACCGGAACGCTGAAACTTCGCTCTGCCTTTCAATATTACAGATGTTGTTTTTGCTGGGCCTTTTCAGATAAAAGCGTCCATGCTAAGGTCTCCCACGCTAATGAAAGGCTACGTGGCTGTCTTTGTATGTTTCACGACAAAGGCAGTACGCCTTGAGCTATGTACTTATCTGACGGCAGAGGCTTTCCTCGCGGCATTTGCTCGCTTCGTCGCTCGACGTGGCTTCCCATTAAAAATCATGAGTGATAAAATATTCATTGGAGCTCAACGAGCCACAGAAAAACAGTTTGTGGAATTCTTTAAACAAGTGTCACCTGACATCGTACAAAAGTACGACCCCCAAGGTATCAATTGGCAATTTATACCCCCACGTGCTTTTAATTTGGGTGGTTTATGAGAATCAGCGGTAAGGAGTTTCAAATCAAATCAGAGGAATTTACTATTCGATTGCCTACTCAGTCCGAAGTAGCACCTGTTGGCAAGAGTTATCCTGCGTTGGATTTCTAGGCTGACATTGTAGGTGGTGTTTATGCTGGTTCCCAAATATACGTAACTATCTACAACTTCAAAGTTATGACTGTCAACAGTGACGTGAGAGCCAAGTCGCGAGTGCGACGACTGTTTGTTTGATGACAGGAGATATTTCGTCTTGCCCTCGTTCAGTGCTAGACCAATTTGTTTTGCTTCCTTGTCCAGTCTGGAGAAAGCAGAACTAACGGCGCGGGTGTTGAGGCCGATAATATCAATATCATCAGCATACGCCAGCAGCTGTACACTCTTATAAAAGATTGTACCTGTTCAATCAAGTTCTGCAGCTCGAACTATTTTCTCCAGCAGCAGATTGAAGAAGTCGCACGATAGGGAGTCGCCTTGCCTGAAACCTCGTTTGGTATCGAACGGCTCGGAGAGGTCCCTCCCGACCCTGACGGAGCTTTTGCTGTTGCTCAACGTCAGTTTGCGTGGAGTCGCTATCCTTACTAAATAGATGGGAAAGAATTAAAATTCTCCATCATAATTTCAGTCGTCGATGGAAAGAAGACTATATCAGGGACCTCCACAAGAGGTACCGATGGAAAACTACAGAAAATGCGCCAAAGATTGTAGATTTTGTCCTGACTCATGACGAATGTCTCGCCCTTACCGAATGGTAGCTGGGGTCGCTTAGAGAAGTTTTACCAAGGCGCCGACGGTCATATTCGCGTAGTCGATCTCCGTACGCAATCAGGAAAGTTAACAATACTTCTTGTGAAACTATGCTTTTTACCAACCGCCGATACCATCGAAACGAAAACGATAAAACCCTCAAATAAATCAGATATAATAAATATTTAAAACTAACAAACAAAACAACCTAAATGGTCGATCAACTTGACCACTTATGCCACACAACATGGCAGCTATACCCATATCCATTATATGCAAAAAATTTATAATTCAAATAAGACTCTTCCATACAAATAAACATAGATGTAGACATGCCACCCGCTCCGACGCCAACCATTCGTTCGGCTATCTATGTGCCACGCCAAACGGCTGCCCCATTTGCAGCTCCCCGAACCACCGCAGCAACGGCAACGCCCATACCAGCAGCCGATCAGCGCAATCGGTGCCCAATATGTCGTCGACCGCACCGGTTGACGCACTGCGCCATCTTTAAAGGATTGCCACCTCAGCAATGGCTGCGGGTCGTCCAGCTACACGGCCACTGCCTTAATTCTCTGGCACCTACCCACAACACCCAGGAGTGTACTTTGGGAAACCTGTGCCAAATATGTATGTGGCCTCATCATACCATACTGCACCGAACCACCAGACACGACATCGGTCAACATTCTGGTGGCCACCACCGCGGCGCAGTGCAACAACCGCCAATAAGACGGGATGTATGTTCCCGTCAGCATCCAACCACGTCATCATCCCGTACCTGGCGGCCACCGAAAGGGACGTCGACACGACGCCAGCACAAAGGCCGCGTCCGCGCTGCACCTCAGGCCTCCGCACCGTTGTAGCCACGCTCCAGCAACTGCAACGACTTCTAGGCATAACAACGATACCACTGCATTTCCCACCACAACAAAAAAGGAACAAAAGGGACGGAGAAACGAGTTCGATACTTCTTTTTGCGATCCGCTATCGAAAAGCCGTGTTCTGCGAATACCGAGTTTCAACTTTTTTGCATATTGCGCGAACATCCTTTTTTAACAATACAATTTAATTTAATTGGTATATAAAGTTCTTGCGGATATAATAAAATATATTTTGTAAAATTTTTTGCGGAATTGTGTGTTGCCTGTTTTATATAATTTTCCGAACGGTGAGCGCGTGGAACTTAGTCGAAATCAATAATAATTAATAATTAATAAATAATTCAACTAGAAAAATGTAAAGCAAATCATTTTGGCACTTGTTGCGTCAAGTGACTTTATAAATCTAAAATCAAATATTTTAAGAAATAAATTAATAAAATTAGTTAGATAATAATTGAATAAATTTTTAAATGTTTTTTATGTTATGCAAAATATTTACCATTTTTATATTACCAAATATCATCTATTACAAATGGATTACAGTACTCAATTACTATGAATTTTCGAGATTAATTTTACTACATATACTTTCCCCCTTTTTATATACATACTTACCACTAGTTTAAGATGATAGGTTAAGTTTTAAGTTAAATCATGAAATTCTGGTAATAAAAAATTGTATTGTACAAAAACTATTATCGTTTCGCACGTTCTCAGTAATTCGCGCAACCCTATTAATTTGTTCGTCCTAAAAAAACTGTCTGGTTCAGAAGCAAAATCAGTATAACCCATATACTAGGCATGTATGGATATGAACATTTTTATTTATTTCTTTCTATTTTTTAAGTACTAAAATTTTCAAATGATTCTTACATGAATTTTGAACCAATGTTTATGATTTGAAATATAATTTTTGCATTTATGAGTTGTATTGAATTTTAACACAAAAAGATAAAAAGTATCCTATGTCCTTACCCTGCTTCTAAGCTACATCCCCACCAATTTTCAGCCAAATCGGTTAAGCCGTTCTTGAGTTATAAATGTTGTAACTAATACGGCAAAAAAGAAAAAGCAACAAACACATGCGGAGCTGTAGCAAATGAAAATTTTCATTAGCTCTGCTCTACTACCGCTTCCAATTTTTTGCTACCGCTACGCCAGAACACAGCACAGCACTTCATTTTTTGCCTCGCTTCAGCTATAGTTTTTCTACAGGGTATATTAAGTTTGTTCCGAAGTTTGTATCACCCAGAAGGAAGTGTCGGAGACCCTATAAAGCAAATATATAAATGATCAGTATGTTGTATGTCTGTCCGTCCGTCCGTCCGTCTGTCTGCATATATACGAACTAGTCCCTCAGTTTTTAAGATATCGTTTTGAAATTTTGCAAACGTCATTTTCTCTTCAAGAAGCTGCTCATTTGTCGGAACTGCCGATATCGGACCACTATAACATATGGCCGCCATACAAACTGAACGATCGGAATCAAGTTCTTGTATGGAAAGCTTTCGCATTTGACAATGTATCCTCACAAATGTTGGCAAAGGTCATTTTTTAGGGCAACAATGCAATCTCCGAAGAAATTGCTCAGATCGGCTTACTATAGCATATAGCTGGAATACAAACTGAACGATCGGAAAAAAGTTGTTGTATCGAAAACTTTTGCATTTGACAAGATATATTCACGAAATTTGGTATAGGTTATTTTCTAAACCAAAAATGTAATCTCCGAAGAAATTGTTCAGATCGGTTTACTATAGCATATAGCTTGTATGGAAAACTTTGACGTGGTATCTTTACGAAATTTGACAAGGATTACTGCTTAAGGTAATAATATAATCTCCGAAAAAATTGCTCGGATCGGATTACTATAGCATATATGTAGCTTCCATATAAACTGAACAGGTAGTTACTAAAAGAAATGCACCAGTGAAGGTTCGGTGCAGCCGAAGTTAACGTTTTTTCTTCTTTTTTACCTAACAAAGCTCGGAGCAGAGCAGACCACATACTTCTACATGTTATGCTATGGCTCTGCTGTGGCTCCCGACAAAGTGACATCGGTAGCGATAGCATAGCAATAATTCTAGAAATTTTGCTGCTACGGAGTAGTAAATGAAAACCCTGTCGATAACTATTAATTTTGGTACTACGAAGAAAAATAAATAAAAATCTCTTAAGGGTCTTCAGACGTCTTTTATTGCTCTGCTATTTAGGCTTTTTGTTTCTGCGTATTTTGTAAATTTGTCTTTGTCATAACTATTTTTCCTTCTGTTAAAAATACGATATGGACTGTGTGTCCTGGATATGTTGGTAATGGAGTTTCTGGAATTTTCGGTTGATTGAGATGTCTCTGGTACTTTTTTTCTTTACAAACGGTGCAGTTGGCTATTATTAGTTTTATTTTATTTAACATACCGGGAAAATATTTTGTTTCGAGAATTTGTGTTTTATTTACAGTCGCATTCTTATGTGCTGTTAGATATTCTTTTAGTTCTTTCTCGTTACTAATGTCTTCAACTAATTTTTGTGTATATCGGCTTTTAATGTTACTAAAGTGAATAGGATAGATATTTTGCATCATACCATTTATTGAATTCCATTTATAATAGATGGGCCAAGGTGTCGTTTCATGTAAGAAACCAATAACTGTTCGTTGTATTCTGGTTGTGTAATTATATGGAAAAATTATTTTAAATTGAGATGAAGATAATTCGTCAATCTTGAAAAAAAATTTGGTTTTTGAAAACATTAATTGGAACTTCTGTACATGGGATTAAATTATGACTTGAACTTTCATCGCTATGAATCGTAGGTGTGAGTGAATTTATTTTTATTGGTATTCTTGAAATGGCGTCTGCAACTACATTTATTTTATCAGGTTTGTAAGTTAGTTCGCAGTTATATTCTTCTATAATGGCTTTCCATCGCTTCATTTTGCTATTGGTATTCTTATGGCTTAGGGCATAGGTAAGGGGTTGATGATCTGTGATAATTTTTATTTGTTTTTGAAACGAGGAGGTAATTTCTATGTGAATTAAGTGACCATATTATGGAAAGCATTTTCTTTGGCTTTGCTTAAAGTTCTCGAGATGAAAGTCTTGCGATAGGAAGGCACCTAATGTAAAATCTGAGGCGTCGGCCGTTCAAAATCTTTATAGAAATTTGGATGCACTAAAGCTATATCTTTGGATACTAAAGTGTTTTATATTTTATTAAATGCTTTTAAGGCCTCGTTGTTTAATTCTATTTCTATTTTCTTCGAGTTCCGTTTGGAGACATGACCGGCTTCTTCTCTTCACAGTACTGTTAATGGATTAGCTATTTTCGCGTAATCTTGGATAAATCCTCGTTAGTAACCTGGTATACCTAGGAAGGATCTAATTCCTTGAGAGTTTATGGGTCTGGAAATTGAGCTACCGCTTCTACTTTTTCGGGATTGTTTTTTATCCCATTTGAGCTGATTACATATCCTATATATTCTACTTCTTCCTTTGCAAATGTACATTTGTTAAGTTGGATTTTCATGTTTGCATTATCTAAAGCTTGAAATACTAATTCCATATTTTTAAAATGTTCTTCTTCGTTTTTGCCGAATATTATTACATCATCGATGTAAACGTAGCATCTTACTCCTATATGTTGACGAAGGATATCGTCTAGTCCTCTTTGAAATGTGGTTGGAGCATTTTTTAGACCGAAGTTAAGCGGAGGAATTATTCATAAGGATTTGTTGATATATTTGGGTTCGTGAATATGATAAGGAACGTTATCCTCCTTAACTCTCCCTTCTGTTAAAATGAAATGTCCTCATTTCAAAGGCGCTGTGTTTGGAGTCGCTGTACTTCCATTTCAATTACCTTCTCGAAAGCTTGGCGTTTTTTGTCTTCTTGTTTAATCTGGTAACATTTACGTGCCTTTACTGCGGCGTATATAAATAATCCTAATATTATAACTAAAATAATAGCATAGCTTAAAAATTGTAAAGGGCGTTCCTTAACAGGAATTAGGTACTTGTACATTTCTTTCTTTATAATTCGATTTGGATTCTAATATTTTCATAATTGTGATTTGTTCATTTTGGTGACCATGTAATATATTTTTTATTTCTTGGTCATGGTTAAAATTTGGCTTATTATCTAAAGTTGGGCTAATATTTAACTGAATTAATTTTGTGCTTTGGCCGTTCCATATATGGTTTCCGTCAATTATAATATTTTCGTGATCTAATATTAAAAATGGCTGGCACATTGTTTTCTTGAACGATATTACAATATGCTTTGTCCTTATTTAGTAAAGGGATGGTACAATTATCTTGCAATTCTTGTTTACAAATATTTATGTGGGAATGTGATATCGGGGTAGGTGGCAACTCTACGCAGGCGAACGAAGGAACGACAGAACATGAAACGAACAGACAGAGGACGAAGTAGGAAAAACGGATAAGGTATGTACAGTCAAGTAATATACACCGAGGCGCGCGCAACGATAAGTCGTCAAACTATTGCGCCACATAGTTTTAAGTGGCTAATTAGTGTCTAATCATCTACATACATATGTACTTTAAACTATTATAATAAACGTGGTTGTAAATGAATATTCAAAGTGTCTTTTACTACAACTTGGGAGCTCGCCCGAGATATGTGAACAAGTGCGGTGCTAAATAAAAATTAAAAAAAAAAACTATTACGCAGGCCCGCAGGCAAATCGAAGTGAAAAGTGATATTGCCAAAGTACGCAGTAGAAAAATTAGCGTGCTCGCAAACAAGCGCATGTAAAAAAGTAACGCATTCAAAGACAATTTGATTTGCGCAAAAGCAAAATCAGACAATTTGCAGAATAAAGTGCAGTGAAAACGCGGTGTACGTGCTGTACGTATGTAAATTCTAACATCCCCGGAATTTTGGGTGCTCCAACGGACACAGTACCGTTTTACCGGTGAATGACAGTTATTCTAAAACAAGTGTCTGGCCAAGTAGTCACAGTTAAAAGTAGAAAAAACAAATCGAAAGCATTAAAACGAAAGTGCCAAAAAGACTTTAGCCGGAAAGAGACAGCAACGTACTTGCGTACTCTTTATGTGAATTTGTGTGTGTCCGCTTATACTCCGAAAAGCAGCGCATTGAACAGTTCTGCCAACAGAAAAGTAGCAGCATATATACATAAGTTTAAGCTCTGAGACGCTTTTATGTACATATGTACCGATAAACGAAGTACATAGTGAGAGTAAGCGTGCATCTACTTGGTATTGCGATAGCAGCGAAAACAACACATCAGGCAGCAGCAGCAAATTAGCGACGGCGAGGAGTAACGTAAACAGAATTACAAGTAGTCGTGGAAATTTGGTGTATTTTTATTCTCTTATTTATATTTGTTATATCTAAGTTATCCTAAATTTTCTTGATTGAAATTACATACACATATGTCATTGCGGAAAAGTAGTTAAAAATTATATTTAATTCTCAGGTTAATATTGTTCATGCTATAAGTGTAAGTTTTGTTTTGGTGTAGTTAACAATTTATAAGATGGATACCGACACGATAAGAGCAATGACGGTGGAGATGCTGAAAGAAAAACTTAGGGAACTTAATTTAAGTGTTGTCGGTAGGAAAAAGGAATTGCAGCTGCGTGCTACAGCACATGGTTTTTGAAGGGGAAGAAGAAGCAGGTGAAGATGCTCTTAGTGAAAATGAATCGACAAATTCAATTTACGATGATGCTCCGGCTGATAATTTAGGTGGGCAGAGAGCGATATTTACACTGCGCGATATTGAAGATAGCGTTTCGCCATTTGCTGGTTATGGTACTCGCGAAGTGAATCACTGGGTGGAGGAATTCGAAGATGTTGCCGACACTGTAGGTTGGAGTGGCCAACAGAGGTATGTGTATGCGAAACAATTGCTTAAAGGTGCGGCTAAATCGTTCGCTCGTTGCTTAGTAGGTTGCAGAGACTGGAAGAATCTAAAAGATGCATTGCTAGAAGAGTTCGGCTAAAAATTGTGCGCCTCTGAAATCCACCGCGCGTTGAGAAACTGGAGAAAGGAGGCTAGGGAAAACATCTACGAATATTTGTACGCACTGATAGAAATAGGGAAACCTATCAATCTCGATGAAAAGAGTATTGTAGAATATTTTGTAGAGGGAATACCAGACACGAGGTCAAGTAAAGCTATGCTGTACCAGGCGAAAAGCATAAAGGAGCTAAAAGAACAGATCCGAGTTTACGAAAAAATTAGAGGGGGACCAACGTCGTCAAACAGAGTGTCCACGCCTCAGACAGGGTCAGGGAAAAATTTTCGTAAGAAGATGCCACAAAGGAAAAAGTGGTTCAAATGTGACAAAGAAAGTCATTTTGCCAGAGAATGTCCGGTGTCAGGACCCAGTAATGCAATATGTTTTAAATGTAGGCAAAGAGGCCATATTGCCAAGGATTGCAAACTGGTTAAAGGGGAGCGAGTAAACACGTTAGGCCAAAAAGTTTATTGAACGTCATGCCTTGTTTTCTATTACTGAGGTCAGTCACTAAATCTACAAAAGAGGAGTAAATTGTATATAATATTATAATAATGCCGTACATGCTGTAGCCTGTCTTCGAATGCTGTCCTTATGGATAATTATTTCTTTCTCCGTTAGAAGGGTTGCACCGCGATCATCTTTTGAAGTACGTTTGTTATATTTATTGGCACTTTTATTCCGTCTGTCCGTTCGGGAATAAATTATATCACCTGACTTATATGTAATTGTCTTTCTATCTTTATTGTGTTAATTTAATACTCTTCCTTGATTTTTGAGTAAAATATCTTCTTTTTCAGGATACTTTTCCCGATTGAAGAATACTTCTTCCGGTTTGTATCCTTTAGTTGAATGGATAGTTTTATTGTACTGTCGTACCGCGTTAAACAATTCTTCGCCAGGAGCCCTTTTTGTTTTCGCTAGCTAAGCTTTTCGAAATTTCTATTAATGAATGGTGTATTGGAGTCAATGTATGTATGTGTAATTTGAAGTGTGTTATGCATTGCCTTCGCTACGTTACCTACGAACACTTGAGATAATATTCCCTCTATGTTCCCATGAAAATTTAGTTTGTTTTCCAGTTTTCGTAAGTTACAATATTTTGAGTACTTATCAATGGAGCTGACGTACATGTATTATTGTTCATGTGAAATATCCATTTGTATGTATTCCCCTACTTTTGTTGGAATTGGTGTTTTTCCTATTGGTTGTTTGTTTGGATGTCTTTCATACTTGTATTGTAAACAAATTTCACATTTTATTGTTCCTGTTCTACACATTTCCTTCACATTGGGCCAAAAATGTGTAAATAAAATTCCTTGTGTGCAAGTTGAAAAATTAGCAATAATGTCATCTTTGACATGAAATGACATTTCCTCGTCTATTTTTAAAGCGTTCGTGACAGTTGGTCTTAAAACTTCTTTTAATTTTTCTATTAAGTCATTCTTGTCTTTGTAGTGGATTGTATGACGCGTTTTCGTTGATACCCCTACGTTTGCTGGGTCATAAATAGGTACAAATTGATTTTTAAATGAATTCAATGGTTGTTTTGCCCTTTTGAAATGTTCCACAGGTGAACTTTCTGCCGAATGTTGAGAACAATCAGTAGTCGCATTTATTTGTTGTCTTGATAACGCGTCTGCTACAACATTTTGATGTCCTGGTTTATAAACAAGTTTTGCTCCAAAGTTTTCAATTAAAATTTTCCAACTTTTTAATTTCGTATTGGGATTCTTGTGTGATACTGAATATATGAGGGACTGATGGTCTGTGTAAATAGTTAAATTTGGTACCCCATATAAGTAGATAGTTTCGTTACTTTTGAAGTGACCAAACTATCGCTAATAGTTATTTTCATTTGTGCTATAATTTTGTTCAGTATCATTTAATGTTCTTGAAATGAAGGCAGTTGGTTGTTTATTTTGAGCTAGGACTGCCCCAATAGCAAAATTACTTACATCAGTAGTTAAATCAAATGGTTTCGAGAAATGTGGTTGAAAGAGTTCTGTTTGTTCCCGAAGTGCTATTTTTAGTGCATTTTTTCTTATCATTCCTTGATCTCCTCTTAAATGATAGTTTAGTGATAGATGCAAAATTCTTAATAAATTTTCTATAATAACTAGCTAATCCTAAAAATGACCTTAGTGCTTTAGGAGTTTTTGTAATCCTATTATGCTTAATGATGTGGCCAAGATACTAGACTGAGTCTTGAAAAAAATTTGACTTTTCGTCTAAAATTTTCATGTTTGCTTTATCTATGTAGTGCATTTATTACAGTTGAAACGTGTTCAATATGTTTTTCGGGTGAGGAAGAGAATATTAATACATCGTCTATATATACATATGCAAATGTACCGATATATTATCGTAAAATATCGTCTACGCATCGTTGAAAGACTGAGGGTATCCTAAAGAACTCATACTTTGCTCCAATGACTCCAAAAGCGGTATTTTCTCTATCGGATTCCTTTATTAAAATTTGATGGAATCCTGATTCTAAATCTATAGTTGAAAATACTTTTGCTTTTCCTAAATTTTGGGTAGTCATATTTACATCAGGTATTGAATATCTATCTATGATTGTCTGAGCATTAATTGTTTTAAAATCAACTACCATTCTCCTTTTTGGCTTACCTTGTTCGTCAGTGCCTTTTTTTGAAACAGTCCATATGGGTGAATATATGGGCTTTTACTTGGTTTATTCATTCCATTTTTTAATAACTTGCTAATTTCTTTATTCACAAAGTCGTTATCCGCAATGTGATATGGATATTGTTTTGTCCATATTGGTTCCTCTGTCTGGGTCCTAATTGTCGCCTGAATAGTTGTAGTGAAAGGAAGAGTTTCACTTATTTGAACGTTTTTTTGCATTAGTTTTCTAATGTCTTCTTCGTATTGAGGGTTATTGATAGTAATATTAATTTTTTGCTCTACGTTATGGATCACTTCCTTCTGGGACTTTAAACTATAGTCAAATAAATTCACTTCTGCTTTAAGAGTTCTAAGTCCCTATTCTCTTAATATCATGTCGAATCCGTTTAGCTTATCTATTACATAATATATTAAATCATATCGATTTTTCCCAATCACTTTTTTGAATTAATAACTGAAAAGCCATGTAAAGTTTTTGTTTTAAACAGAATAATTTGTATTGATTTACCGATTTCACACTTGTTGCTAATATAATTATTAGTTGATCCTGTGTCCACTAAAATTGTAACGGGTGTGCCGGTTAATCCACATTTTGTTTCGATACAAGGCAACCCGTTTACTCACCTAAAAAAGTTCTCCTTGTCTCAAAATATCCATCGTAGTCTGCTTGTGCGGTTTGATTGATGCGCTGCATTTTTGGTTGATTGAAGTTTTGCGACGAGACGTTCCTATCTCTTTTAAATGGATTGGGTTGGTGAGGCGGATTCCTTTGTTGGTTGAAATAATGTGTTGGTCTCTGGTACTGCTGCGAATTGTCCTCTTCCATTGGTTCTGGTGCAAGTTGTTGTTGCGGTTGATTATAATTTCTAGGCTGATTAGTCCTTTGTATTCTGACGTTTGGTCTGTATTGATGATGCTGTCTGTCCTCTCTGTGTGGATGAACTTGGCCTTCGTTGAAGCGAGGATTATATTTCCTTTTATAATCAGGTTGCTGGAATTTTTGTGTTGCTCGTTCCCCCTTGGGAAGTTGTACATTCTAACTCGAATTGGCGTTTCACATTGTTGTGGTAAATAGTACTAGCTGCTGCGTAATCTGTTTCCAAATCTTTAGGGTTACGATTATTCAATGTCCCACTTGTATATTTGCTATTTAACCCAAGGATGTAGGTCCTTACAGCTTCCTGATTTGCATAATCTTTCATAGAACCACTGTTTTTGATGTGTGCGCGTAGTTGTGCCACTTCTGATGTCATCCTAACTGCTTCTGATTTTTTTCCTTTTGGTAGTTCTTGATGTGCTCCAGTTTTTAGTGGTTCCTCAGAATTCTGTTTTTGTTCCAATTTTTCAGGAACCTGCTGTATTTTTCTTTAAGACCGTGGATTTTGGGTTTTTAACTCTTATATTTCAAAGACTGTTACTGTACTGTTAAGACTGAATGTTATCTTCCTTAACTCTCGCGAAGTGGAATCTGATGAAACCCTTTTTTTAAGTCGATGGCAGTAAATAATTTATTATTTCCCAGATTTGTGAGGACTTCGTTAACTTCTGGTATAGGATATTTATTGGGGATTGTAACTGAATTGAATTTACGATAATCTACAACTATTCGACACTTTTTTCGCCAGAGGAATCTGACTTTTTGTTAACCATCCCTATTGGGGAGTTATACGGAGATTTCGATCTCCTTATTATTCCGTTAGCTAGAAGTTCTTCGACTTGACTTTCGATTTAATATTTTAATGTCATGGGATATGGGTATGGCTTGGAGTAGACAGACGGTTGTTGTCCGGATTTCACCTTTTACGAGAGTGGTGTAGGTGAATTTTTCATCAGGATCAGAAAAAGGGTTTGGGCACTTATTAATAATATTATTAATTTTGCTTTGTTATTGTAGTGAGAGATGTGGAATATCGATTTCCACTTTATTAACTTCGTGTCATATTCGGTGTTCTAACATTATATATTTATTTTGGCAAATTGTCATTAAATTTGTATCAGTATGAATTATTGCTTTCAATTCTTTAAGTGTGTCGTTGCCTACAATGCCGTGGAACGACCTTAGAGTTGGTAATATGAATAATTTTATTTTTCCTACTGTTGGTCTAAAAATGTCTACAAAGGTGTAGTGGGTAATTTCAATTGTCCCGGCAACTGATCATACCGTAAAGAGCTTTTCCTTCAAAATTGGGTTCCTGTCTTGATCGTATTGACTGGTCTACTTCCATCGGTGATTTGGGTAGAAAGTTCGGTCTGCTGTTAAAGGAGGTATTTCCTCCTTTTATTAAAATTTTAAAAATATTATTTCGGGGAGATCGTGATGGTGGTTGAATATTGGCTTTGTGTGTATTATTCGCATGATTAATTCTATACGTCTTGTTGTCAAGTTTTTGGCATAAATGTAGTGCTTGGGGCAAGGTTGTAGGTTCTATATGAATTGGTAATAGTCCGTAGAGACTCGTCGCTTAATTCGAGACATGAAATTTTGTCTAATGTAAGGGAAAGGTATTCGTAAATTTTTTGGTAGAAGGTCAGAATGTCATCGTGGCGTTGGACCAGAGTGGTCATCTGGTATTCGAGGGTACCTATGACCCTTTTATCCGAATAATGCATCATAAGGCATTTTCGGTTTTAACTTCAATCAAGTGGAGTATTTTACGATTCCAATGCGGTGTCGGCATCGCCAGTTATTTTATGCCTTATAGTATGAAGTATCGCGAGGTACTTCGGGGTATTCTCGACTCCCTCATATGCTTTAAAAATTATGTCAACGCTTTTCCTCAAGGAGTTCAATTCTCCTGGTCGTCCCGAAAATTCTCTAAGGCCTTTGACCATATCCGGAATCTTGTCTAATTCATTTATGTATATTGTTTGCGTTCAGTGTAACACTGTGGTCGGGTACGGTAAAGTCAGTTATGGTCTACGTATTCATTCGTTCGAGTACTTCTCGAACTATTGTCGTTATTAGAGTGGGGTTAGGGGTGGAAGGGTTTGAAGGATGGGTGGTTTGCCCATAATCTAACCTCATTTGGTTTAGTTGTTCGAACAATTCGTCAGCAGTGTCTGGCATTATATTAAACTTTTATATTTATGTCAATTAATTAAATTTCTTTTCCTTTATAATACCACTCGATTTCTTTCTTTTTATTTTTTAACTCAATTAATTAAATTTCTCTTTCTTTGTAATAGCACTTTCTTTAATAATAAAATAATTTTTTTTAAGCCTATAGTAACTTAAGACCTTTTTCCTTTCTTTTTGAATAAAGTATTTTCAAATAATACTTTCTTTTGTAATATTGGAATGTTTTGTAAAAGCTTACAGCAGTTTAAAACCTTTTTTGTTTTTCTCCTCTTTTTGTGTCAAGTAATTAAATTTCTTGTTCTTTGTAATAACAATAATTTCTTTAATAATATTAAAATATTTTGCAAAAGTTTAAAGTAGTGGTTTCCAGATTTCCATAGGATTTTTTTAAGACATTCCGGGGTTGTCCTTTTTTCTGATTATACTGGGATCCACCGACGTTGCCAAATCCCACGTGGTATTGCGTTGTAGCCGCTCGTCAGCACAGTATTTGTTATTAGTTCCCACACGCGTAGCTTTACTTTTTTATGTTCCAGTTTTTTTTATTGCGTTTCGCGTTTCGCGTTTGTGAATTTTGTTTTTGCTTTAATTTCACAATTACTACCGTTAACTACTTTCACGCGCTGGTCCCTGCTCGGGAGCCAGTTAAAAAACTTTTATTTAGTTTTTTATAAAAACATATTTTATGGGAACCATGCTCCTTTATTAAATTCAGCCTAAGAACTGAAATTTACAATTAATTACACTTAACTTTAAACCTATGTTTGCCGCTGCAACGGACTTGGAGTTTGCTGACGCTGCGCTTCCCACAGGTTGCCGTGTCGTATTTTATTGCTTTGTATCATATTATACTAATGCATCATATGATACTTTTTAAATGTGTAGGGTGCTCACTTATATATATATATATAAATGATCTGGATGACGAGAAAAGTTGAAATCCGGTTGACTGTTTGTTTACACGCCCGTCCGTGCAAGCTGCAAGTACAAAAACAAACTTGAGTTCGTAGATGGGCGTAATCGGGTCATTGCCACGACCACAAATCGCCATTGACCGAAAACCTATAAAGTGCCTTAACTAAGCACTAAATTGGTATATAAAGCTGTTATTTGGTACAGGGAATCGCAGTAGTAAGGGACACCTGTGGATAACATTTTTTGAAAAGGTGGGCGTGATCCCGTGAAAATGTTAATGTGCGTATCTTCTAAACCACTAAAGCTACAACAACTAAATAATAATAATGTGCAAATGGATGAATCCGGATGAAAATCCCGCTCACTCTCCATATAATAATACTGTTTAGACCTATTCAAAGCGCGATAAATCAATAAATAAATGCACCAGAAACGTAAATATTTGATTCCTGGATATTATTGCAAAGCTTTATAGGGACCGGGGTAAAAATCGGACAATGGGGGTGGCACCGCCCACTTTTTGATGTAATTCCATATCTCGGTACTCGATTGACCGATTTCGTCAAGATTTGGAACGTGGTATTTTTTTCATATTCCTATGTCACTCTGTGAAAATGAGTGAAATCGAACAACAACCACGCCTACTATCTATATAGCACAATTTTAAATTCCTCTTTATTCGATCAGTTTCCAGTACAGAAATCAAGAAGAAATTAATATAATGGGATTAAACTTTGCACGAATAATGATTTTAGCGTATGCCACTTAATGACAAAAAATTGTTCAAATCCAACCAAAACTCTTCAAGACCATAGGTACCGCAGATGTGGACTCCAGTACCTATAGTTGACTTTCGTTTGAAAATATCGGACAATGTGAGAGATATGCGTTAGAAATTCAGACAGAATCCTTTTCCTGTAGTAGTAATTCTGTATATCAAAAATGGATGTATTAGGGTCAGTACTTCCTTTAGCTCCCATATACCTAATACAAAGATTTTTGAACTTCCTGGTGACTTTATGCTGGATATATCAGCCAATATTTGAGTTATTTCAATGAAAAATTCAGAAAGTATTTTACTCATAACAGTATATCATTGTGCACAAAATGGATACAAACTTGACCTAGCCCCCATATAACTATTACAAAGTTTTTCAAACATCCGGCTGATTTTGTATAATGACTATGTAGATCGATTTCGGGTTTTCTAACAAATCTAGCCGAAACTGATTTTATCCGTCACATCAACATTGTGACAGAATCAAAGTGCTTTGTCGATCTGGTATATCCAGTATATAAGAGTTTATAGGTACCGCAGGAAATCGACCTTCTAAGCTGTTCAAGTGAGATCTAAAAATGACGTTTTAACCTAACCTAACCTTATTTTTTCAAAATAATGCAGCTATAATTAATTATTATTTATTTATTTATTAACGCACTCAGCAATTATACATAGATTTTTTTTCTTTTACATGTTAAGTATTAAGAGAGAAATTTTCGAAGAATAACAATACTTTGAAGAAAAGAAAATAATAACAAATGTTAGAAATGTTGTTAATAACAAAGATCAGAATCAGAAAACCTTAAGCAATATCACTTCTTTATTTATTAATTTATTTATTTATCAGAATATCAGGTAAGAATTAAACATTTAGCCTCACTTTTAATTTTTTCTGCAGACATGTCGAAAACATTCGTACGGTCAACATACTCATTAATTACATTCGCGATCCTATAGGTCGGTGCACGAGTGTTGTATCTCGATCTCTTGACTTTCGTAAGTTTACTTTGTACTCAACGAACTCAAATATTTCCACCAACTCTGGAACATCCCAATGTCCATTAATGATATTAGCTCCGGTGCAGAAAGTTAGATATTTTCTTCTATTGGCCAGTGTGGGATTACTAGATTCTAGTGCATCAATTGCACCTCTTGAGTCCTTACTCATATTGTGACGATATTTTAAGTGTCTGTTAAACTTTTTTTGTACTGACTCCAATTTATCAATTTGATAACTATAGATTGGATCCCAGACTACACATCCATACTCCAGCACTGGCCTCACTAGTGCATTGAACAGACCAATCAGCGTACTACCATTCTCAAAATCTTTACTTGTTCTCAACAGGCTACGTAGGATCTTATTGGCTTTGGCTACAATATTACTTATGTGACCAACAAATGTGAGTTTACTGTCCATATGTATTCCAACATCTTTTATTGACCCTACTTGTTTAACTATATCCTTACCCACATAATAAAGGCGTTGATTAACTTCAGATTTACGGCTATATTTAATGATTGCACATTTTCCGCGTTAAGCTTCAATTTATTAAACTCACACCATCTCACCAGCTTGTTTATACCCTCTTGAAGTGCAAACGTGTCACCGATGTTCTCAATGCACCTATAGATTTTCGAATCATCAGCGAAGAGTGAGTAGCGAGATGTAAATTCCAATATCATTAACAAAGATACAGAACAGTAGAGGCCCTAAATGTGACCCTTGTGGTACACCCAATGTCACCTTGAACTCTCTAGAGATGGTGTCACTGATCTTCACACGGAGTCTTCTTCCACTCAAGTACGATTTAAACCATTCATATATACAACGCGTGATACCATATTTCTTCAGCTTTAGCAACAGGACTTCATGATTCACCATATCAAACGCTTTACTAAAGTCCGTATATAGTACATGGACCTCAAGTTTTTTTGACCAATGCTGTAAGATATATTCTACGTACATCATGAGATTCGAGGTGGTTGATCTTCCCTTGACGAATCCATGTTGCTGTCTGATCAGAGAATCCTTAAACCATGTTTCAATCTGACCATATATCAACTTTTCAAACAGCTTAGGTAATGCGGATTGAATGCAGACTTGTCTATAGTTACTCACGTCGATCTTTCTTCCAGCTTTAAATATTGGTACTACGTATGCATCTTTCCAGCAATTGAGAAAAATTCCCAATTTTAATGATTTGTGTAACAGAAAGCTCAGTTGTTCACACAAACCCACAGCACATTCTCTTAGAAAGAGGTTCGAAATACCATCTGGGCCAGGGCCTTTGGTAGGATCAAGAGCTAACATTCTTTTCAATAATTCATCAAAGGTGATTTCGTGATCTTCCAAGTTGCTATTACAGTTTTTTAGTCGCTCCAATGAGAATGTGATGTCCTCTTGTAGTAATGTGTCCACTTTCTGATAAATACTGCTAAAGAAGTCCGCAAACAAGTCACATACACTATCAGCACCTTCCGCCTTGAGGTCATTCCACTCCATACCAGACGGTCTTCCTTTGGCTGTGCTTTTTTTCATTCTTATAAATTTCCAGAAATATGCAGGGTCAGATTTAATCTTCTCCACAGCGCCTTTGGTAAAGTTTTTATAGCATTGATTACATAACCTTTTACATTCTTTTCTCAGTTTCCTAAAAATTTCATAGTCCAAGTAACTTCCAGAGCACTTATATCTGTGATGCGCTGTTCTTTTCAATTTAATCTTGTGAATAAGAAGTCTACTAAACCAACAAGGATAATTGTAATCCTTTCTCACCGAGTGCGGCACATAGTTATTAGTCCCTTCAGAAATGATTCCGTAAAAGTGTTCTACCATACTTTCAATATCCTTCAATTCGTACATATGAATCCAGTTTGTTTGAAGAAAAAAATTATTTAGAGCACCGTAGTCGGCTTTTCTGAAGTCCAAGTATTCCACCGTTTTCTGTCTGATAGTCTCATGTAGTGTAACTTCTATTCCAATAGTGGGTTGGTACTTGTCCTCTGGAACCATAGGAGCTATTCTATTAGCAAAAAAATCACAATTAGTAAAGCATAAATCCAGAAATTTACCGACAGAATTACAGATCTTATTAATTTGAGTCAGACCCAGTAGAGAATACTCCTCAATCACCGGAAGGTTGTAGTCACCAAGAAGCAGGATTTTACAACCAGGATATCTATTCACTATATTTACCGAGTCCTGTATGTGTTTAGCATACACATTGCAGTCTCCATTCGGTGGAATGTAAACACATCCTACAATCAAATCATCATTCTTAAGTTTAATCTTAACAAATAACTGCTGAACAACATCAATTAAACCAGCCTGAAATATTTGTTTCACTCCTCCTCCACGCCGTTTCGTAAGATCCTCACGATTTTTCCTAAATAACTGTTACGTATTGTTTATAACCTCCCCGTCTTTTATACTATCATTCAACCATGATTCAATAGCACGCACAAAATCCGGATCACTAGACGCAGATATTGTATAAAATTGACTCAGCTTTGTGCGTAAACCCCTGACATTCTGATGAACAATGGTGATATTTGTTATTGCTCCTCCGATATTAGGATTCTTGGCCGAATGTTTACATTTTTGTCGATAAACGGCTCCCCAAATTTGTACCTAATGACCAGATTTTTTTCATCATCTTTAAGTTTCGTTGTCAATATCTTTCTAGCACATTCTTTAGACGGAAGTGCGATTTTCACTAGACGAATCTTGTCCTTTGCTGCATCTCAATACCACAATCATCCGATAGCAGTTGAATGAATTTTGTTTTATCATCCAACTGTCTCTCCGCACCAGTATTCTTGTCTGATTCTTTAAAGTTGTACCCGATGATGCTGGATACCTTACTTTTCCGTTCCTCAGCTTCTCTGAATACTCCTTGCATGTCTATTCCAAAACCTTTTTTTTAGCGTAGAGACACGTTTACCTAGGTCGTTCAGAGTCTTTGCCTTATTTTCATATTATTTTTATCCATTTCTCTAGCCTTTTTTAGTTCAGTAATTTCCTCCTCCATAACAGTGAGACTTGTCTTTAATTCTCTAATTTCCATACGCAAAGGTTCCACATATTTTGCAAACTTTTGATCCAATAATTTATCTAAGCGTTCTAATATTTTATTCATGCCTGGAGCATCACTATAACCCTCACCGGCCCCGCCTTCCGACTCCGGGACAACGAAGCTAACCTCCAATTCGCATCTGCCACAGTTCTATGTATTTACATTAGTATACCACTACAGCTCATATGATACCACTTTTTACAGTTAATACAGCTCAAACGTCTAATGTTTCCTTTAATTACACTATTGCACTCAACATAAACACGTTTATTCGGCGCCATGATTGCCATCAAGGTAGTAATAAACACATATGTTATTCTACAGAACCTGTGATAGTGTTATGAACCGAGAGCACAAATATATTCAAAATCGGTTTTACATCTAGGGCAACAAAGGCACTGTAGATCAGTGTTATGAAAATAGTTTATCTCTTTAGTTTAGTGTTATGAAAGAGTTTGATTGATCTAAAATTTATTCGCTTTACCATCACTTTAAATGAGTGGAGTTAAAAGCAGTAATAATATATAAATAATATAAAGAAAACAGAATTGCCGAGAGAAAAATGAAATTCTACAAAAAGGGTTTACTGTTGTTATCTACTAGATTTAGCAAGATTTCGGCATATAAAAAGGTGCTCGTTAATCTCGCCGCCAGAAAGATTTGAAGCTAATCTACTCAAAATCTCCCAGTGCGACTTCGATTTAGCGTCATCTGTTTGTCAGTAGAGAAATATGTATATCACATTATTACAGTTAATTTAAACACTACATAGAGAAAAAAAGTAAACAGAAAAAAAAGAAATGTAAACAAACAAATAATTCAAAAGAAATGCAAATGTATTAACCTGACAATCGACTTCCAAATCCAAAATCCAAAATGAATACAATTTTTATAACAAAATACGGGAGTACAATGTTTTCTTTTAATAAATATTTAATGATATGAATTTTTAATATCAAAAACAGTTGTTTTATAAATCTCGCACGGCAGTGAGGACAGTCAATATTAGTGAATGGACTAAATGTAATCTAATAACATAAAATTGTTTCCGAATGAAAAATCGTTAGAAAAAATTAATTGAGGTTTTGCACTTCGACTGCCCTGTGCCCTCTTGTGCCCTCTATACCATATATAGTCACACAGTCCAATGAAAAATCTTTACTTTTTAGTTCTCAGTGTAATGGTTGTCGTTTAGAGGAGGGGTCTAAATTGTGAGCGCAACATGTAATACGCCGTATACGGGCTTTAGCTTTTAATTTAACCCAGACAATAATTGATGTATACTGATTTCTATGTGGTTGTTGTAGAGTAGGGTGGGTCCATTCCGGACTTTTTCGATTCGAGATTTCTAATAGTGCGGAAAAGTTGCCTTAGTACTTCCTGATTCCAATGCAACTTTTTGTTTTGAGATCGGATTGCATCTTCAACCCCAACTCCGGCCTTGAAATTTCGGAAATTCGCCTAAAATCGTGAAATTGTCTACGTTTCGTTGCACATGCTTGGAGGGCTTAAATTCCTCAAAAGCATAATTGGAATTCCAATTTTAAAGCCAATTCATGTGGCAGTTCAGAAGGGGTTAATGAATTTGAAAACTCCTGGGGATAAAGGACTGCGTCTGTTATTAATCACGGTGTCTATCGATTTGTATTTTTTTATTTCTCCGTGAACTTTTTGAATAATTATTTCATTCCAGTGTGACACTATCATTTTCGGACAAATTCTTCATGTCAGGGTATACTGCACCTATTAAAATTTTTAAACCATTTGTCCCAGAGACTCATTCAGAAAGTATATTACAGTTCCTGCTTCACTTTGGAGTGGAAAAAATTTCTTCCCCAAGTTTAAGCGGTTGCTGTGGAAAATCACCATCAGTGATTCCATGAAGATGAGCTCTCATATTCGTCCGTAATTTTATATTTTCTATCGAAGTCCATGAGGGTGACGGATTAAGCATGCTTTGGTTCTGTTTAGCTTAATTTTTGTGAAATCGGCACATCTATCTCGTAATTCCAGTGCGCGGCATATTGAAATTTACGTAAATTATCTCATTATCAGCGCACTTACAACAAATGTAACAGGAAGTCCATATAAAATGCCAAATCTGTACGAACTGGATGTCAAAAACTATAAACAAAGAGAGACTTCACTTTCACTTGGTAATGTACATTTTGCTGAAACCTTTCGGAATTTTCTCACCCTATCAGTGTGTTGCCGCTTAGCTAAATGTTAAATAACATTTTCTGCCTAAGTTTAACATAACTATAAGTAAGTAATGATTTTTTTTGAGTTTACGGTCGTAAGTCGGTTAAAATTTACCATTTTCTGAATTTTTTTTTACAAACCATCCTCCTTGGATTTTCTTCAAAGCGGTTGAGGACATTTTTCATTTCATGCAACGGTTTAGTCAGCTATAGCGAACAG
Organism: Bactrocera tryoni; assembly: GCF_016617805.1. Taxonomy (NCBI): domain Eukaryota; kingdom Metazoa; phylum Arthropoda; class Insecta; order Diptera; family Tephritidae; genus Bactrocera; species Bactrocera tryoni. The sequence continues at coordinate 5,179,156 of NW_024395824.1, forward strand.
ACAAAACCCCAACTTATTTGTATATAAAGAAAGTGTGTTTCAAAGTAAACAGGACTTTTTGAATCAAGCGGCCACTAGTGGCGCCATCTATATGTCGACTAGAGCGTTAGAATCCGCTATCCTTATCGATTGTCCAGTGAGAATGACATTTGACATTTCATCGATTGGAAGTGAAGTTATTGAAGTTTAAGCGTCAGTTTGTTTGTGTTATCGGTGCGAAATGAGCTTCGAACAAAGAGCCAACATTAAATTTTGTTTTAAAATTGATAAAACTTTTACCGAAACGTTTCAATTGAAGAAACAAGTTTATGGCGCTGATTGCCTATCCCGTAGCAGAGTGCACGAGTGGTTTCAACGTTTTCAATGTGGTCGTGAGGACATAAATGACGATCAACATGTGGCCCAATCAAAATCCGTGATAACCGGAAATTCCATCGAAACTGTGCGTGAATTAATTAAAAATCAGCCGAAACCATCACTGAAATTCATGGAAAAAATTCTGAGAACGACCCCTAACGGCAGAAATGAGGAATCCACCGCTGCTGGATTAACATTTAGTGATGTAACTGCTGACCGGGCAAGCAAAAGTGATGAGAAATCACTAAATAATGAATCGTCCAACTATTTTAACAAGCTGGGTTGCAAAATAAAAGAGTTGGAAAATATGATGGCTGGTCAAAGGCACGTAAACCAGGATATGCGCGATTTATTTAGTACCATAATGAGCTTATATAACAAAGTCGAGAAACCGGAGAAAACAATTATTTCTGAGAAAGCAACACAGATTTCTCACATTTCTAAAAAGCTGAACACCCCAAAGCGGCTACGAGAAGCATCGGGAGAACTACCCCCCACAAAAAAGCCAAAAAGGGCTGTTGAAAAGCTGCAAAAAATGACCAGTGATGTCACGAAAGTAATAGATATTACGGGTCAGGATGCTAAAGCTGCATTAAAATTGAGCAAAGTTAAGACAGGGTGGTCGATCTGTCGCCTTCATGAGTACTCGCCTAATCCAAGATGCTATAAGTGTTTCCACCTGGGTCACATGGCGCGTAACTGCTGCAGTTTGACAGACAGATCTTCGCAATGCACACGTTGTGGAACAGCGGGTCATTTAACAAAGGTATGCACCAACGTTCCGAGCTGCATGCTCTGAAAAGGGGAACACTCAATATTGAGCATGACTTTCCCCAAGTACCTGGAGATGATGAAGTCTCTAAGAAAATGAGGATAATACAGTTTAACTTAAATCAATGCGCAGCAGCACAGGATTTGCTAGATCAGACAGTTACAGAAGAGAACATCGATGTCGCCAAACTAAGTGAGCAATACTCCCAGCGTTCGGAGAACACATGGATTGCAGACAAAACCGGCAAGGCAGCAATATGGTGCAACTGACAGCCTTTTAAGACCAGTTCCAGAGAAGCTCATAACTGTTTCACATGGGCGAATATACAAGGGATATATTTTGTAAGTTGCTATGCTTCTCCCAAAGCAACAATTACAGAATTTGAAGATTTCCTCTAAGGACTGTCTTTAGCTGGGGATTTTAATGCACGGTCGACTGCATGGGGCAGCAGATATACAAACCATCGCGGGCGCCTAGTTCAAGAATTCCTAAGTAAAACGAATCTAACAATAATAAACAGTGGAACGCAAAACACATATCAAAAAGGAAACAAAGGATCCATAATTGACATTATGTTCGCAAATGATTCACTCAGCAGGCACATAAAGTGGACAGTGTCAAATATATACACAAATAGTGATCATATGGCGATTATAGCTCAAATTTCGTGCACCCCAGAGCCGGAACTCCTCAGCAGATACACTTCCCGAAAGCGAAGCTGTAAGCAACAGGAGTTCGATGCAGACCTGCTTGAGCTAGTCTGGAGCGCATCAGGAGCACCAGATGACGACGCCGTCCATCTGGTATCGACTGTGCGAAAGAAACTGGTGACAGCATGCGATGCGACAATGCGTAGAACAACTCATCGCGACAAGGGGCGCCCGGTATATTGGCGGAATGAGGAAATTGCCACTCTGAGAAAGCTTTGTCACTCAGCTAGAGGGCGTCTGCAGCGTAACCACAATGAAACGAATGTAAATCGACTTAGAGAAGAATTTAAAAGCCATAAGAAGCTCCTGAATTCGGCAATTACCCGGAGCAAAAAATCATGATTTGAGAAGCTCTGTGAAAAAGCAAACATTGACCCTTGGGGAACTGCTTACAAAATCTGTATGCAATAATTTAAAAATGAGCAGCAACAACCTAACGATGCATCTTTTATTTAAAAAGTCGTCGAAACACTATTCCTGAAACACGATCAGATTTCCTATGCCAAGCGACGAAACGAAGCTGCAGAGTCACTCCCATTAGTCACAGAAGAGGAGCTCCGGGTCATAGCAAAACAAAAATAAAAAACAACAAAGCTTCTGGATTAGATGGCATACCTAATAGAGCCCTGAAGGAAGCTATAAGCTCAAAACCTCAATTGTTTGCTAAAATTTACAACGCTTGTATAAAGGAAAAGGTGTCCCCCGACTCGTGGTTCTGCTCCCAAAACCAAAGAAACCATCTGAAGAATCTTCATCGTACCGACCTTTGTGTATGCTCGACACAATGGGTAAAGTGTACGAAAGTATAGTACGAAACCGCTTGGAGTTAGCAATGCAGTAAGCCGGCGGATATCAGAGAGACAATACGGCTTTATAAAAAAGAGATCCACTATTGACGCACTACGAGAAATCATCGATACTGCGAAATGTGTGTGTAAGTGGGAAAAGATGGAAAGGTGGCACGAAAAAGTACTGCGCGCTGATTACCCTGGATGTTAAGAATGCATTCAACATGGCAAAATGGGCACATATAATGAAAGCCCTGGAAAAAATTCGCGTTCCAGCATATCTCATCAAAATTATAACAAGTTGTTTTAAAAATAGAAGGCTGATTTATGATACGAACGAAGGAGCCAAGAGCTACGCTATCTCGAATGGAGTACCCCAAGGGTCTGTGCTAGGCCCGCTGTTATGGAACCTCATGTATGACGGGGTGCTAAGAAGGCAGCAACCAAAAGATGTGAAACGATCTCATGGTGGTAGCAGTGGCAAAACAATTAATCGACCAAAATCCATCGACTCAAACCATTTGTTCTGTTTTATTTTTGAAGTCCTGTTTACTTTGGAACACACCTTGTAAGATGCCAGTAGAATTTAAATGTTGGAACCACAAGGTGAAAAAACTAATTTTGCTAAATGTTGGGAAAAATAAAAGTATTATCTTTTCAGTTCCACGCCTTTTTTATTCTTCAGTTTTTTGTGTAGTAAATTAAACATAATCTTAAAATTTGTCTTTACTGGTTCTTCTTTAGTAACGGACTGAATAAAGACACATTACAATATTTTTGAAACCAGCAGCAAAATATATAATATTATACTATTATTTTTTAGGGTTCTACAACTTATGAATCAATATATGAGCCAATAATTCCTCGTCCTGCTAGTCGATTGTCATCCCATTCCAACAACTTGAATTATGTACAATATGTCAACGGTACACAATTGAATGCAAGTGAATGCGCAGGAAACTTATCAATTTTTGGATCAATTAGTTCTAGTGGACTTAGCACGCCATCTTATCCAAGTCCAAGAAATAATTCATTGCAAAACAAAGAGATAGAAGCTAATGTGCTTACTGAATTTTTGGTACAATCTCTTGATACTGGGGCTGGTGATGAAAACTATGGTAAGTTAACTTATTTGCAAACTATTGGGAACTATTTTAAGAAAGACCTTAATTCTTCTATCACAAAAATACACAATATGAGAACAGATTGGTAATCGAAACTACACTTTTTATTGTCTGTACTTGTTGAACAGAGTTACGTACACGCAGTTTCAATGTATGACGACTGACTTTATTGAATATAATATACATAAGAACAGTTTAAAAGGAATAAGAAGTATAGTGATGCCAGATTTACAATATTCCATAACACTTCCCTTTAATGGAACATCTGACAACACTAATAATATTCATTAAATCAAAAATTATGTTAAATGATACATGACTTTACTTTAAGCCTAATTTAACATTAATAAATTCATTCTTAATTGCAGGTATAACCTTTGTTAAGCCATCTGCTAACATTTCGCTTGTTGAAATATGTTCCAGCTGCAATAACTTATCTCGTAACTTCTCGGGGAGAGTTAGTGTTCCGAACAATGTGAATAGCGCTCTTGCTATCGCAGTACATTTTTATTCCTTCTGTACCACCAAAAACTAGTTCCGACTCTAGCCGATGTAACCAAATCGCTTGAAAATAATGCTCGTTGATGATAATGCTACTGTTCACTGTCAGTGCGATGACCAAGATATAGCTGCTCCTTGCAATATAAGCACGTAATCAGAAGTTGACCGCCTTTGATCAATGTCTCCTGCCCAGTCAGCATCACAATAACCAGTTAAACTTTGAGCTGATTTCCGAAACACGATGCCTTTGTTGACTGTACCCTTGAAATACCGCATCACACGCTTCAATGCGAGCCAATGACTTTTGCCGGGGTTTTGTGAAAAACGACTCGGCAAATTGACTGCGAAGCTGATATCAGGCCGGGTATTTTGTGCTGCATACAAAAAACTACCCACTGCCTCCATATATGGAACCTTTTCCATCACTTTCTTTTCTTCTTCAGTTTTTGGACACATTTCTAATGTTAGCTTTTGCGACAAATCTAGTGGCGTAGCTACCGCATTACAATCGTCCATTCCAAACCGTTTTAGTACACTGGAAATATATTCAGACTGATCAAGTTTAATTGACTTTTTTACCTCATCGCGCTGAACTCTCATGCCAAGTACGGATGACGCTGAACCCATGTCCTTCATTTTGAATTCCGAAGACAACTCGTTTAATCCGCTGCGTAGCTGAGTGAGTACAGTATGGTATTAGAGGTATTAGAGAACACCAGAACGTCGTCCACATAAATTGCTATGTATGCCATGCTGTACTCACTCACACAAAAGTAAATACATTGATCGACTTCGCTCCGAATTAGTCCCAGACTAATTAGTACCTCATTCAATTTATCATTCCAAACTTTTCTTGCTTGTTTTAAGCCATACAATGATTTTAGTAGACGACAAACTCTGCCAGAATTCTCATTATAACTGTCAGGATGTTTCATGAACACTTCTTCTTGAAGTTCACCCTTCAAAAATGCAGTTACCGCATCTAACTGATGCACTGACAAATCAAGCTTCGTCGCCATAGCAAATACAAATCGTAATGAATTGTACCTGACTACCGGTGAAAATGTTACCGAATAGTCAACGCTTTGTTTCTGTGAACAACTTTTAACCACGAGCCTTGCTTTATAACGAACCAGCGCACCTTCAGTTTTGCGCTTAGTTTTAAAAACGCACTTGGAATTTATTGCTGTTTTACCTTCAGGCAATATCGTAAGCACCCAAGCTCTGTTTGTCTTATGAGATTCCATCTCCTCTTTCATTGCGGAGTCATCTGCCTCTGGACTATTCAATGCCTCTTCAAGATTCACAGGATCTTTAGCATCAGACACCACGCTTAACAAAAAGCTCTTTTTAGCCTTTCCGAAGATATACTGACATCACACAATTCGCTCTCATTCAGCTCCCCTGAATTGTTAATGTTATTCGCCTCGTTTTCATTAATAATATCAACTATTAGATTTGGCTATGCGCGCTTGGATTTATTGCTTGTATTTTCTAAAAACTTTACATCACGACTTACAATAAACTTGTAGTCAGATTTTCGGTAAAGCCTAAATGCTTTTGACTCTATGAAACAACTAACAAAAATACACTCTTCAAAAAAATATGTATCCTAGGCCAGAATCCAGCAACTTGCATCTTACACGTTCACGTACGATTCATCCCTCAGCCACCCCGTTTTGCTCCGGCGTATATGAAGCTGTTTTTGGTGAACAATACCACATTCACGCAAAAATTTTATAAATTGAGAATTACAATATTCAGTGCCATTATCTGTTCTCAGCACGATTTTGTGCTAATTGGACCAAGCACGTCTGAATGTACAACGTCCAAACAATTTTTAGCACGAGTACCAGCTGATTTAGTTGTTATTCTAGTTTGCTTACCCTTACAACATACAATACATTCTTTTTCACTTGGGCCGTTGTAATTAACTCCAAGCATTGAATTCTGTACCTGCTTCATGCTGTGTTTGAAATGTGTCCTAATCTTCGATGCCACAGTTCAAAATTATCAATAGTTGTCATTGCTTTCCCAACTGGAATTTTAGTACAATCTAATTTGTACAAACCATTTTCTGCATACGCTTTTGCAATTAATCTGTTTTTCGCATCAAGGGTTTTACATACATTCCCTTCGAACATCACCTTTTTGTTTTGTTTTGTTATTTGCCGAGCCCACAAAAGATTCGCGCAAAGACTGGGAACATCTTCGATATTTCGAATATTTGTTTCGACTTTTTGTCTGTTTATATTTAAAACCAGGGTGACTTCGCCTACACTGTTAACAGGAACTCGCTCTCTGTTAGCTAAAATTACTTCATTATGCTCTGCTGCTCTCAACTTCGAAAGTAACTTCAGATCGTTTGTCATATGTGACATTGCGCCGGAGTCAACGTACCATACATTTTCACCGCTCTGAGAATGCAAACACGAATTCGCTAACAGCGAATTTGAAAACATTGCCGTCCTGTTTTTACCTTCATTCTCATTTACTTTCTTTGATTTCGGAGACTTGAGACACTCTTTACGCATATGGCCTTCCTGACCACAATTAAAACAACGAAACTTTTTTCGATTAGAACTTTTGTGATTATTTTTCTTTTGGAAATTCTTCGAATATAATGCGTTGTCAGCAGTATCATTGCTACGGTCAAATTTGACATCTTGCAACAACAAACTTTTAACGCTATCGACAGTTAATTTCGCTTTCGAATTCTCCACAGCCATAACGAGTGCTTGATACTCATTAGGCAACCCAGCAAGCAATAATGATGCCACTAGTTCATCACTTACGTCCAGACCTGCATTTTGCAACTTGATTGACGTCATGACCATCTCGCTCACATAATCCTGTACGGATTGAAACTGTTCCAGCTTTAACTGCACCAGCTTCTTTAAAAGCTCTACCTTGCGAGTTAAACCACTGTCTTCGTACGCGGCCATTAACGAATCCCATGCATCCTTTGCAGTCACTGCGTTTGCAATATGCGAAAAAATACTCGGCTCCACCATGAGCGTAATCTCCGCCAGTGCCCGTTCATTGCTGTCGCGATCTTTGTTATTTTCCAGCAACTTTTTAGGACCAACTACGATTTTGCATTCCGCACTGCCGCCATTTTCGTTTAAATAAAATTAAATAATAACTTTACTTTTAGCAATAGGCAAATAACTTGTTGAGCAAAAGGCCCATAACCGGTTGAACAGGGGTCGAATCGTTACATCCGTGAACGTATCATTCGTCACGTAAAAGCCTGTGTTTCGTATTATGACGTACGTGGTCGTAACGCTTCTATCGCGATCTGGCATGATGACATACGTGAACGAGTATATAAAAGTATCCGTTCGTTCGAATCGTCGTTCGAACGCTAACTACTAAACGTAATAGACAAATTTATGGAAATGTGAGCAAAATTTTTTAAAATTTTAAGTGTTAATTTTTAGTAATAAAGGACATAAACAAGAAAGCAATCAATGGAATATCTCATTAAAAATTTAAAAAAAAAAAATATTTATATGAACAAAATTTTTGTATTTTAGTTGACAATAAAAATAAAATTATTTACAAGGTTAAGGAAATATAAACTTTTTAATTAAATGTATGAAAGAATACTTTATTTGATCTCTTATCGTTTGGTCGATTGTGGTGAAGCGGTTCGCTACCCCGGTGTCCATTTCTTGTGTGTGATAAGAATCGCAATTTTGAGGGTCGCAACTTGTTGTAAATTTTATGCAGATGTTATGTAATGCCTCACAAACGTTAGCAAATCTACCACCTTTGTGGGGTGATATCTTCCTCTCTTGCCATATCCTAAAATTCTCCACCGCGTTTTTAAGATTTCGATGCTTTGTTCAACGATACATCTACAAAGAAAATTTTGTTAATGAGGATTCATTTTTTTTTTAATCTTACGCTATTGCTACGATCCCTTAGCTATCTCCGCACTATTTTTTTATGGCCATCACTTTCACTAGAGCTCAAATAAAAAAACAAAGTTGGATTCATTTTGATATTTCTGATTTACTTCTGTTAGTTTATTGAAAATTTCGCAACAGTTTTGACAGTTCCACATCTATTGTGACCTAAAAATACGATCCAAAGCAATGTGGAATTTAAAAACTACTGTGAATTGAAAATACGCTACGATCCGTTTGCTATCGTATGTCATAATGGCAATCACCGCTTACGATTGACGTATCACGTAATTTTCTTTCGTATGTTTGCCGATAAGTGCACGGATGTAACGATTCGACCCCAGAGTTACCTACACGCTGTTTCAATGTAAGATGACGACTGACTTTATTGAATATAATATACATAAGAACAATGTAAAAGGAATAAGAAGTATAGTGATGGCAGATTTACAATATTTCATAACAGTACTTTATTACACTTTTTGAAAAGTTATACCCTTCTTCTAAACCAATTAGTCAATTCCTTCAGTTATGGGCGATCATAAGGCGATATTTTAAAAATGTATACCAATATCGAAAGCTATTTAGTAATATCATTTATATTTCCTGCATTAAAATGGCTGTACAAGAGAGAAAGCTAAGAAGCACTAAGGATAACTATTTAAGGGCATGCACCTGGAATGTCCAGTCCCTTAATTGGGAAGGTGCCGTTGCCTAGGTAGTTGAAGTCCTCGTTAGAGTGAAGGTTGACATCACCGCCGTTCAAGAAATGCGATGGAAGGGACAAGAACTGAGACGACTAGGTCTTTGTGGTATTCACTACAGTGGCCATATGAAGGAGCGCAAATTCGGTGTGGGATTCGTGGTGGAAGAGAAGACTCCGTCGCCAAGTACTGTCATTCTATAATAGTTGCAGCCAAACAACACACGTCAACAAACACAAAAAAAATTTGGACGTCGAAAATCTGCAATCGCAACAGACAGCCGAACGGTTTTCTACTCGACTTGCACTCCTGTTCTCTAAGAAGACTCGTCAACAACTCGGTATAAGGGAACTGTCGGACGCCATTTCAAGTACAGCTAGTACGATAAAGAGTGCCGCGTCTCAGTGGAGTAAAAGCAGACTATTTACCGCGCAATCTTATAATCGATCACAACACGAGCTGGATGGGATAGATACCGAGAGTTGCAGAGGGAAGCGAGACGTATTTGCAGACAATAATCAAAAGAGGCCGAAATGCGTGAATACGAAGAGCTTGACTAGCTGGCCGACAGGGGTAATGCTCGAAAATTCTCCGAAAAGATGCAGCGACTAACAGAATGTTTGAAGACCGGAGCATACTCTTGTAGAACTCCCAGAGGTAATCTAGTGACTGATGCCCAAAGTATACTATAATTATGGAGGGAACATTTCTCCAGTCTGCTGAAAGGCAGTGAAAGCATGACGCCAAGAGAAGGCGAACCCGATTCCCCAATCGATGACGACGAAACAGATGTTCTATTGCCCGACCGTGAAGAAGTTTGACTAGAAATTACCTGTCTCAAGAACAACAAAACGGCGAGGATTGCTAGATTTCCGGGTGAGCTATTGAGACACAGCGGCAAAGAACTGATAATGAGCAGGCATCAATTTCTTTGTTGAAAATGGTCGGACGAAGCGTGCCCAATCATTGGAATTTAAGTGTGCTCTGCCCAGTCCACAAAAAGGGAGACCCCACAATCTACGCCAACTACCGTGGGATAAATCTTCTCAACATCGCATATAAGGATCTATCGAGCGTATTGTGTGAAAGATTAAAATCCACCGTCAGCAAACTAATTGGACCTCATCAGTGTGGCCTTAGGCCACCAGATATTTACCTTTCGCCAAATCCGTTGTATATTGAAATATTAAATTTTTTATGAAATATTTTCATTGAATTTAAACAATTTTTGATCATCAGGTGGTCTAAAGATATTTATCGTGTAAAGTTGTATCCCGTTATATAAATTGCTTTTTGATTTGTGTATTAGAAAGTGAAAGAATAAAGTGGTGAAAAAACTAGTGAAACAGTAGGTAGTGAAGTAGTGAAAAAAGATTGCCATAGACCGCGTGAAGATTCTAACCACTTTTCCCCTCATTCGTACGTATACTTACATGTGATCATGCATCTCTTTTGCGCACATTCAGCTGTGTCATATAAATTATATATGTAAAAATATAGCTGAACTGCTCTATTTAGCGTAATCGTCAGCTGATGCAGGGTTACAATTTTTAATTTTAGAATTAATTTTGTTATTATTATAATAAAAAACATTACTAACTTACATTATAAGTAGTAAAGTAAAAAAAAAATTAAAATTAAATTTAAAAGGATCTACTTCCTTATATTACGTCTAATTTGCTTATAGGGATTGTCAATTAAACTACCAAAATGTCGTATAGCTAAATTTTTTATTTTTTTCTTAATTTTAGCACTGCGCAAGCCGCTTTAATAACTTATAAAACAAATATTTGTTTTCGCAAAATTTTAGCACTGCATATGCATAATTTTAGCACTGCGCAGGCCGAAAGAACGTAACACGAATATTTGTCAAACCGTCCGCACTGGTCATTCAATTAAATAGCTACTATATGTGCAATAATATATAAAATTTAACACAAAACTTACCAATAAAAATTGTTCTGCTTCTGCTGCCGAAAGATGAATTGATGATTTCTAAAGAGAGAAATAGGAATTAATTAAATGTATTTAAAAATTATTTCAAAATTTTCCTTACCTTTTTAGATATTGATATGTAATTGGTTTTAATACTGCAATGGCATAAAGTTATTAATTTAAAGTATAGTATATTTAGAATATGCAAAATTGTTCACTTACCTTTCTTCTTCCCGCTAGAATTGTAAATAGCTCGCAATTTTCCCTCGTTTTTTATTTTCGTTTTTGGGGATATTCATTAGCACTATTGACACTTATGTTTTCTCTTTCGCACTCATTCAATAAGAACAGGAAATGAGATAAATACATTATCTAAATTTTATTCTATTTGAGAAATTCGAAATGAATTAACCCTAACATCACATGACAAGACATCGCGTAAGGGTTAAAAAACAAAAGAACCCACACGTGAGCGTTGGTGTTTTAAACTTATTCAAAAAGTGGTTAAGCCTGGCTGGCAGGTATAAAGCTCTCTCATACCATCTCAGAGGTAAAATTTCTTTGATGTTATCAGTTATTGATTTATTAGCGGGGTTATCCTCCATTTCATCCATTTTCGCACTGTCGGTAGGAGTTCTTATAGTATTTATGTTGGGTGAATTTGGGTATTTTAACTTTAGTGGTCTAGAAGTTATGTACATTAAACTTACTATTGGGCGGGCCACGCCCACTTTTAATTTAGTGTTTAATTATGGTACTTTATATGTTTTCGGTTAATGGCCTATGAAATCGACCACTGTGTTGCAAAAACTGAGTGAAATCGGCCCTTCAATTACCCAAACAGCACATGAGGAAGTGGAGTAAAAATATTTTCTAGAGCATACTTTAGTTTAACTCCATAACCGGTTGACTTCATACTCTGTATAATCGCAAAAATGTATGAAAACGGTCTAGTTACCCCATAACAAATGTAATAATTGTTGTCCTTCTTGTAGTATATTCACAATGAATGGAAATATAAATAAACATTTTATTCGTAAGCAAACATTTTTATTTTCTTGCAACTTGTTGCTACAGAGTATAATAGTTTTGTTCACCCGAAAGTTTTTTTTTGTATTACCTGAAAGTTAGATATAGGGTTACATAGGTATATATAAATGATCCAAATGTCGAAACGAGTTAAAATCCGGACGTCAGTCCAAGCTGAAACTTGGGTTAGAAGTTAAACTTTTAACTGTTTTCGTGCCTAAAGTTGGTTAAATTGGGCTAATGCTTTCCCTAGTCCCCATATACCTACGACAATTATAAATCGGTCAGTATCTAAGAAATCGTAAAAGAGACAGAATATCTTCCTAATAATAGTGTAACCTTGTGCTTAGAATGGATACAATCAGGTGAAAACGCCTAATACCTCCCCTCCCCCCATATTAATAATGTAAGAATTTTCATTGTCCAATTGGATTATACTATATAGAGTCTGTGAGTTATTCAACTAATCTGATGACATGTCGTAATGCCAAAAATGGATAAAAACTCCCCGTAGCCCCAAGTTACCCTATATAAGAATTTCAAAATTCTGTTTGGCTTTACATACTAGCCCAAACCTGCGACTTCCCTCGCTCCTTGTTGTCAAGGATATCATTAATCATGATAACAATACATTCCTCTTCACTGGTGTAGAAACCGCTTACGCTTACGTGATTTACGAAGTCAATAAAAATGTAAATTGCCAATTTAACTATTCCAATTTACTTATTGAAATCGTAAATCACTTAAAAAATATATATATTTTCACAAATATCTTACCACTTGAAAAAATAATACTTAAAATATGTACAAATGTTACAGTCTCTGCATAATACGACATCGTATATCGTTACACATATGTACCTTAGTAAAGAAATTATATGTGCATACATATTTTGTGTTGTAACTTTTTTTTGTAACTGTACACTTGTTCTTATAGTAGATTGTTCTTAATATTCAGTTGTTATTTACTAATAATCGATTGCTTCTTCTTATTTCATTCGTAGTACGCGTTTTTTACTATGTCTTTCGAAAAAAGTAGAAAATATTTACATATGTGTGCACGGGAGTATTGGTCAGTTGTTCTTTTTTATAGACGCGTTTGGAATTAAGTTATTATAATAGATTTTTAAGGATCTAAAAGTAAGTAAATAACTTAAAGTTTTAATTAATTAAAATAAGATTCTAGTAAGTAATTTCGGATTTGTAGTCAAATATGCGGGAAATTTGCACAGTACTAAACCGCCATAGAAATACAATTAGTATTTTTTAAAAAACCCTTCAAAGTGTGGCACCAATCAACGCAGTGGTAGGAAAACCAAAGTAGATGTTCGATGCAATCGTCAAATTCAACGCCTTGCACTCGTTGATCAAATGAGTTGTTCACAAATAAAGTGTCATTTGGATTTAGATGTAACAAGAATGCGAGTTTGTCAAATTATTCATCAAACTCCTTTAATTTTGTTGTATGTACTACAGGAATTTTAATTAATTTTTGTTATAAGATGTTACTATAAAAATAAATATGTAAATAAAAACCAAAACTTTGATAGCTCGCTTCATTTCCAAATTCAATGGCTTTGAAGTCATGCACATATAATTTCTTTACTAAGGTACATATGATACTTGTTATAGTGAATAATGAATCTCATACCTAAGCTTTTTAAATGTTACAACAGTACTCTCTACGAAACAGTAAGATCGGACCTCCAAAGGGAAATTAACCCTGGACGCAAATCGACAATTTCACTGCATATAGAACTCGCCAGAAAGCTTGGAATCACCGTGCCATTGCTGCGGCAGAGAGAAGTATTTCCTACCTAGCAGATAAAACATACATCGTTCATGTTAAGCTTGGGGAAATTCAACAAAAGTCACACCGCCCCCGCCATTTATCAACAACTCTTTGCTGAGTCTACAACTTCTCTTCTCCCTGAATGGACTCTAATCTTCACGGACGGATCCAAAACCAAGACAAGTATGTCATTCGCAGTTGTCGATGACAAAGGAGCAACAATTAAAGTTGGAATCCTGCCAAGCTACGCCTCCGTTTACACAGCAGAAGCCGCAGCGATCCTCAACGCTATCAATTTCGCTTCAAATACCAAATTGAAAGTAATTATTTGTACAGATAGCAAATCAACTATATCAGCGGTCTTAAATGTCATGAATAAATCTAACATCATTTCTTGCATCCGGAGCAAACTAGCTGAAAATAGCCCCAATATAAAACTAATGTGGATTCCAGGCCATGCCGGCATACGCGGGAATGAACTGGCGGATAAACGCGCTAAACTAGCGGCTAGTGAACCGCTCGTTACGTTTGAGTTTCTTGAGAATAAAGACTTATATAAGATGGCACACCAACACCAACTTAAGTCGCTAAAGGAGAATTGGAGACACATCCATCACCAATACACTTTAAATAACCCAGATAGGAGCAAACCAAGCTATCCACCAAACTGTCGATGTAACGATGTTAAATCATTTGTCCGCCTACGTTTAGGGCACACAATATGCTGTGTAAAGTTGGCACCCCACTTTAACCGATTGCAAAATTTCTGTGCATACTCGAAGCAGCTTGACGCGCCGAGGATTGTAGTAATTAATTTTTCGTTTGTAGTTGGGCCGTTAATTTAGAATTTATTTTTTTTTAATACCATTTGAACAAAATTAATCGACAGGTCACCGGATATTTGGTTTTCTAAGTCGAAATGGTTTGTAGTTTATTGTAGTTGAAGCGAAATTTCATGTTCAAACTACCTGAAGGATTAATTTTATCGGTGACTCGCCGGATACCCGATATTTATAGTCAAAATGGTTTGTAGTTTTTTGTAGTTGAAGCAAAATTTCAATTGGCGGTATGTATACTCGTAGATCATCATTAATTGTTAGACGATACTAGAATTATTACCGAGAGCTTCGGTCGTTATTCCAGCCTATCGAAAATTAAAAGTACATCATTGTAGTAACAATTCTTTTATTTGTAGTCGAACTATCGCATCAGCATTAATGTTTAAACTACCTTAAGAATTAATTTTATCGGTGACTCGCCGGATACCCGATATTTATAGTCAAAATGATTTGTAGTTTTTTGTAGTTAGTGTAGAATTTTTATCCGAATAATAAATTTTGACAAGTCAATAATGGATTACACACAGAATGATTTTAACATCACTATTGAGAGTTTCGCTCATATTCCGAATTTATCAAGAATAGAATCTAATGCACAGTAAAAACATGTTCATAGTTGGTTGAAAACAAATACGCTTTTATGAATATTTTCCCGACTTACCTTGGATTTTGCAGTTCAACATTTTGTTAATGTTCCGGGTCGGAGAAATTTCAAAGTATTCAAGATCGAGTTAAGCAGCAAATAATTATATTATAGAAAAAAAAATAATTATTTTATTAGAAATTATTTATCATTCCTCGATTTTGAGTAATGTACTGATAGATGTATGATTTGGACATTTGTTTTTGAGTGTTCAGAGAAGCAGCTTCCCATATTTCATGGGCGTACGGTAAATATTTCCCATCTTGTAAAAAACTCCACGTTTTAAATTTTTCAAATAAATCGTCACAGGTGAAACGGGGTTTGATCGGAATTGTCACATTTTTATCAGCACAGCTTCCGTCGAAGTGAAGTTTTAGTTATATATATTACTTTATAGAAATAGAATGTGTAGAAAATAAGATATGTCAAGAGCCGATAAAAATTCAATTACATGCTATTTAACGATGCTTACGAATAACAGGAAGATTGTGCAGATCTTGTTTTCAGAAACACGAATGGAAACGAGCTGTGCTGTAATGAACAAATAGGAAATATGTTAGAGATTTTGTAAATGCGGAAGATGTTCTTAACAGAGGTGTATAAAAAAGTTCTGAAATAGGTTATAATGGATATCAACCCGTAAACTAGTATGAAACTATCGCATTTTTACCTCCAGTTGTTGATAAAAATCAGCTTTTGTTTCATAAATACACAGATAACTTTTAAAATAAAAATAATGTATGTTCATTTGGAAAACGCAGCAACAATCATTTTTCCTCACCATGAGAATGCCTTATGCCGGTACCACGTGTATAACCGGAAAAAGATGGCGGATTACGAGGATCTTACAACGCCATCTAGACCCAATACCGTATATTCACGGTTTTTTTTTTTCATTTATAAAACTTAGAAAAACTGATGATAAATTATAAAACTATCTTAAAATTACATTCCAATCTAGCGACGATCGGAATATGAGCGAAACTCTCAATAGTAATGTTAAAATCATTCCGTGGTTATTGATTTGTCAAAATTTATTATTCGGATAAAAATTCTACACTAACTACAAAAAACTACAAACCATTTTGACTATAAATATCGGGTATCCGGCGAGTCACCGATAAAATTAACCTTTCAGGTAGTTTGAACATCAATGCTGATGTGATAGTTTGACTACAAGTAAAAGAATTGTTACTACAATCATGTAGTTTTAATTTTCGATAGGGTAGAAAAACAACCATAGCTCTCGGTAATAATTCTTGTATCGTCTAACAATTAATGATGATCTATGAGCATATATACCGCCAATTGAAATTTCGCTTCAACTACAATAAACTACAAACCATTTCGACTTAGAAAACCAAATATCCGGTGACCTGTCGATTAATTTTGTCCATATGGTAAAAAAAAAAATAAATTCTGGATTAACGGCTCAACTACAAACGAAAAATTAATTACTACAATCCTCGGCGCGTCAAGCTGCTTCGAGTATGCACAGAAATTTTGCAATCGGTTAAAGTGGGGTGCCAACTTCACACAGCTCACACAATAGCCACACATTCGTACTTCTTCAATCGGTCCAGTCCACCTTACTGCCAACATTGCCCGTGGGCTTCTCTAACAGTCCATCACCTGCTCGACGAATGCCACCATTTCACAGCAAACAGGAGGACGATAACCAAACACCTACAACACTTTTGAAAACTACGTTTCTCGAGAACGTTACAAAAATTTCAAAATATTTGGATAAATGCGGTCTAAAACATTTAATATGACATCCTACCTAGCTTAGATAAGAACTTTGTTTTTGTTTTACTTAAGCATGTGTATAGATTTTATGAAGATTTTAAATGTATAAAGCGTGGACAATAGAACTTAATTTTAGTCATCTAGCCTTAGATCCACCAGCGAGCCGAAGGTCCTGGCAGCCAGTGCTCCTTTTTTTCGTGTAAAAATAATTGTATTATTTTTTTTCACATTTATAAATAAATAAATATAACATTGCAAAAATAGATCAGAGGAGGGCGCGTCTTGCGCCCTATGTCTAATCCGTGGATAGTGTTTCGTGCATTTATTGTCAGACATACAAACCGAAGTGGGATTGTGGTGTTCGCAAGGTCCATGAACCATATTGGTTTTCATCACTTCCTAAAATACTGCATCTTCTATGGATCAGGAATTTCCGCAGAAATGATTTCATCAAATATTTGGTGTAACTACTATTCACCATACAAGGAAGAATGTGTGCATGCGGCAAACCTCTCTTTTGCCACTCAACAGAGTACATCTAGCATCTAACAGCACTAAATATACGTTGCTTCAAGATAAAGCCATCAAACATCGTAACTGTTGTTTGAAAAGTCGTGCTGTGACATCGTGACGATCGATTGTTGATTGCCCGCAATGCATAACTCCGCATATACATATGTCATCGCATCCTGCGCGCCACCTCTTCGTGGCATCGTAACAAAATTTCAATATGTAATTGATCACTTTGTGTGAAACACACATGATGTTTTCACTGAATAATTTTCAATAATTTTTCTTTTGCATAGCCGGAATAAAAAAATCAAAATACAAATTTGAACGATTCAAATAATTGAAAAACAAAACAAAAAAAATTTAAAAAAATGGTAAGAAAAAAGTTAGTTCTCCAATTCTCCGACGTTTCCTCACGATCTCTGAAAATTTCATCAAGATTGGTTCAGCGGTCTCGAGCCTTAGCGTTACTAACGATCAAACATTCATTCGTTTAAATGGGAAAAAGAAAAAGGCTGTTTTTCGGCAATTATTCGTAATTTTCTCGCCGTAAAAACCAGCTTTGAACTTCAACGAACATTTAAAAAAGAATTGACCAAATTGGTCCGGGCGTTGTAGAGTTATGCGCTTAGCAACACATTTAGCGATTCATTTTTATATTATAGATTGAACAAATGCTTATGGTTTAAAAAATTATTTTTTTATATATGAATTTTTTGGAATTTAAGAATAAAACGATGAAAAGTAGCCTTTGCCCGTCCCGGGGTTCCAAGCTACATCCTCTGCAATTTTTAGTCAAATCGGTTCAGCAGTTCTTGATTTATAAATATTTACATATATTGCAAAGTCGATGGGGATTTTGCAAAAATTCGGTAAGACCTTCTACAGATCTAAAGGAGTACCTCTCAAATTTTCACGTCTTACCGTGCTGTGGTTCAGACGTTATGCGGGCGCATAACGAAATAGCGTTTGACGAATATACATGCATATGTATATAAGAAAGCTCATACAATGGCCGACAACATATTCCACATAAAACTTATTAGAAAAACAAAAATTATTATTTGATGAGGGGTTCGGGTAACCTGGTGAAACTGTTAATACCAATCGCTACAAACAACAAATGATCACTTAAAACCATACAGTAATCGAAATACCTTCAGAATAGGCCAGAAGACCAGGCCAGGGTTCGGGTAACCTGGTGAAACTGTTAATACCAATCGCTACAAACAACAAATCATCACTTAAAACCATACAGTAATCGAAATACCTTCAGAATAGGCCAGAAGACACGGCAAAGTAATTCTACCTGCACGCAAAGCAAAATTGTCTGGAAGCTGCTGCCCGCCGTATTCACAAGAGTTGGCCTCTTTCCTTTACTATTTGTTTTCATTGGCTGAGTAGCACTTCGATTAGTACGGGGAAGTTGAAAATTAGTTGTCTGATTAGTTTGCTTCAAAAGACGAACATTTCTATTGTCATGGTATCCACAAATTGCCAGAAACGTGGTCAAAATGTCTAAAAGGCATATATTTATATAATTTTTTTAACTTTTCCATTCAAAATTAGTATTTAATTTCTACAAGAAAAATTATACGTTAAGTTAATTGTTAAGATATCTAACATTTAAACGATATAACGCCAACCGGAAGTTTGAAAATCTGAGCTTTTATCTATTTCTGCTATAATACCCGGAAGCGACATTGCTCCATATGACTGGTGATTGTATTATATGTCAGGTACCTTAATGAAACTCGGGGAACATTTTTTAGCATGTGGCATAGTATGTGTTACTGGCAAAGATAGATACATTCGGGTTAATACTACCCACTACTCCCATATTTTCCTGAAGGAATTTCTCGGACTTTAATTCTTGCAAG
The DNA here is from genome assembly GCF_016617805.1 of Bactrocera tryoni. Classification (NCBI taxonomy): domain Eukaryota; kingdom Metazoa; phylum Arthropoda; class Insecta; order Diptera; family Tephritidae; genus Bactrocera; species Bactrocera tryoni. The sequence goes on from NW_024395824.1 coordinate 5,198,403, forward strand.
TTGCCAAAGTATAAAATGTTTGGAACTCGAACTTAGCTCTCTTACTTTTTTGTTTAATTTCATTTGTTTCAGCTATTTATTAAAAAAAAAAAACGTTGTTCAAGGGCGTGGTACAATTTTTACAGGTTTTTGTTTTGCTAAGGCAAAGTGGCAGATTGCAAGTTGGGCGCATCTACTGAGTATTTATGTCCATTTGTGTCGCAGTACAAACATTTCCTTGAAAAGGGTTCTTTGGTGTGGTTTGGTGTGGTTTGGTGAGATTATGAGGATCGTGTGCTTGGATCCACGAAAGGTTTATTTTTTTATGGAAACTGCAGTTTTCCTTTTGTTTTTCTTTCCAAAAGTCCTTAAGTAGTTATTAGTACCGTGCATTTTTGGCAATAATAAAAGCATTAACGACTGCAACATCAAGGTAATAAAAAAATATTTTGTGACACCATTTTTCGCTTTTCCTAATCAATTTAGTTCATCCAATTTGTCAACGTTATTCATGTGCATTTTATAATCGTGTATAATTTTAGGTTATTGATTTCTTGGATGGAAAAATTATCGAAGTACAGCTTATGATTTTTTCCACAAAATTTTAAATTAATTTTTTTACCGCTATAGATCTTTAAACGAAAAACATAACCGCTGCCACCACAAAACAGCCATGTTTGGAATATTCTTTCTGTTGGCTTCTTCGGCATGTATTAAATTAAACAAAAAAAAAAAAAACAGTCCATTCTATAAAAAGCTCTCAATTATCTATCTTAGATAGTACCTCTGAATCTCCCTCGCATTGAAGGAAAATTTAAAAAGGGTTGAACTTTGTAGAGTTTTCTGGACATTGGTGACCTTTTTTGGCATTATGGAGAAATTATTGAAATGTAAATTACTCAAAAGCCAGTGGAAAATTTTGATAGGCCTTCGTTTTGATATGTATCCGACGCTTCTTGGGAATTATATGCTCTGTGACCATTTACAATACGCGCTTTTTCACAGTTTCCGTGTGCCTTTTATTTACAAGGTATACCCAAAATATTAAATTTACCCTCTTTGGTTGAGTTTATATCACATATAATTTGAGTTAACTAGGTGATTTTGGTATATTTAATATTTTGTACACGCAAAAAAGAATACATGAATTTATGACCTACAATATAAATTAATAACATACGAAACATGACTGAAATTATTTAACTTCTTACGTCGAATAAGGAATGTTGAATTATTTCGTAACATTAAGTTCTGCCAACACCTGAAAGTTGAAAGAGAATAAAATGTTCAGTTACCCCCGAACTTAACTCTTCCTTTCGTTTCAAAGTGTGGGAGCATAAAGGGTTAGGTGCACCAGAACTTTAACCTTTTCTCACTCGTTTAAAATTTATTTATTTTCTTACGTTTTTGGTTGAGTTTTCCATTTTGTTAAGAAGTCTAGACTTTTGTATTTAGTAAAGTTAAAGACGCAAAACTGTAGTAGATCTGGGGCAGAGTATATGTTTAAGAGTTTTTTTTAATAGATATCATAGTGAAAATATTTATTTATGAATTTTATTTGCAATAGTCCGAAATATTTATTAGGGTCATAACTAAGCAATAAAATAAGATATGGGACAGAGGATCAGAGGAGCGTAGCACCGCCCATTTTTTGCTAAAATCACATATAGTATATCAGGACCTGCTCTACCAATTTCAAGCAAACACGATACGTAACATCTTTATGTTACAGTACGAAAATTAGCGACATCGGACTACACTACTACTATTTTTTCTCCCATGTAATTTAATTTTAAATTCCATTTGATTCCTTCACTTTCTTATATATAAATCAAGACACAGTTAATTTAACGAGAAAGAACTTCTCACGTATAGTACTTTTGAAGTATACTACCCTATTTCCAGCAATTATCCCGATCGCGCCAAAAATGTCAAGCCCCTAGGTACGGCATGTGTTGACCTAGACCCCAGCACCTATAGTTAACTTTTGACAGAAAATATCGGTCAACCTGGGAGACATATAATTGAAATTCATTTGGTAATGGTATGGCTGTGTGTCAATAATGGGTTTAATCGGGTTAATACTTCCTTTAGTTCAAATTTTCCCAATATAATTGTATGTTTTAATTATTGAGTTTACGTGAGCAATACTAAAATTAATTCAATCAGACCATCCCTCTCTTTTCACAATTTGTCCGTTTTAAGCGAAGTTGTTCAAAATGAGTGAAAATTTTGTGAAACTAAAAAGAAAATCGTTTTCTAAAATTATGGGATTTATGTATACTATATTTAACCTCTTCGAACGAGTTTATATCACATATGTCGCATTTAAAGATATTTTTAATATAATTTTAGCTGACGCGAAGTAATTTGTATCATTGGAGCCAAGTCCAAGTTAATGGCGTTAATATTTCAAACTACGGCTACGTATAAAGCGCTATAGAGCGCGTATCTAGCAATACTATACATCTTTGAAAGGTCTTGACATAACCTACGAAACGACGCTATGCATGATTAGTTTGGATATTGTGTTCAACAGTTATGGACGTGTGAACATGGAGTTCACTAACGCCCTTGTTGGTGTAAAGTTGAACTCCAAAGAGGCTTGGAGGGGGGCTTCTGCGAGGAGGGTATTAAGAAGTTGCCGTTTAGATGGAAAAAGATTATCGAACGAAACGGCGCATACTTGAACTAAATCCGATCACATTAACACTTTTTATAAAGCATTGAATAAAGAGCAAAAAAGCGGAAGGGAGCTATTTGAAAACCTAATACTATAAGGTGTTACTAGCGCCTGAAGTGATTTCTGAAGCTTTGATTCCTGCGAGTTGCGAGAGTATAAAATGTTTTGTTACGCCCAAACTTACACCACCTTACATGTGTTTTATTTTTGCGTTTTTTAGAAGTTTCTCAAGCAATAAAATATCCAAAAAGACTTGATTCGTTAAATAATAAAAAATGGTAGTCTACTTTATTTTAATAGAATTATGTTAAGGGGGAGGTAAGGATTAAACGGCAAAAAAAGAATATATATGTAGGAAGAAATAAAATATAGAATAGGTGGCAGTATTGTCACTGAACGAATAATGTAGTTCAGATGGCAACACTGCAAATCAGCTGTTATTGGACGAAGCATCCATCAGCAGCCATCATGGATCATCCATTTTTGTTATATAAACTTTGTTATATAAACTATGATTGTTCAAACGGGGAGTAGTGAAGAAGACGCTGTGTAATGCGGTCGCGTTACCGCGCTGAATTATGGAATAAAAAATACAGTTTACAATTAATACGCCGTATTCTTTTGAAGTAAATCCTACATTTGGGGGCTCAACCGGGATGGTCCGGAATGTGTTGATGTGTTGTGCGGATATAAAAACAATTTAAAGACATTTTTTTTGAAATAAACATTTTGGTGAATTTAACATTTTATAAGTGGCTGTAGAGACAGCGTGAGTACGTTGGAATGTACCGTTTGACTTCCATACTCATCTTCGCGTAGTGAAATTTGGTGAACAATTTTATACTTATTCTGTGAAATGTAGAATTGCGATCGGACAAGTGGCTGTACCAGTGCGTCAACAGTGGTCAGCATAGAACAGTATCCCTTTTTTTAAATGAAACTTTTCGTACATACGTTAAAAACAAAGACAGTGAACTATTAATTTCGTTTAATCCACGTGAGAAGACTCGGTCAAATCTATTGCTGATTTAAGTGCGTAAAGAAAATAAAAAGTGCTGCAGTAATCGCAGGCTATAAGGCGGCAGAACTGCAAATATCGTGTTTGTCGTTCGAGTATCAGTGAGCAGAATATAGCTGAATAAGTGCCGGAATCTGTGAAAGTTTAACACCTTCGGTGGTACATAGAGACCACGAGGGTACTGTACCTGTACCTAAAGTCCAAGGAGCGTGAAATAATTCCGTTACAACGTCAGTGACTAACGGCACGCTCACAGAAATAGCAGTACTGCTACTTGGTGAAAACGAAACACACGAAGCAAGCGGTAGCGGTATATAAGTATATACAGCGGGGCACATCAGCAGACAACGGCAGCGACGAGTATATATGTAAGTGCTCAGCAAACACCAAACGCAGCATAACAACGCAGCAGACAGCAAAGCATCACAGCTGCAGCAGCAAAGCATCGCAGCGGTTAGCAGCAGAACAACGCAGCAGCAAAGCATCGTAGCAGTAGGCGGCGCACGAAGTAAGCAGAACAACGACAGCAGAGAAACGAGAGCTAAGATAAGTTATAATGATTTTGTAGTTAGTTGAGTAGAAGAGTGTGTTATTTGCACTCAGTTGCGATGTAATGTAGTAGAATGTGTAGCTTTTAGCTCGTAAGCAAAATCGAAATGTACATTTGTTTCTAAGAACCAAAATTAAATTTGTAAAAGCGTATATCTAAATTGATATTTTATAAGAGTTAAGAGAAGAGAAAATTTGTAAGATGGATGCCGAAACAATTAAGGCAATGACGGTAGAGACGTTAAAGGAAAAACTAAGGGAACTAGGTTTATGCGTTACGGGTAGGAAAAAGGAATTGCAACTGCGTTTGCTACAACATTTAGTTTTTGGCGATGAGCAAGATGAAGGGGGATGCGACGACGAATCGGAAAATTCGTTGTACATTGATGTAAATGCGGCTCCATCGAATTCGCAAAGGGTGTCATTTTCGTTGCGTGACATTAAAGACAGTGTTTCAGATTTTTTTGGTGATGATACTTGCGATGTTCGTCACTGGGTTGAGGAATTTGATGATATGGCTAACACGGTCGGTTGGAATAATTTAGAACGATTTGTATACGCTAAACAACTGCTTAAGGGAGCAGCGAAATTGTTTGTACGTGGATTAGTAGGAGTAAGAGATTGGGCTAGTTTAAAGCGTTCTCTTATCGATGAGTTTGGGGAAAAATTATGTGCGTCTGAAGTGCATCGAACGTTAAGAAACCGGCGTAAACAGCCAAAAGAAAGTTTTCAAGAATATCTTTATGCTATTTTAGAAATAGGGAAACAAATCTCTTTAGATGAAAGAAGCGTAGTAGAGTATTTCGTGGATGGCATACCAGACGTTAAGGCGAATAAGAGTATGTTATATCAAGCGAAAACGGTGGGCGAATTGAAAGAACAAATCCGCATATACGAGAAAGTTAGAAGTGTGCAAACTACAGTAGGCAAAGGATACGTGGAACGGTTCGCTACAGAGAGTAAAGAATCGATGAAAAAGAAGTGTTTTAAGTGTGACAAGGAAGGTCACATAGCAAGAGCCTGTCCGGAGGCTAGGTCTAGTAATGTCGTTTGCTTTAAGTGCAAACAAAAGGGGCATTATTCTCATCAGTGCAAAGAGCAAAGGGATAAGACGATAAAAAGGGAACGGGTAAATACAATTGATCGCAACGTAGAAACGTCCACCAGAAAAGGCGGAATGATCTTCGTTGATGCAACTATCAACGGTTTTACCTTCAGTGCACTAGTGGATACAGGGTGTATCATGTGTATCATGAGGTACGATACCTTAGTGATGTTAGGAGATATAAAGCTAGTTGGAGAAAAACAAAAATTGTTCGGTGTAGGTAAAGGCGTGCTTACGACATTAGGCAGCTTTACGACCGATATTTCAATAGAGGGGTTGTCATTAAATGTAACATTTCACGTGGTTAGGGAAAGTGATATTCCGTATGCAGCCATAATTGGAAATGATGTACTTCGCGATGTCGAGTTAGTTTTTAGAGAAGGTAGTGTTGAGTTCAGGAAACTTGTGAGGACTGCTAACGAGGTAGTGAAGCACACAGGGATCGGGGAGATTCCTGGGGGTGCGTGTGGTGGAGCTGAAGTGTTTGTGTCAGCCCACCAAGGTGCATGCAGTGATGCTGAAGTGTTTGTGTCAGCTCACCGGGGTGCAAGTGGTGATGTTGAAGGGTTTGTGTCAACTCACCGTGAGTTAGGAGACTATGGGAATAGTCAAATTGAAGTTTCCGAGGAACAAAAGGACATTACCGAACCGGTATTAGAAACGAGGTCGGAAGTCATGGATGACAATGGGTTAAACAAAGTGTTCAGGGTATTGTGTTCAATGGGAACGGCAATGTTTGAGAAGTCAGATAAAGTGGATCTATCGCATCTGCCGATAGACGAGGCCAAAGTAGTTAACAGTTGGATTAATAGTTATTATCCTAGGAAGTCGAGTAAAACGCCAGTACAGATGAAATTGTTATTAAAGGATGAGAAACCGATATTTCAGCGGCCACGTAGAGTGTCGCAAGTGGATCAGAGACGTATTGATGAAAAGGTAGAGCGTATGCTTAAAGAAGGTATTATTCAGGAGAGTGTGTCGGAATACGCCTCTTCAGTTGGGTTAGTTACAAAGAAAAACGGAGCAAAACGGTTTTGTTGCGACTATCGCAAGATTAACGAGAAAATAGTCAGGGACAATTTTCCAATGACAGTGGTAGACGAAGCATTAGACAGGTTACAGGGTGCAAGGGTCTTCACCACATTGGACTTGAAGAACGGATTCTATCATGTGCCAATAGAACCAGGGTCTCGCAAATACACGTCTTTCGTAACTCAGAACTGCCAATATGAGTTTTGTTTTGTTTTTGTTCAGTCATAATATACATGGACGATATCGTCATTCCCGCCAAGGATGAGATCGAAGGTCGAGAGAAATTGGAAAAGGTATTAAGACATGCAAGTGAAAACGGTTTGCACATTAGATGGGAGAAATGCCAAATTTTAAAGAGAAAGATTAATTTTTTGGGGTTCGTTGTGGAGAACGGGGCAATTTTGCCTTCGGAAGAGAAGACGAAGGCAGTCAGGGCATTTCCAGTACCAACTAGTAAGAAAGAATTACAACGATTTTTAGGTTTAACTTCATACTTCAGGCGTTTCATCCAAAATTATGCAGTTAATGCGAAGCCGCTAACAGATATGCTTCGTCAGGACGAAAAGTTTGGGTTGAGGGAAGAACAACTCTTAGCAATTCAAGATCTGAAGCGTGCGTTAGTAAATGCGACCGCATTGAAGCTTTTCAATCCACATGCGGAAACAGAGGTGCATGCTGATGCGTCAAAATTTGGTTACGGTGCAGTCTTACTACAAAGGGACGCAGAAGACAATCTGTTACACCCCATCGAATATATGAGTCGTAAAACCACAAGGGCGGAAGAGAAATATAGTGCTTTTGAACTTGAGGTTCTTGCAGCTATAAAGGCATTACAGAAATGGCGTATATACTTAAGAGATATTCAGTTTAAAATAGTTAGCGATTGTAACGCTTTCGCTATGACAGTCAAGAAACAAGACGTACCAGACAGGATCATGAGGTGGGCAATGTACCTACAAGAATATAATTATGTAGTTGAACATAGGTCAGGAACTCGCATGAGACACGTAGATGCTCTAAGTCGTGCATACTGCTTATTAGTAGAAGACTCGTTAAAGTTTAGGATAAAAGAGGCGCAAATGCAGGATGATTGGATAAGAGCAGTGCGGAAAATTAATTTTCAATTTAGAGACTGTTAGTAAATCGTTTACTGTTATATTTGTAGAGTGCTCGTTGGTTAGTAAATTCCTAACTTTATCGCTATTTAAATAAATTGGATTTATTAACTGTATCTTACCCAAAGTGACTGAATATATGGCTGATTCTATTTCGTCTATCAATGCACTGTTTCTTGCTGATATCAATTCAAATAAGTTTTCAGTGTCACGTTCATGCTCTTTTGTAGAGCTATTTTTTTTTACGGTGTCAGTTAATTGATTTATCTTTACTCGTAATTGATTATTGATATAGATCTGTTCGTCATTCGCTTCAATTAAAGATTCTAGCAGTGTTTGGAGTTGGTTAAGGTCATCGAAATCGGGAGCTACCGCTTTATATTGAGAGAGTGCCTAGAAAGTTAGTACTACGAGAGTATCGGTAGTGAATTCTTAGTAAGTCCAGTAATCGTAAAATGCGGTCTATGCCCAGTTGCAATGTCTTACGTATGTGGGATGTTGGAAAGTTGTCGAGAAGGTTGTACGTTTGTTCGGCAATGTTTTCATAATTGGTTCAGTTTAGTTCGTGAATTAAGTGCTTGTATTGACGGTAGATGGCAACATCTCCCTCCGATATTGGTATGTACAAGGTGCATTCCAAAGTAAACAGGAATCTAGCGCCCCCTGGTAGCGCCATCTATATGCCGACTGATGCGTTAGAATCTGCTATTTTTATCGATTATCCAGTGGGAACTTCATGACATTTCATCAATTCAAAGTGAAGCTATTACGTTTTAAGTGACAGTATGTTTGTGTTATCGGTACGAACATGAGCTTCTAACAAAGAGCCAACATTAAATTTTGTTCTAAAATTGGTAAAACTTTTACCGAAACAATTGATCAAACAAGTTTATGGCACTGATTGCCTATCCCGTAGCAGAGTGCACGAGTGGTTTCAACGTTTTCTAAGTGGTGGTGAGTACATAAATGACGATCAACACGTGGGCCAACCAAAATCCGTTATCACCGGAAATTCCATCGAAACTGTTTGTCGTGAATTCATCAAAAACCAGCCGAAATCATCATTGAAATTCATGGATATGGAATTGAACATCTCCAAAACATCGATTTATCGCATTTTGACCGAACATTTGGGCTTACGAAAGGTGTGTGCCCAGTTTGTTCCGGACAAATAGCATTCGAAGGACATCATTGTGATCGATTATTTGACCAATTCACATTTTAACCGTTAACCACTCCCCGTATTCACCTGATATGGCACCGTGCGACTTCTTCCCTTTGGAAAGCGTTATGCAGACGTAGACGCCATTCAAAAGGCATGCACCGGCATACCGGCCAACGAGCTAAAATACTCGTTCGACATGCTTTTTGGCCGTACAAAAAGCTGTATTGAAGCAGAAGGAGACTATTTTGAATAAAATAAATTGATTTTGCCGAAAAAACCATTTGTTCTGTTTTTTAAAGTCCTGTTTACTGTGCAACACACCTTGTATATTGAATTAGTAAAATATAAAATTTCCAACCGTGCTAATGCGTTAAGCATTAGGATCAGGAGCGTAATGATTGAAAAAAATTTATCTTAGATTACTTTTATGGATTTTTTTGCCGTTAACTAAAACGGTTGTTCCCAAATCCCTTTCTACTACTTTTTCTGTGTACAGTTTGTTTAATTTGCATCCCAATCTTTTGTAAGATTTTAGAAAAACTTTGTCACCTGGTTTAAACATTTTGGTTTGCCATATCTATTATGGTAATTAAGTTCGGAGGTTTGGGGTTTTAATAAGAAGTTTTTAATTTCGTCAAGGAATTTTGATGAAGCAGAATGAATCACGTCAATAAGTCGTTGCCCAGTTACCGAATGTATTGTCCTATTGTAGATATTTGTAGACTGCGAGTAGAATAAGGTCATTCGTGTCATTAAGTCCCTGGCTTAGTTTAATACAACGATTAATCTCGGAAAGAGTTCCGTGAAATCGTTCTATCTGCCCATTTGTTGTTCTATGATGTGGGGTCTGTTTCGTATTGGAGTTTTTCCCCTTTCAGGATTTGGAGGGTGGCTCTGATATTTTGCTTCCTTAGTATAATTTCCTTCAACATTTTTCGCATGTTTGGAAAATAGTAATCCCTTAATATTTCAGAACATTTTCTTTGAGAGACCGGTGTGCTCTATTATGTTCCGTATGAAGAATTTCTTTCTGATCATCCTCGTTAAAGATGTCAGTGACCAATGATTTTGTATGAACAAATTTTACTGATGAAAAGGTGCTTTTAACTTTGTTTTGACTTTTTCCTAAAACACATAGGTCACATAGCAAATCATTTGTAACATTTGGGCTGATACAGCTGCTCAATTGATAAAAAAATTCGTCTATATTTTAAAAAATTATATGGTGTCTAATTCCTGATTGAAATAGACTTTTTGTAGTTTTTGAATTTGTGTCCCCACCTTCAAAGATAATCTGCTGAAAAAATTAATTTAGCGGATTTATAACCGTATAAATTACTTTTGTGGATGAATTTTCGCTGTGAACGGTTTCGTCGCCTGAGCTGGGCGTATCCTTGTATTCTAAACTGTTTATGTGTTGTCTTGACAACGCATCTGCGACAATGTTTTCCTTGCCGGGTTTGTAATGAAATTAAGGGAGAACTCTTCTGCAAAGACTCTCCATCTTTTCAATTTTGCGTTAGGGTTTTTATCTGATATCGAATAGATAAGCGGTTGGTGATCAGTGAATATCTTAATATTATTTGCTGCATACAGATAGTTTCTTAATTTTTGAAGAGACCAAACAATCGCGAGGAGTTCTCGCTCATTCGTTGCATAGCTTTCTTCAGTTTGTGTTAACGTTCGTAATAACATAGTGATGGGTCTGCCACCTTGTGAAAGTACTGCACCCAAGGCGTGTGAAGACGCATCCGTGGTTAAATCAAAAGTTTTTTCATAGTCAGGATAAAGAAGAAGTATGTCTTCTGAAGATAGAATGTATTTAATTTTTTGAAACGCTTCATAAGCTTCGTTGTCGAGAGTAATTTTTATATTCTTGGAAATGTTAGTACTTATTCTACCGTTTTCTCCCCGTAGATATTTCGTAAAAGGTTTCGCTATTAACTATGTCTTTTATTTTATTTTTGGAGGTTTCAATCTCATCTTTTGAGACAACAAATCCTAAATCTGGTGGAACCCAGATTTCAAGTCTATTGTCGTAAAAATTGATGATTTTCCTAGATTTGAAAGATTTCCGGATAATCGGGTATTTGTCGCTAATAGTTTTCTCGTTAAGTTTCTTCTTCCCTGCGGCATCTGTTCTTTTTTGGGAACAACCCATACTGGACTATTGTATGGTGAGCGAGATGGTCTAATGATGCCGTCTGGCAGAAGATCATTTACTTCCTTGTTAATAAATTCAGACGCTGCCATAGGATATGGATAAGGTTTGGAGTAAACTGGTTCATTGCTAGTTGTTCTCACGGTTTCTATGATGTTTATATTGAACGGCAATGCCTCGTTAGGATCAGAAAATATAGCTGCGTATTTCGCCTTTATTCGTTCCACATCTCCTTTTACAATTACGTTATTAACGTCGCTACAATGTAAATACATAAGTTTTTCCAAACCCCCTTCATAAAATAGAATTCCTTTCTTGATGTCCAGCTTCGCATCGATTTTCCAATAATACCGTCAAACGTGTCAGGTGTAGGTGAAATAAAAAAATCTAAATTCGAATTGAAAATATGTACGGTGGATTTTTCTGCAATTTTATCTACCCCGTGAGTAGAGCTTACTACAAACTGGGACGTAATGGGTTTTATATCCCTCCAGTTTGCTGGATTTAAATAATTTTTCTATCCATCGGTATCAACAAAAATGTTTAGAGTTCTTCCTTGAAATGTCCTGCTAGCGTATGGTAGCAGGGATCTACCCCTTAAAAATTAATTTCGTTTGAAATTTCTTCAAGATTCGAAATCTACAAATTCATTATATTCGTCTTGTTGATCATCTTTGTAAACTTCGGTGGAAGGATATTGATCTAAATGGCTTATGCGTTGTAATTTATTGTTAAAGCGGTCGCTATCGCGATGTCTTTTTTGGGCTAAATGCATACCGGAGCTCCTGGGGTATTGATTTTCGAAAACTGTTCTACCTAAAGGAAAATCTCTATTATTAAAGGGAGCTGGATTCGATGGAGTGGTATTAAATGAAGTCACTTGCTGTGTGCGAGACTCATTCGATCGATCATTTCTTTGAGGGACTTGGAATCTGGAAAGACTTGAATCTACTTCCATAGGCGTTGGTCGTGTCTGAGGTTGTCCGTTTTTTTTTAGGAAATGGTACATTGTTTCTCTTCAGAGGCCAACTGTAGTCGGAAATTCTATTATCAGAAAATGAAAATCTGTGAGCAAATAACGAACGCGTCTGATTTTATTCAAGCTGTTGAGCGAGTGCCACGGCCGATGCCATATCCGATGTCCGTGATGAAAATAAGATATCACACATCACATATCATATCTTATTAATTACGGCTGTTAGTTTCTTTTCGACTTCATCGTAAAATTCTGTTATTGTCGGGGGTAGACATTTCCTGTTCCAGTATGTAAATAGGTTTTTAATCTGCATAAGTAAAATCAAGCCTAGCTATAATTGCACTATTTTATTCCTTATGATGGCCACAGCCTGATAATGTTTAAAACTGTTCTGAAAAATTGTATATGCCGTGTGAGCTGTCTGACGCCACTACACGTAATTCCCGTCTCGTCTGTTCGGTTGCTGCTCGAATGGCGGTATTCAGTAAGGTCCGAATTGTGGTTTCGTCCATTTTACGTCAAGATACTGTTAACTACTAATAGTTCTGTATTCTCCTAGTCACTTTGTAATAACATTCCTGCAGCTGATCTTTTTAATTTTCCCTGTCGCTTTGTTACAATATTAATTAATCAATATCAATTAATGTTTTAATACTTTTCTTATTCAAAATATTACGTAATGAGCACTCTTCTTACAGCTTCAATATTGGTCCAAAAAAATGGTGTTCCTGAAGTTTTCCTTTTGCTTCTTAGACTTCATGAAATCTCCTATATGCTGGTTTGTAATGTTTCTCTTTTCACAGGAATAGCTCTGAAGTTTTAGCTTCACGTAAATAGTTGTTTTGTATTTTGAATTCAAATAATCCTTTATGTTGGTTTGTAGGTAAATAGGTTTTATCTTTCGATTGCAAATAAACGGTTTTACGTTTATTTTCCTCTACATACGAATTTTATTTTAACTTCACGTAAATAGCTTTTTTAATTTTTTGGAAATTTTTATTTCACGTCAATAGATTTTAAAATTTACGATGAAATGGGTTCGAACCCACGGCAAGGTTTAGTTTGATTTATTTTATTTCCGTACGATGTAGGGCAGCCGTTGGCGACGATTGACCTATTACAACTGACTTTTCGGTGCTACACCTGAATACCTAACACCTATGAAATCACACTTGTCATCACCTCACGTGGACTGCCGCATGATTACATATCGCTGATTCAGCAATTCTCACGGTTTGGGACTGTTGGTGTCGTTCGCTACTGGTAAGCGTTTCCGTTGTTATGTCAGCAACTTGAGCCTCGCACTTTGTTGCTTGCGTTGCAATCACAGGCATAACTGTACTTGTAGTTGTGGGCTACTGTGATTTGTTAACTTGTACAAATTATGCACGTATATCGAAATACTCACCTTTTTTCGAAACAACGAAACGTATAAATTCTTTAACTTTTGAATTCAAAGAAATATTTGACGATTCTCACTTTTTCGTAGTTCCCAGAGGTATAATCATTTAGAGAGTAATAGCTTAAGAAATAATATTCTAGTTAATGTTAGTATCCTTAACTAATAATTGATATTTTGTTTGGTCTGGTCAAAGAATTTTTAACGCATTTGAAATTACAAATATAAAAATAAAACTCATTGAGTAAGTTATTGTTGTAATATTTTCAGGAACGTGTTTCAAGTGCAATGGACGCGTAATAGGAGAGAACTCTGGTTGTACGGCTATGGAGCAAATTTTCCACACCGCGTGTTTTACGTGCGCACAATGTACGGTGAATCTGCAGGGTAAACCATTTTATGCCTTGGATGGAAAACCGCTTTGTAAATATGACTACTTACAAACATTAGAGAAATGTTCAGTATGTATGAAACCGATAATGGAACGTATACTTCGTGCCACTGGCAAACCCTATCATCCTCAATGCTTTACGTGCATAATTTGTGGAAATAACCTTGATGGGATACCATTTACTGTAGATGCAACGAATCAAAATTACTGCATAGCCGACTTTCACAAGTAAGTAAAGACACTAATAAGGTACCGAAATAAAACCTTTTAGAGACGGCGACGTTCGGATGAAATGAAACACAATCCTACAAAGGAAATCCAGGTGCTTAAAAAATTTGTATTGCTATATTTCACCATATTTGGGTTAAAGTCGGAATAGCATTATATTTTCGGGGTTGACATTGCAGATAATCAAATCGGAAAGTTGCCACGTTTACAAACTATCGCGAATCGCTTATAAGGCTATAACTAAGTCAAAAATAATGCTACGGAAGGATGTGTCCCGCTCCTAATAGATTCGGTGCACATATCTTAAATCGACTTCTATATAGACAAAATTTGGTAAAAATAATTCTCGCTCGCATTCCACACAGTGGACAACCATGCTGATTGCCCAGCCAAGAGTTGTTGAAAACTGTTAAGAATGGATAATTCTCTAACGAAGACAGTCGAAGATATTAAATTAACCACAAATGCAGATCACTTACTTTCAAGATAAAACAATATTATGTTGTATGCGTATGTATGGGTCTTTCTCTCACCAATAGGTAAATCTATATGACGATAAAGAACCGAAACATTATCTTCTCCCCTCAAACCCCTTAAAAACTTTCCAAGACCATCTGGTCTGTTTAAATTAAATTTCTTTTTGAAGTTATACTTCTAATACGAGTTCGGAAAAGGTTGCGATAGATTCAGGTTGCGCAACCTTGCTCGATATGAATCTACGCAACCTTGTCTGCGAAGATGTTCGAGCAGCAAGCGAAGCGGTGACAATCGGCGATCGCTTGTTCGTTTCTTTCGGCACAGCTCGGGTTTTTACCAACAACACAATGTTGCCATGCTTATGCTGTTGTGGTTTTTGTAGAACAATGTTTCAATTTTTGGTTGGTGACATATTCAATTTAAAATAAATTCTGTTGGGATTCGAACCTACGTGCTCGTCGTCGCTTTTGAAGCGCTTACCACCAACACCACCATTGACGCTTGAATTGAGTTGTCCTAATTATGGTTTGGTTATGCATGAAAGAAATATACAATGGATCGCCGATTGTTACCTCTTTCCTTGCTGCTGCTGCGCATATGTATGTTTGTATGCTTGTTCATTATTGAAGTTATACTCCTTTTTCTTTCCATTGTCTTTAATTTCTGCGAATTCTCAACTATTTTATGTGCCCTTTTATTGAAATACCCTGCGTTGGCCGTTGAAAAATTAAGGCTATACTTTACAGGATTATTTCTGTAGTTAGTCTTCATTTACATTTTTTGGAAATCGACCCGCGATGACGAGGTATATCGTTTTATCTGACAGCGTGAGGTTTAGAAGTTCATTTCTAATTTTGTCTTGTGGCATATTAGAAATGATGTTTCTTCGAAAATCGTTCGCTTACAACGGATAAAACGACTTCTTAGTGGTAATTTTAATGAATAAATTCCTTTTGGTTGAAATGCTCTGCGTTGGCCGTTGAAAAGTTAAGACTATACTTCTCAGGATCATTCATTTCTTCAAAGAAATTAATGACCTTTAGAAATATGCATATTGCCATTATTTCGTTGTCATTTTCATATTCGTAGCAATAGAATTTCTATGGCATAAGCAAAGGAATGGTCGCCGATTGTCACCCCTTGCCGCTGTAGCAGCTTCGCTACCAAACCTGCGTATTATATAATGTATACGTATGATCGTGAATACATATCGACGCAGATTTTTGCGAGAAGCACCAGAAAGTTGTGCAATTTATGATTTTTAGCTTTTGCCATCGTCGCGAGAAGACGATTTGTTGGCAAAAGCATGCTCGGGGATATAATAAATTATAATAAATTTATAAAATGTGAATTTAAGTTTTCTAGTTTTCTTTCATACAAAATGATATGCATTTCTTGGAATATCATTAAGAAGTATAACTTCATCCGCGCGTAGGGACTCTACGCACCTTTTTTTATCACTGGAATTCTTCGTCTCATTATTTGTATTTTTCATAAAATCCAAGTTGAATTTTTATGACGTTGCTTAAGGCATGGATAGGCACTCGATTTTCATATTTGAAGCATACATACTCTTGCAATCTGTTGTTGCAGAGTATTATAGTTTTGTTCACCTAACGGTTGTACGTATCACCTAAAACTTAGCGAGATAGATGTAGGGTTGTATAGTACATATTTAAATGATAAGAGTCCGTCCGTGCAAGCTGTAAATTGAGTAAAAATTGAGATATCTTAATGTGGGTTTCTTAATACAAAAAAATTACGAGTTCGTGGATGGGTGTAATCGGACCACTGCAGAATGATTGCGCCCATAGGCCAAAATTCAAAATACTCTGTTTGACTGCTTGATTTGTATGATCAAACTTTAAACTCAAATAAGAATCTTTAAGTTCTTACCGCTGGTGGGGGAAAATAAAGACCATATTCGAGCTGAGAAATCTTTCATTCTAATTTAATTTTGATATTTGTAAGCCTTATATAGGGGAAGACGGGGTAGATTTGACACTTTCCTTTAAAAGTCCTTTATTTTCTACTAAATATAATATAATTTTAAATGAGTTACAGCTTTAAAACCACCAGGGTTTGGATACTTAGTGATGAAAGTAAAAAGTTGGAAAAACACGCAAGGCTATTTTTTATTTAAAATTAAAAAATAATACATAATTTTTCAAATGTCCACCACTAAGGGGCACATTTGACTTATTCGGGGGCACATTTGACAAGCATATTTTCCGTGAAACTTTCTTTTTTTTTAATTAAATTTGGTTTTCATTTAAATAAAACTCATCTTTTATAGTTTGTTTCTGAATGTTTTATTAAAATAAATGTAAATGTATTCATAAAATAATACCACTATTTTTGGAAAAACATGCATATCAACGACAATTATTTTGGGAAAAGAAGATAAAATTCAATATTTCAAAGTTTATCAAAACGTATTCTCCAGCCTTTAAATTCTCATCATCCAATAACGAAAATTTTAGCAAACAATTATCTTTGTTGACACATTTCTCTGTGCTGTCTGATCTCAGACTGATAATACTTTCGTCAGATGATGTAAGGTTTTCATTTAATGAACGCTTATTTTGTTTTGACTTTTGTTTTTTTTTTATTTTTCTTGCTTTCTGTTGAAAATTTTAGAGAACGTTTGGAAAACTGAGTGATTCTCTTAGTTTGGAAATCCAAAGCTCGATTTTTTTCTGGTGAACTAGTGAGGATTCGCGAAGATCCACGTTTCTGTGTTATGTTTGGCGCCAAACGCGCAATAGGCCTCAAATGTTCTAGTGTTAAAGTTTGCGTTGGAGTTACTTCAGAAGCCCGTGCAAGCGATTGAGAACTTATAGGAGTGATCACTAGTGTGTTTGGTGGATAGACAATTGGTAAATTATCTTGCTCTTGCTCCAATTTCACTAAGAAATCACTATCCATGAATATCTGTGAATTATATAATTATATATTACTCGTAGTAAAAGCCATTTCAAATGGATGATGAGTCAATTTTGCTACATCGTAAATGCTTATATGCTTTCCATGATGACTAATCATAAAATCACTGAAGGACTTCTTGCAAAATTTTTTGAAAGGCCCGAATACTGAAACGTCTAGTGGTTGAAGACGGTGAGAAGTATGCGGTGGAAATGACTATAAAGTTATGCCGTTATCACGGCAATATATATTATGCTTTCAAGACTACAATGTGAAGCGTGATTATCCAGTAAAATTAAAATTGGTTGCTCTTTACAGCAGTTGCTGTTCTTTTGAATATGCTTCAGTACGTCTGTGAAAAGTTCGGCAACCATCCACCCAGATTTGGAGTTCAAAATGAGATATCCTGGGAAACATCCTTGTGAAAACCTAACGTTTGCACGTATTCTAGGAAAAACATACACTGGCGGCAGATGGTTTCCACATGCATTCATTATGCCAACCATGGCCACCAAACTTCCGCGCTCTGCAGATACAACCTGTGCAACCGAACGTTGTCCTTTCGCAGCAAGGACCTATAATGAAAAAAGAAAATAAATCAGTGCAAATAAAACAAATATTTATAGGTTTTTTGCCTTAGGAGTGTGCATGACAGTGGTTACGCCAGTTTCATCTAAATTGTATATGTCTTTAGGCTCAAAAGAATACTGTGCATATATCTGACTCAAGTTTTGGAAAAATTCCTCCACCACTGCTTTTGTAAAACCCCTGAGCCTGGCCAAGCTTGTTTTTTCAGGCATTCGTAGTGTGAGGGATGGATTTCGCTTCAAAAAGCCGTAAAGCCAACTTTCTCCAGCTGCCTTGTTAGTTTCCCAAGTAGATAGACATGGTATGTTATTAGCGGCAACAAATCTTTTGAATATATCATACGACAATCCATATGCAAAAAACGCACACTTCTTAGCATATTCGACTAATTGCTCCTCTTGAACTCTCGTTAGCGTTTGATGTCTTGTGTATTTAGAGTGATAAATTAAATTTTCATCACAGCTACTCTCATTTCCAGAATCTGAATCGTTCCTCAAAGGATCTAGTTTCTTCAATCGCATGATCAAAGTTGTTCTTTTCAATCCGTACTTTTCCGCTGCTGACGTAGCTGTTTCGCGTTGATGCTTTATGTCTGCAAGAGCATTTTTCATATCATCCTCACTTATCTGACATCGGTTGGTATTTTTCTTATAGTTGCGCACCATTGCTAAAGTAATACTTAGCATTAGAAAACTCCTTAATTGTTTTAACATTACCAAATGATAAATGGGGTACGTTTGACATTTATCAAATGTGCCCCTTCTAGACAAGTCAAAGGTGCCCCATTCCACTCACCGTTTCGTTTTTTTATATTTTGCAAATTCTATTACACTTCGGATAAACACACTATTTATTTTCATAGCACACATAAACGGAGTAACCAATTTCGTAAGATACTTTAAAATATGTATTTTATTGTTTAAGAAAGACTTTTCTTCCGATCTACCGAAAATTACAATTACGTTCCCGAAAATAGAAAAACACGTGTAACTCTGTTACGCGTTGGAATATAATTGTGAAATTTTTTGACGCTTCGTTTAGTTCAATAATGGTGGTGGCCACGTTTTTACATTTTCAAGAGACTGAAGTCAAATGTGCCCCAGTGTCAAAGGTACCCCGTCTTACCCTACTATGTTGGAAATCTTTCTTTAAAAAAAGAAAAAACAGAACAAATGGTGTTTTCGGCAAAATGAATTTATTTTAATCAAAATAGTCTCCTTCTGCTTCAATACAGCTTTTTGCAAGGCCCAAAAGGTTGAACGAGTGTTTTAGCTCGTTGGCCGCCAGTATGTCGGCGCAAGCCTTCTGAATGGCCTCTTCGTCTGCATAACGCTTTCCTATCATCGAAAAATGCATATTTCCGAAAAGGAAGAAGTCGCACGGTGCCATGTCAGGTGAAAACGGGGAGTAGTTAACGGTTAAAATGTGAATTGGTCAAATAATCGATCACAATGATGTCCTTCGAATGCTGGATTCTTAGCAATTTTTGGTCGTCAGTCTATTTGTCCGGAACAAACTGGGCACACACCTTTCGTAAGCCCAAATGTTCGGTCAAAATGCAATAAATCGATGTTTTGGAGATGTTCAGTTCCATTTTCATGAATTTCAATGATGATTTCGGTTGATTTTTGATGAATTCACGACACACAGTTTCGATGGAATTTCCGGTAATCACGGATTTTGATTGGCCCACATGTTGATCGTCATTTATGTCCTCACAACCACTTTGAAAACGTTGAAACCACGTGCACTCTGCTAGTGGATAGGCAATCATCACCATAAACTTGTTTCACCAATTGAAACGTTTCGGTAAACGTTTTACCAATTTTAAAACAAAATTTAATGTTGGCTCTTTGTTCGAAGCTCATTTTCGCATCGACAACACAAACGTACTGACCTAAAACACAATAACTTCACTTCCAATTGATGAAATGTCATGAAATTCTCACTGCACAATCGATAAAGATAGCAGATTCTAACGCACCAGTTGACATATACTTATAGATGGCGCCACCAAAGGGCGCTAGATTCAAAAAGTCCTGTTTACTTTGGAAAACATCTCGTACAATGCAATACAAGTGTGCGCGTGTGTTATCGTAGGGTTTATGCTGTGGGGTTTGGGATTATTTTCAAGTGAATTGCCTAAATGTATATCTTATCAATATGTTATCGTTTGTATACATATTAACCTAAGTAAATATATTTATATTGTTGTAAATTTAAGTGCATGCGTATTGCATATTAATCCATACGTGCCTCATATATGTATTTGTGTTGCATATAAATGCACATATTTTTTTGTGTAATAAGTATTAAATGGCACCCCGTGGCACCAATGCACATGTTCATTTTTGAACATACTCCATCTAAAAATATTTAGTCAAAATATATACAAATTGTCTCAAAATTGCCCATATTTCTTTATGGAAAACCAGTTTTGTCTGGAAATCTAGCGTGACATACCATAAATAGAATGCAAAGCGATAACACATGTTCATTTTTCAGCGCAGCGGAGTTATGTTTGCATTTCGTCACATGGAAATTGCATTTCAAAGTGGTCAAACGTTCGTTATAGAGGTCCGATTTCGATTGTCAATACACAGTATTAATGAAAGTCGATTTTTCTGTCCCTATGTCCCTTTGTATGCTTAAATCTTTGAAACTACGCAACGGATTTTGATGAGTTTTTTAATAGATAGAGTGATTGAAGAGGAAGAATTATATGTATAAAAACATAAATTAAATAGTGGAGAAATACTGTTATTTTTGAGTTTTCTAATGTGATGTCGTAACTAATTAAATTATAAATTAATTTTTAAAGATTTATCAAAATAATGTACTAAGTATTGTACACAATATGTAAAAAGGTCCACAAAAACTCTGTGACGGTATCTCTTATGGATATCCCACAATAACATTTTTTTGTAATTTTCTTTTTACGATAAATAATGACTAAGCGATTTTAAGCAATACAACATTAATCATAATCCAATTGAATACCTTAAATACATTGTTGATTTTATATACATCTTTTACGGCATCTGATTTAAATTAATATTTTCGAAGATATTACAGATTTAAAAATTGCGGGACGTAGCGTTTGCGGCGGTACCGGGGTGGCGGGAGCCTGCCTATAAATAGCTCGTCGGAGGCCACGGTTCCCCATATAGCACTTTGAACTTAGCTTCGGTCGGACGCGTTTATTATCGGATCTAGCGAGGAATATTTAAACGGAAACGATGAAGTATATGCGCACTATTTCAAACTGATCTTTACTCAAAAATAATACATTTGCTAAATATTTGGAATAATAGATAGTAATAGAATTGCAACCAAATTCACAGTGCAATAGATTATTTCTGGCTCAGTAACCAGTATATGAATATTATACCACGGGCATCCCAAAAGATTGATATCATAACCTTAGCAGCCAATTTTTTCGTCTTTCCACGTTTGAAGACCGGTTCATCATGTACAGACCACTTAATGTCGGTCGATTGGACTCCAGTGTGAAATGGTGGAGTCGTATTTCTATTGTCACACATCGACGCAAAAATTCCGTTTTATTACGATTAAAGAGCACTCAAACACTCCTCAGGATCAGCAATTCGTTGTTTTTGTTAGATTATGAACTTGCGAGGCACCCATTTTGCACAGAGCTTTCGCCTCTTTAGGGCGTCCACTGCCTTCACTATCATCGGTGGTAATTTCGCCTCTTTCCAACTTAGAAAATCTCTTTTCAACGGTTGATTTCCCTGGTGCAGAGCCAGAACGTAGCGTTTGCGGCGGTACCAGGGTATCGGGAGCGTGCCTATAAATAGCGCATCGGAGGCCACGATTCTTCTTATAGCACTTTGAATTTAGCAGCGATCGGACGCGTTTACTATCGAGGAATATTTAAACGGAAACCTAGTATATGCGCACTATTTCAAACTGATCCTTCCTCAATAATAATACAATTCCCCCCAAAAACAATGCTTTATTAACACACGAAATGATTTTATGATCCTTTTTTTTGTAAACTGCCACAAGTTGCTTCACAAAAATGCTATGACTCATTAACTAATAGTTATAATATAACTAATAAAAATCAGATAGATTTTAGTAGTAGTATTATCTAAGGTCACCCAGAGAAAAGCGTGGTTTAAAATAAATTTTAAAGTTGCAGGTATTTCAATCCTTATTGTGAAATTAATTTGATTGATTTATTATTTGTTGTTTATTTTTAATTGATTATACTTTTTTTGTGTGTTATGTTAACGTCATTTTATGTTACCCCCCGATCCCCCCTTTATGAGTGTTACCAGTGTATTCCCTAATGTTTTAAGGTAATAAAAAGGTTAAGTGTAGCTGCTGATATTTGCTGTGTATATTCATTGATAAATTCAAGCTGTCTTACTGTTTTCAAGGTCACAATTTCGACTCAATCTGCTGCTCTTCTTTCGCTTTTGTGATGTTACTATTCTGTTCGTCATATGTGTTTTTCAAGAATTTGGTCTATTATCTTCATATTTATGTTATCGTTTTCCATAGGCGAGAGGAGGAGATAGAGAGGAGTTTCACTTTCACAAATTTATAAAGAAGAAAATTTAAATATAGTAAATATTCCAATAATGACATTTTAGCACTGCAACTCTACTGGAGCTATAACTGTCATTTGCCACGGGGTATCACAGTATCAAGGAATACCTGTGGACAAAAAATTTTGAAAAAGTCGGCGTGCCCCGCTCTCTAATAACTTTCGATAATTTCATCTATCTTGGAAGCAGCACTAACACAAACAACTACATATTGTATACTACAATTACTATGTCCTTGCGGATCTGTGCATGGAGGTAGGTAGGTAGGATGCAGCCCTGTTTTCTATCGGGCTCAATTAGCACTGAAGCTGAGTGGAAGGCAATCAATTTATCTGTCAATCACGTCTTGCACGCCTTTTTTCATTTACAAGCTTTTCTATTTCTCTATTAGAGATTTTTCTGAGACCAAGCGGCTTATAGTTATTTTTATTTGGAGTTGCCAAGACAGCTGCGCTGATTAGTATATCATTGACTTCTCTTATACTATGTTCGGACCGATTTTTATTGTTAGAAGTAATAGGATTTAAACTTTTATCATTTGGTTACGACGTGCTTGAATGCCCTGTGACAACTTCGATTTCAAATATTTATACACAAGACAACCCCTATAGTTACCAGTGTGATTTCCTCCACAACGAATAATAGTTTTTATTTGACAAAAATTTAACTATTTCCATAAAACTTTTTACAGTGTAGGACTGAATTTTTGTTTCATATGTATTGTCTTTTTTCAAAGGCACTATATGAAAATTGTTAGTACCTACAATTTCTCATAATTTAGCAACAGGAGTATTACTGCTACTCTCGTGCAAATATATTGGAGGTGGTTTGGCATTAACGACTGCGGTGGTACCCTTTCCATCGTTGTCTGAACGCTTGCTTAGTAAGGCAAATCGGTTTTCATTTAAAACTTATTCATATTTGGTGTGCCGCTTTGAATTTTTTTAGTATTGACCTCTGACTTTGAAGAACTTAATTTCCTTTTCATATTAACGTAGCGGTCAATGCCAGTTTTCACAGACTGGCCTTTTTTTAATGGTACATTCGCAGCTTGCGTTATGTTATTCTTCGCTGGCTGCGTGCTTGCTGGTACCTGCTTAGTAGTTGGCGTGGTCACGTTTGTTGCTGGCCGTTGCTGACTGCCGTTCTCTGCTGCTTTTGTATTTTGTAAGCTCTGCTTATGGTTCTGCTCAATTGTTCGCTGCGATGACTCATCCTTCTCACCGTTGCCTTGTTTATTGTTAGGAGCTGAATTCGCAGGCTCGACATAGCTGAAGTAGACATTTAGAAATGCTTGCGACTTTGTTGGTGGGGCTGCGCTGCACTCATGTTTTTTGTTTCTTTTATTGTTTATTTTGCACTTATTTGTTTTTTTTTAATGTTTACTGTTTGAAAAAAGTCTAATTTTTTGTGTTTATTAACACGGCGTTATTACCTAACGCTTGCACTTAATGCACTTTTTTGAATATTTATATATTTTGTTTTATTTTTGTTTTTTTTTTTTGTTTTGTTTAAGAAAGTTTGTATGGAGCGCATCAATACACGTCCGTTTAGATTGAAAGCTCGTTAGGAAAGTGAAATGAAAATTACAGCCGGCAAAAATGGGTACAATTGGGCAAAACCCCGTATAACTATTGCCAGGGTTTTCGAACCTCCACTTGACTTCGTTCCATTTGATTGGTGATTGTATGTAAGGTACCTTAATGATTGCAGGAATTTAATGAAACCCAGGGAAAATTTTTTGAGTACGTGGCATATCAGTAGTATATGGGATGAGCAAAAATAGATACAATCGGATCAATCGGGAGTACATATAAGTACAACAAAGTTGTCGTACTCGTAGCAAGCAAATATACTGATATTACCCAATTCAGCAATATTCCGTAAAAATACAACATCATTGCTCAATTTCCAAAATTTACAACGACAGCACATTTCGTCGGCACTAAACCAGAACGGAAGTCGTGCCGCCGCAATGTGAGCCGTTTCTCGACCAAACTGAGGTTTGCTGTTTGGCTATAATTATTGCTTACGTTAGTATATAAAAATAAGTACTAGTAAGTAAGAATTAGTACATATGTAAGTTTATAGTATATAAGAAAAATTCTGTATAAAAGAAACGTTTTTAATAAAGAAATGCGAGTTCGACTTCACCATTCAAACCAGCGTGTTGTTAATCATCTGGTGGCAAGCATTAACTGGCGCCCGAGACTTCAAATTTAAATTGTCTATATCGGTTGAAAAAAGCAGCGTTAGAAAACTCTTAATCGCGCATTGATAAAATTGTTGTTGCCCGCGAGCAGAAAAAAAAAACAGCGTTAGGAAACTGCTGTTATCTAAACAAAGTGTTTAAAGTAACTCTAATCGCACATTAATAAAACCTCTGTTATCCGCGTGTAAGTAACTAAGCAACTTAACAAAATTGCTGTTATCTAAAAACGTGCTCAAAGAGACTCAAAACTGTGCATTAACAAAAACTATTGTTGCCCCTAAACAAGAAGGAATCAACGTAGAAAAGCTGCCATAACACCAAGTGCTCAAAGTGACTCTAATACGACAATAATAACTGTGCAACTGAGAAAATTATTCTCGCAGCATATTCAACTGTGTAGACAAAAGTGCAAAACCACGAAGACAACAATCAAAGCCTGAACTGTGACGTCATCCACTCCCAAGTAGCGGAGTAAAACACCTCAAAAAGGAACAAGTGGACCGCCCGAAATCAGGATGCAGAAGCTGATACTCCCGATACTGTTGTAAGAATTAAAATTAAGTTATTCACCTTTTTGTAATCAAATTTATGTATTGAGCAATTTAAAATAAATTGTAATAAGAGCAAGATTATAACAATTAGCAATAGAAAAAATTGTAAAAACTGGTGAGCCTCAGTATGGAGCAAGTACAAGAAGCCATCACACACTTGACAGCCGCTATAAACGCGCAAATCGAGCAAGCTAAGATATTAAACAATAGAATAAATCAATTAGAAGCTAGAATCAACCCACACAGCGAAAGCGCTAACCCAAATTACCTTATTCACTTAACAGAGGCAGACCTAGCCGAAATTAGCAGATTGCCTGATAGTGTAAAGAACCTACCGACATTCGAAGGAGACCCGATCCAATTTATCTCCTGGATCCACAATGTAGAATCTATTTTACAAGACTATGAGGTGATAAGGACGAAGCCACTCTATATAGCCATCTTACGGCACATTAGGCAAAAAGTGAAAGGTCCTGCGGATACGGCCTTAATATCATATAATATATTTGATGACTACGCAGACAAACGCGACCTAAGGACCCTAGAACACGAACTAGGATCCTTATCTCAAAAGCACTTTAGCGTAGAGCAGTTCTATGCTCGAATTAATCACCAATTATCTTTGATAATCAATAAAATAAAGGGACAGGACTATTCCAGAGAAACAAGTAGCGTGCTACTAGAAACTTATAGGAACCGAGCCCTTGACGTATTCATCAGGGGCCTAAACGGTGAACTATCCAGGATGCTAGTCATCCAGCGACCAAGAACTTACCCGAAGCATACGCTTCCTGTCTTGAAATACAAAACATAAACTTAAGAAACTATTCAATCTACCCAAGGAATATAGGTAGCTTAAGCCAAACGCAAAGAAACCAAATGAACCAAAAACAGGTATTTGTACCAAGGGAATTAAACTCGTTCGAAAAAAATCAAATCTATAATAAAAATATTCAAACTCAAGCGCTACCTCCACCTAGGCCAACCCAACCCAAGCCTGCGGTCCCGATGGAGGTAGACCCTTCAATACACTCACGAAGAATAAACTATATGAATCGACCGAACAATACGCCTATAGTAAGGCCATCCAATAACTCTTCAAATATCCCTAGGAAATCCCAAAAACTATTTAATGTCCAAACAGAGGACGAGGAAATAAATTTTATGACAGACGCCTGTCTACCCTACCCTATTTAGAACTAACTTTAAAGAACGGGGATATCGCGAAGTTCCTTGTAGATACGGGAGCTAATAAAAATTTTGTCTCCGAAAAACTTTCAAAAAATTCAAAGAAACTTGAATGTCCTTTTAAGGTTCACTCAGCCACAGGTCAAGTAAATATAACCCATAAACTACGCGGACCATTCTTCAGAAGTATAGGTATTACAAATAGTTTTGATTTCTTTACGTTACCCAATTTAAAATCCTTTGATGGCATCATTGGCGATGATACCCTCAAAGAATTGGGAGCAATCATAAATAGGAAAAATGACACAATAACCCTCAAGGATGTGGTACTGCCACTAAAACAAAATATCTCTAAACAAATAAATAATATTCAAGAAAACCCCTATGAACATGAAGTTAAGGAAATGATAAATAAATATTCGGAACTTTTCGGACCAGTCTCCGACAGTGGGACAATCGACACAACTGTATTAGCAGAAATTAGAACAACAAGTGAAGAACCGATATATACAAAATTATATCCTTACCCAACAAACCTACGGGGCGAAGTAGAAAAACAAATAAAAGAACTTCTAAACAATGGTGTAATAAGGCCTTCAAAGAGTCCGTATAACTCCCCATTGTGGATTGTTCCAAAAAAACCAGGTCCATCAGGAGGAAAAAAGTATAGAGTAGTTATTGATTTTAAACGACTAAACGCAATAACTATACCGGATTCCTATCCAATACCTGATATAAACAACACTCTCGCTAGCTTGGGCGAATGTAAGTATTTTACTACACTCGACCTTACATCCGGATTCCACCAAATCAGGATGAAGGAAAAGGACATAGAAAAGACAGCTTTTTCTACAGCCAATGGTAAATATGAATTTACTAGGTTGCCATTCGGTCTTAAAAATGCCCCTTCCATTTTTCAGAGAATGATCAATGATGTTCTCAAAACGCTTATAGGAAAATCCTGCTACGTTTATATCGATGACATTATAATAATAGGAAAAACTAAAGAGGAACACTTACGAAATATTGAAGATGTGTTTATGCTTTTGTACAAGTCAAATTTAAAAATCAATCTGGAAAAATCTAAATTTTTTAGAACAGAAGTAAATTTTCTAGGTCATATCGTTACCGGCGAAGGTATTTTGCCAGATCCTGACAAAATATCCGCTATTAAAAAAATTCCCGCACCTGCTAACCTTAAGGAATTAAAAGGCTTCCTGGGCTTAGCATCGTATTATAGGAGATTTATAAAAGACTTTGCAAAAATTGTCAAGCCACTTACCAATTTAACTAGAGGTGAAAATGCTCAAATAAAAGCAAGTCAATCCTAACGGATACAAATCTCACTAACAGAGGAAGGCTTGAAATCATTTAATGACATAAAATATTTGCTTACATCCTCTGAAATTCTGGTATTCCCAGACTTCAACAAACCCTTTATTCTGACGACAGATGCTTCCAATACTGCAATCGGAGCAGTCCTTTCACAAGGGATAATCGGTCAAGACAGACCCATAACTTACATCTCTAGATCACTCAACAAAACCGAAGAGAATTACTCGACAATAGAGAAAGAAATGCTCGCCATAGTATGATCCCTCGACAAATTAAGGACTTACCTGTATGGAGCTAAAGAAATAAAAATTCTTACTGATCACCAGCCACTGACGTTTGCACTAAGCAACAGTAATAACAATGCCAAGTTAAAAAGGTGGAAAGCAAGGATAGAAGAATATAATTATAAACTAATTTACAAACCAGGAAAAACAAACGTAGTCGCCGATGCGTTATCACGGCTGCCAATAGAAGTTAATACGCTAACATTCACAGATGAAAATACACAACATAGCGCAGAAGAGGATAGCTCAAAGCTCATTCCTCACTGTGAAGCTCCAATTAACGTATTTAAAAATCAAGTTATATTTACAGAAGGAAAGGAGGAGATTACACACGAAGAACCTCATCCAAGCTTCCACAGACACCTCATTAAATGTGAAGTTTACGATAAAGAAAACCTAAGTAAAATCTTGAAAAGCGTCCTAAACCCAAACATAATCAATGGAATTAAAATCCAAGAAAAATACATTTCATTACTACAGCAAATATATCAAGAAAATTTCTCACAATTTCGTATCAGGATAACACAGAAAGTAGTTACCGATATCGCAGACGAAGATGTCAAATTTAAAATAATAGAACAAGAACACAAAAGAGCCCATCGCAATGGTAAAGAAAATAAAGACCAGATATTGGAAAAATACTATTTTCCACAAGTGACTAAACTTATTAAAAAATATACTAAATCATGTGAAATTTGCGGATGTAATTAGTACGACCGGCATCCACAAAAACCCAAGTTTCAGGCAACACCCATACCTTCGTATCCAACAGAAATACTGCATATCGACATTATAGAAATGTCCGGCGAAAAATATATTTCGTGCGCTGCCAAATTCACTAAATTTGTAAAATTTTTGAGGATAAAAAATAAATCAGTACAGGGATAAATTTATAAAGCCATTTCACTGTACCAAAGACTTTGGTCATGGACAATGAAGACAGCTTTATAAGCCCAATAACTCTGAACTATTTAGAAGGGTTAGGTATAGAAATCTATCTAGCACCACCCAAGAAAAGCGAAGTCAATGGTGCGATAGAACGTGTGCATTCCACTATTATTGAAATAATCAGATGTCTCCAAGTAGAATACCCTGATTTCTCTATTAAAGAAATTGTCAACATTGCCGTTGACAGATATAATAACACGATACATTCAGTTACGAAAAGGAAACCAGCTGATATTTTCTTTGGAAGAACACAGAGAATCTACTACCAAAATTTAACAAACTTTAAGGAAATAGTTAATACTGATCTTCGAAATGAAATAGCCAGAAACCAAAAAAATACACTAAATTATCACAACAAAAATAGGTCAAAAATAAGGAATTACGAACCTGGTGATACTATATTTAAAAAGAACAAACAAATTAAAGAGAAAACGAAACCCATTTTTAAAAAAGAAACTGTCGCTAAAGACAATACCGTCACAATAACTACTAAAGATAACAGAAAGATTCATAAATCACATTTAAAAAACTAACTGACATTTACTCTTTAGACTCTTACCTTGTTGGACAACTGCAACAGTGGACACCTACGAATATGACAGCCCGCTCGTGACGATCAAACAAGGACCAGGAAAAGATTACAAAAGGGACGTATAAAATTATCCACACTATCGACTTGGACGACTACGAAAAAAATTACCAACGACGTCAGACTTACTATATACCACGAAATTAGTAAAAAACAAATATTTTATTTCCACAATTAAAACATCAACTTTCCGAGATAGATAGCTTATTAAGCCAACTGCGAACAAAAAAATGCAACTATTCAAAAGAGATCAATCAATTGATAGGATCTGCTTTGAAATGGTTAGCAGGAAATCCCGAATGACTGGGACCAAATACTTTCACACAACACATGAACTGACTGAAAACAGTAACGTACAGTACACCACAAACCAATACCTTATCAAGACAAATAATAAAATATTAGATAGTTATAACATGATTGTGGATGAAATAAGTAAGAATAATAAGGAATTATTCGCACAAACATTATATAATAAGAGTTAGGCATCGTAAAAGACGAAATTGCAAAAATTATAATGGCAACCCAATTAGCTAAACAAGGAATCGTTCATTCCCAAATTCTAAATAAAGAAGGTATCGCAAATATTCTCTCTCAAACTGAGACATTACCTTTTAAAAATGAACTGCAAGCAGTCAAATATGCAGAACCTTCTATGATTATTAAAGACTCACTTCTTTTATATGTAATTTCACTTCCCAAAACCGAAGATACCCTTTACAATAATATTATCATACGTTCGACAGTAAAACACCTTAAACGAGTATACTTAGAATTCACCAATATTTTCATATCCCAAAACGACAAATATGGCATACTTGGAAATTGCATTGAAGTAGATGATACTACTATATGCAAGAGAAACCCACTTAAAAAACTAAACAAAACCCATTGCATTTCACAGATCCTTAGCGGAGAAAAAGCGCTCTGCGATTACCAATATTCGCTTGGGCGAATGTAAGTATTTTACTACACCCGACCTTACATCCGGATTCCACCAAATCAGGATGAAGGAAAAGGACATAGAAAAGACAGCTTTTTCTACAGCCAATGGTAAATATGAATTTACTAGGTTGCCATTCGGTCTTAAAAATGCCCCTTCCATTTTTCAGAGAATGATCAATGATGTTCTCAAAACGCTTATAGGAAAATCCTGCTACGTTTATATCGATGACATTATAATAATAGGAAAAACTAAAAGGAACACTTACGAAATATTGAAGATGTGTTCATGCTTTTGTACAAGTCAAATTTAAAAGTCAATCTGGAAAAATCTAAATTTTTAGAACAGAAGTAAATTTTCTAGGTCATATCGTTACCGGCGAAGGTATTTTGCCAGATCCTGACAAAATATCCGCTATTAAAAAAATTCCCGCACCTGCTAACCTTAAGGAATTAAAAGGCTTCCTGGGCTTAGCATCGTATTATAGGAGATTTATAAAAGACTTTGCAAAAATTGTCAAGCCACTTACCAATTTAACTAGAGGTGAAAATGCTCAAATAAAAGCAAGTCAATCCAAACGGATACAAATCTCACTAACAGAGGAAGGCTTGAAATCATTTAATGACATAAAATATTTGCTCACATCCTCTGAAATTCTGGTATTCCCAGACTTCAACAAACCCTTTATTCTGACGACAGATGCTTCCAATACTGCAATCGGAGCAGTCCTTTCACAAGGGATAATCGGTCAAGACAGACCCATAACTTACATCTCTAGATCACTCAACAAAACCGAAGAGAATTACTCGAAATGCTCGCCATAGTATGGTCCCTCGACAAATTAAGGACTTACCTGTATGGAGCTAAAGAAATAAAAATTCTTACTGATCACCAGCCACTGACGTTTGCACTAAGCAACAGTAATAACAATGCCAAGTTAAAAAGGTGGAAAGCAAGGATAGAAGAATATAATTATAAACTAATTTACAAACCAGGAAAAACAAACGTAGTCGCCGATGCGTTATCACGGCTGCCAATAGAAGTTAATACGCTAACATCCACAGATGAAAATACACAACATAGCGCAGAAGAGGATAGCTCAAAGCTCATTCCTCACTGTGAAGCTCAATTAACGTATTTAAAAATCAAGTTATATTTACAGAAGGAAAGGAGGAGATTACACACGAAGAACCTCATCCAAGCTTCCACAGACACCTCATTAAATGTGAAGTTTACGATAAAGAAAACCTAAGTAAAATCTTGAAAAGCGTTCTAAACCCAAACATAATCAATGGAATTAAAATCCAAGAAAATACATTTCATTACTACAGCAAATATATCAAGAAAATTTCTCACAATTTCGTATCAGGATAACACAGAAAGTAGTTACCGATATCGCAGACGAAGATGTCAAATTTAAAATAATAGAACAAGAACACAAAAGAGCCCATCGCAATGGTAAAGAAAATAAAGACCAGATATTGGAAAAATACTATTTTCCACAAATGACTAAACTTATTAAAAAATATACTAAATCATGTGAAATTTGCGGATGTAATAAGTACGACCGGCATCCACAAAAACCCAAGTTACAGGCAACACCCATACCTTCGTATCCAACAGAAATACTGCATATCGACATTATAGAAATGTCCGGCGAAAAATATATTTCGTGCGTTGACAAATTCACTAAATTTGTAAAATTTTTCAGGATAAAAAATAAATCAGTACTGCATATCAGGGATAAATTGATAAAGCTTCTACACTACTTCACTGTACCAAAGACTTTGGTCATGGACAATGAAGGCAGCTTTGTAAGCCCAATAACTCTGAACTATTTAGAAGGGTTAGGAATTGAAATCTATCTGGCACCACCTCAGAAAAGCGAAGTCAATGGTGCGATAGAACGTGTGCATTCCACTATTATTGAAATAATCAGATGTCTCCAAGTAGAATACCCTGATTTCTCTATTAAAGAAATTGTCAACATTGCCGTTGACAGATATAATAACACGATACATTCAGTTACGAAAAGGAAACCAGCTGATATTTTCTTTGGAAGAACACAGAGAATCAACTACCAAAAATTTAACAAACTTTAAGGAAATAGTTAATACTGATCTTCGAAATGAAATAGCCAGAAACCAAAAATACACTAAATTATCACAACAAAAATAGGTCAAAAATAAGGAATTACGAACCTGGTGATACTATATTTAAAAAGAACAAACAAATTAAAGGGAAAACGAAACCCATTTTTAAAAGAAACTGTCGCTAAAGACAATACCGTCACAATAACTACTAAAGATAACAGAAAGATTCATAAATCACATTTAAAAACTAACTGACATTTACTCTTTAGACTCTTACCTTACTGGACAACTGCAACAGTGGACACCTACGAATATGACAGCCCGCTCGTGACGATCAAACAAGGACTAGGAAAGATTACAAAAGGGACGTATAAAATTATCCACACTATCGACTTGGACGACTACGAAAAAATTACCAACGACGTCAGTCTTACTATATACCACTAAATTAGTAAAACAAGTATTTTATTTCCACAATTAAAACATCAACTTTCCGAGATAGATAGCTTATTAAGCCAACTGCGAACAAAAAATGCAACTATTCAAAAGAGATCAATCAATTGGATAGGATCTGCTTGGAAATGGTTAGCAGGAAATCCCGATGCCACTGACTGGGACCAAATACTTTCCACAACACATGAACTGACTGAAAACAGTAACGTACAGTACACCACAAACCAATACCTTATCAAGACAAATAATAAAATATTAGATAGTTATAACATGATTGTGGATGAAATAAGTAAGAATAATAAGGAATTATTCGCACAAACATTATATAATAGGTTAGGCATCGTAAAAGACGAAATTGCAAAAATTATAATGGCAACCCAATTAGCTAAACAAGGAATCGTTCATTCCCAAATTCTAAATAAAGAAGATATCGCAAATATTCTCTCTCAAACTGAGACATTACCTTTTAAAAATGAACTGCAAGCACTCAAATATGCAGAACCTTCTATGATTATTAAAGACTCACTTCTTTTATATGTAATTTCACTTCCCAAAACCGAAGATACCCTTTACAATAATATTATCATACGTTCGACAGTAAAACACCTTAAACGAGTATACTTAGAATTCACCAATATTTTCATATCCCAAAACGACAAATATGGCATACTTGGAAATTGCATTGAAGTAGATGATACTACTATATGCAAGAGAAACCAACTTAAAAAACTAAACAAAACCCATTGCATTTCACAGATCCTTAGCGGAGAAAAAGCGCTCTGCGATTACCAATATGTAAACCAAGCTATAATTGAACTAATTAGTGAAGGAACAATATTTCTTTCAAATTTTATTGGAAATATTACTTATAATAATACATCTTTTAAACTAAATGGTACTTTTCTCATAAACTTCTTTAACGAAACTATAACTTTGAATAACGTTAGTTACACAAACTGGCAAACAAGTTCCTATCAAATCTTACCCGCAATACTTCAGAATAACCTAACGGAAAATGAAATTAAATTAGATTAAACTATTTACATAAACAACATTTAAATAATGTAAATGAACTAGAACGAATAACTCAAAAAACATTATTTCAATTAGCTCAAGCTTCTTAGCAATTCTTGTTGCAGTAGCACTATCATTTGTTTTATATATCATACTCAAACCAAAAACCAGGAATTCATTTCTTATCCCACCAATAATAGATTACCCACAGCTTACAGTAGCCAATAATTCTTAATCAGCGAGACGCTGATGCTTAAGAAGGGGGGAGTTATCACAGCTAAAAGTACAACAACAAAGTATACTGATATTACCCAATTCAGCAATATTCCGTAAAAATACAATATCATTGCTCAATTTCCAAAATTTACAACGACAGCACATTTCGTCGGCACCAAACCAGAACGGAAGTCGTGCCGCCGCAATGTGAGCCGTTTCTCGACCAAAATGAGGTTTGCTGTTTGGCTATAATTATTGCTTACGTTAGTATATAAAAATAAGTACTAGTAAGTAAGAATTAGTACATATGTAAGTTTATAGTATATAAGAAAAATTCTGTATAAAAGAAACGTTTTTAATAAAGAAATGCGAGTTCGACTTCACCATTCAAACCAGCGTGTTGTTAATCATCTGGTGGCAAGCATTAACTTATATACTACATATAATTTTGTTTTTCTAACAAATCTTATGCCGAATATACCGGCCAGTGTATTAGTGATATATGTATGTACTATACATAAAGTATAGTTACAAAAAATGCTTGGATTCCAATCCTGTGGTTGACATTTTACACTTTAAGGTATTTGCTGGCATTGATTCCTCCAAGTTTCAAGAGTGTAAAATGTTCGTCTGCACCCGAACTTAGCCGTTCCTTACTTGTTTAATATAAAGTTTTGCCAGCACGTGAAAGTATTTTGCCTCCTTACAAATTGCGATTTTATTTTTTTTTTTTGTTTCTGTTGATGAACCCTCATTAGCAATATGTAAAAATTTTATTACACTCACGTTCTGTTGCCGTTCTGTTCACGTGGTACTTGGAAAAGCCTAAAAATAAGTATTCAAATTTTAAATCTATCTAAATCTAAAGAAGCGAAAGAATGTAGTTGATTTTTTTGGTAGAACGTTGCTCTCTAGTAGGCTGGTAGATCGCTTCTTTTTAAACGTGTTTGAATGCAGGAATTTACCAAGGCGTTAGCCAATGAGTTTGGATGTTCGCGAAGTTTAGAAATATATCTCATTCTGCTGTCCTCTTCTTCCTTACCATAGGAATATCAAGATCTTTATGAATGTTTTCATTACGCTTGTACCATGGTGACCCCGTGATTGTTCTAAACATTTTAGATTGGAACCCTTGTATTATATGAATATTAGTTGCACAGGTCGTACCCCACAGTTGGATGCCATACATCCAAATCCGCATTATACATATAAAAGCAATCTATTGTCTAGGCTAAGTTTTGTGTTTTTATTTAAAAGCCAATTTAAATTTGCAGCTCTAATCTTCATACATGTTATTTTACTAGAGATGTGTTTTCTCCACGTAAGCCTTCTATCTAAGTGAATACCAAGATATGTTACTTCGTTCACTTGGGGTACTAAAATATTGTTTATTTTTACTGCCGGACACGTTTTTGGTCTAAGTGAAAATGTAATATGCTTACACTAGCCATTCTTCGACAGAACTTAAATGCTCCGCTAATATTCTTGATGCCAGAATGTGACAGTTGTTACGGCACACTATAGCTGTGTCAACCGCAGAAGTTGAAGTTAATACATTGTTAGCAGTTGGAAGATCTGCTGTACATATGAGGTGTAGAGTATGCATGCATTCATACAAAATTATACTCATATCATAATTATGTTTACATGCCAATATGGAAATGCCGATGGCAAAACGCAAAAGCATACATACATTGCGATTCTCAAGTTGAAAGCAAAAATTGAAGACTGCAGAACGAAATTCTTTACATTTGTTGGGGGTGTAAACATGGGCATGCATACATACTATGCATACATATTTATGTCTCTTCATATCCTCTGCTTCGGCATACATGCCACATCATTATATGCCGAAAATACATACATATATTTATTTCTCTTCATATTCTCTGTTGAGTATGTGGAGAACTGTTACAAATATTAACATTTCACAGCGTGAATTATGTGGTTGTGAGGTGAATTCCTTATTACAATTTTAACAAATGAGGTGAATTCCTTACTAGAATTCTAACAAATGCAGCTTCTCTCTGCTTTAAGTTCTCTGGTTATTACGCCTCACTACAGCTGTGTCATCCGCAAAGTTGAAATTAATACATGGTTAGCTGTTGGAAGATCTGCTGTATATATGAGTTATAGGGTTGGGCCTAAAACGCTGACCTGTGTTACACCAGCCCTTATCTGTCTTTCATCAGATATGAAATCTCCTACTTTCACCATAAATTGTCTATTATTTAAATAAGACTCGAATGTTTTATACAATTCTAAAGGTAGAATTTTTTTAATCTTATATAAAATGCCTTCGTGCAACACCTTATCAAACGCCTGAGCTACATCTAGAAATATTGCTGAACAGTACTCCCTGTGCTCGAATGCTTTCCTTATTTCGTTAGTAATTCTATTTAATTGCTATATTGAGCCATGTTTCGCACGAAATCCAAATTGATGCATTGGTGTTGTATTATTCACGTGGAGGAGAGGAGACATCTTTGATAGTAATACTTTTTCAAATACTTTAGAAAGACAGGGTAGAAGCCTGATTGGTCTGTATGAAGACGGCTGTGTTGTCTTTCCCAGGTTTATCTATCAAGATAATCTGCCTTTTCCATGAAATTGGATAGTATCCGAAACTATGTAAGAATTGAATTGAAGAGCAAAGATAGCACCTCTACAGCAATAATTGGTAACTCAATTAGCATTTTTTGGGAAATATTATCATGTCCCGGCGACTTTTTTAGATTAAGTTCTTTGATGATTCCAATAATTTCAGAAGGTGAAGTCTTAAAAGACTCGAGCGACTCTTTAGCTGTGTTGGGTAAGACTGACAACTTAAAGTTGTTCTTTGGAAAATTGGGTTGAAATACCTTTTCTAGGTGATTTGCAAAACAGTTTGCCTTTTCCTCGTCACTTCGAGCCCAATTTCCACCCAAGTCTCGTATAGGCATGTTGGAGTCAGTTGATGGCTTCATGGACTTTTGGGCTTTCCAAAGGCAGTTTTGCTTATTGGAATTTGGACACAGCTTCTTTATATACATTTCGGTGTTGAATTCTTCTTCATGTTGAAGCGCTTTTTTAATTTACGTGCAGCAGATTTCAATTGAAGCTGAGTGGAAGGGGATCGATTTATCTGCCATTTACGTCTTGAACGCATTTTTTTATTTACAAGCTTTTCGATTTCACTATTTGTGATTTTTCTGGGACCAAGCGGCTTATAGTTTTTGTTTGGTGTTGCTAAGACACCTGCGCTGGTTATTATACATTGACTTCTCTTATGCTTTCGTCAATATCTCTTCCTGTATTTATTTTGTACTCAATATTAATGTGGCTACTCACGTATTTTTTATATTTTAGCCAATTCGTTTTATAAGAAGTTAGACTAACTTTTGGATTAACGAATATGGGTTGTTCACATAACTTTATTAGTACAGGAGAGTGAACTGAAGATAGATCAGTACATGTATCAGCTGTTATGTGCGATTTATCTATATTTTTGATTACAGAGAAAATCAATTAAATCTGTTATTTTCTTACGATCACTAGACCAATATGTCGGCTTACCAGGAGATATTATTTCAAGGTTGTTGTGCCTATTTATAACAGTTTGATACAGCTGTCGTCCTTTCGGATTAATTAGTCGTGAGCCCCAATATGTGTGTTTTGCATTGTAATCTCCATCTGCTAGATTGATGATCCATGGGTTAGTGTACCAAAAAAGTCTTTAAATTGGATATCTGTAATTTTAAACCGAGGTGGGCAGTATATAGCCGTCAGGTTTAAGTCCCCGCAGCGATGTTTTATAGTTATTGTTGAAGCTTGTAATTGCGCTGTGGCAAAAGATTCTAATGAGTGGTGACTTAACCGTTTTCTAACCAACACTGCTGTTCCTCCATGTGCCTTTCCATCTGGGTGGTTTGTAACATAGAGTCTAAATCTCGGTATACAGAAATTGTTTTTATTCGTAAGATGCGTTTCTGACAATAGCATTACAACTATATTATTTTCATCCGGAAATCTAGTAAGTTTCAATTTATGTTGGCTGCGTAGGGTGCAATATGATTTCGTGTGTCCATACTTTTAGCAGTTTGAGCATTGTACTTGACCATTTCTTTTGTGTGATTCCTTAACGGTAATTCTGCGATGGAGCAGATATTTTAGATTGTAAATTGGATGTGTTTCATTTTTCTTAAATAAGTTGATTAGAATTTGACATCAATTCTATTTTGAACATTGGTTGTGGGACTTTGTTTCTGTTAAAAATATTTTCTACTGATTTACTAATACTGAAACCACTTTCTTCCAGTTAGAGTCTACCGAATATCTTTAGAGTCTACCGAAGACTCTATACCTTTTATAACAACTGCTAGGCCTTTAGAGCTCTTCAGTTGGTAAGAGTAGTAATTCTTGTTATTTTTTGACAAACATTTTACAACATCCATGAAACTTTCTTCGGTGTATATTTGAACTTTTGTTTCATCTACTTTACTTTTTTCCAAGGCCACAATGTGAAAATTGTTTATGCTTATTAAATTGCTTATTTTGAAGAAAAGCGCATTCGAGCTGCGCTCACGTAAATGTATTGGAGGGGTTTCGGCATTCGCGACTGTGGTGGTGCACTTTGAATCATCATTAGGCTCTTTGCGCAGCAAGGCAAATCTAATTTCTGGCTTTATACCATTTGGCGTGCCTGGTTGAAATTTTTTGGTATTGACCGCTGATTTAATAGGACACGATTTGCTTTTTATATTTATGTAGTGATCAATACCAGTCTGAACAGAAGGCCCTTTGTTGCTTGGTACATTTTTACCTTGCGTTTTTTATTCCTTCGCTGTCCGGGTGCTTGCTGGTACCTGCATAGTGGTTGCTGTCAGCGCATTTGTTTTTTCCGATTGCCGTTTACTGCTTCTTCTGCTGACAGCGTACTTTGTTTAATTCCCATTTCAGCTGATCGCTGCGATGACTCATCATCGTCGTTACATTTGTTTTTGCTAGGAGTTACTTTTGTTGGCTCGACAAAGCTGAATTAGGCATTTAAGGGGGGAGCCTGCTTTAGAAGCTTAAAAAATCTATTTTTTTTCTTTAAAAACTAGATGGGAGTTCGACATACTGTCGAAGATAGAGAGGAAATAG
This sequence comes from Bactrocera tryoni, assembly GCF_016617805.1. Lineage (NCBI taxonomy): Eukaryota > Metazoa > Arthropoda > Insecta > Diptera > Tephritidae > Bactrocera > Bactrocera tryoni. Next base: position 5,237,724 of record NW_024395824.1, read on the forward strand.
TGGCCGAGCGTCTTGTAGGTACATATATGAGTGTTTGGGCAGACTTCGACGCGCGATTTCTTGATTTTTCACTTTTACGATTTTTCTTAAATGGTGGGCAGGATAGAAAAAAACAATACCTCGTATGGAATTGGGGCAAAGTTTATTATATTTGGCATTAAATTATCTTCTATTTGAACTAAAAAAACTAAGAAAAGTCAAGTTTGAACACATTTTTAAACAGCGGGAAGTAAACATTTTTAGGTCAAAAGCCTTTTTTTTTTAATTAAACTTTTCTACGTTATTTGCAAATATGAATCTCTTTGAATTTTTTGTTTCAGATTGAAATTGTGACCTGCATCCTGCCCGCCGTCCGGCAAATGCACATGCGAGATGCATCGGGCAATTGTTTCCCAAGGGCAGAATATAAAAGATTTCGTAACCAAAAAATTTGCGGCTGATATTTAAATATGTAACTATAAACCCTAGATTTTTCGTTTTAATCAATTAAAATTAAAATAAAAATATTAATTTCTTACCCTCCCAAAAAAATCCTCAAAAACATCGATTATTGAAGCCTCTAAAGCAGGTTTCCCCTTAAAGAATGCCTACGGTTTTGCTGGTGAGGATACGAGTCACTCATTACTATTTTTTGTTTTTTTTATCTATTTGTTTCGTGCATTATTTGTTTATATTGTTATTAACAATTTGTGTGCTTTGATTTTCATTTGATTGTTTGTTTTTATTTTATTATTGTTTATTGTTTACTTTTTGCAAAATTTGAATACACGAAGCGAATTTCAAAACACGTCCGTACACCTTGAACGCTAAGTATGAAATAAAAGTTTGCATGATTAGTGGAAGTATGCCACCTTATGACAAAAATTATTCAAATCGAAGCAAAAATGTTCAAGCCGCTAGACACCGAAAATGTGAACCCCAATATTTGTGTTGAATTTTGATGAATTATATTGGTCAGTATATAAGATCTATGATTGAAATTCAGGGAGAATCCTCACGTAAAAGTCTGTGTTTAAAAAATGGTTTGATTCGGGTCAATACTTTCTTTAGCCCCGATATACCCAATATAAATTATATACAAGTATACCGGCCAACATCTCAATGAAATGAAATGGAGTTAACTTAATGAAAATAAGAGAGCGTGCTTTACTCATTATAGTGTATTTGTGCGCATAAAATATATAATATCAGGTGAAAAATTGACAGCCACTTTTTCGGTAATACTAGGTTCTTAAAACATCCAATTGCTTTTACTCCTTTTGATGACATTTTAATTACCTTAGAGAAACTCAGTAAGAAACTTATTCTGTTTAATATAGTAATGCCTGAAAGTCGGAACAATAGTTGACTTATCTTCAATATACCTAATAAAAAATTTGCAAGCCCTGTATTATGCATATCATAACAAGTCCGTTCTTTTCGAATGTAACTTTATTAATTAATTACAATTTCCAATCCTTACAGCTAGGAAGTTAACATAATGTATGTGAGCTTAAAACTAATGAGTGCAAATGTTTATTGTTGTTGTTATTATTTAAGAGAAAGAGAGAATTTAGTTTAAGGAAAGATCAATTAGCAAGTATGGAAATTATGAAATGAGAAAAAGAGATATGAGAGGATAAGTAAGACAGGTAAAGAAACAATGAAGAAGGAAGTGTATGTTGTTGGTAGTGGGAGTATTGGTATATGACTCCTCCCCCCTTAAGACATTTGCGACCTCGCAAATTAAAATTAAATTTTTACTTAATAAATAAAATAAATATTTCTTAATATTTTTGAATTAGTAATTACTTATTCTTGAAACTTATATCATCTTTTTAATTGTGTCTTATAATATTTTGTTTTGCGATTGTTTGAAATGTCGGTAACATAATTTCCATTTCTATTATATTCAACCAGTTTTTTGTATTTAGGTTTATTTTTAGGGATTTGCCTATTAAGCACAATATTATTTACGAATTCCTTTTGTTCATTATCTCTATTTTTATTCAATTTCTCAATCCTTTCAACTTTCTGTTTTTCGTATAATTTACTTAACTCTTCAATGGACTCTTTATCGAAATTTTTTATTATAAAATCAATGGGTCTCATTTTAGTTGTTGTATGTATTGTATTATTATAGCAGTTGAAAATTTTAAAAAGTTTTTCTTCTAAAGTTAGATCTTTATTTTCTTTGTCGGCCTCCATTAATCTTAGATGTTCATTTAAAGTTCCATGTAGTCGTTCTACGTCTGAGTTTCCAGTTTTCAAATACGCTGTAGTAGTATGCATTTGAATATTTTGTTCCTTTAAAAACAAACGTACTGCACTGTGCAGAATACACCTATCGTTGTCAAACACAATTTTATTCATTTTACCTAAATATTGAATTCGCTCTCTTATAGCTGCTAAAATTGCTATCCAATTTCTATCATTAATCTTATGAAAAGTGGCATACTTAGAAAATTTATCGATTGTTGTAAGGTACATTACATTTCTGCTTGGAAACCAAATGTTCTACATGTACTATGTCATTAAAATGAGTGGGCGTTTCTGTAATTTGATATGGCATTTAACTGGTTTTCTATCAAATTTAGATATTTGGCAAATTGAGCAATTATTTATTACGTAAGTTATTAGTTTATATAATTTAGGATAAAAGTATTTATTTTTCAATTCAAGGAAAACTTCTTGTATACCCCTGTGATTATTACGGAGGTGCTCATTTTCTATGATTTTTAATATTTCATTCTTATCGGTAATTTCATGTAATTTAATATTTGATTTATATAGTTTAAGATTGCTATTTTCAAAGAACTTTACATACAAATATTGGAATTTTACAAAAAGTTCATTATTTTCACAAAAAATACATATAACACCCTTGTTTATGAGACATTTCTGTAAAATACTCTTTAGGTCAGAATGTTGAGTCACTGTAATGTGAGTTTGACACTTTTTGTTTACGATTTTTAAATATATTTTTTCCTCTTGGCCATATTTCAAGTATATTTGGTTCTTATAGCAATTGATACTCCTTTCCGTTATAAATATATATTTTAAATTATCTTCTAACGCGCTGTGTACAGTTGCATCTATTGACGTAGGATTATGGTATGCTACTTTTTTACTTTCAATTTTACTATTTCCAAAATTATTGTATATATCTCTATCTAAGAAATTTTCATTATTTGAAACAAAGTATCTGCTTAAAGTATCAGCAACAGTATTATCCTTTCCTTTAATATACGTAATTTCAAAATCATATTCATTTAGTAGAATTTTCCACCTTTGTAGCTTCATATTAGGTTCTTTAATATTATGCAACCAAGTTAAAGGCTTATGGTCAGTTTGTATTATGAACTTTCGACCATATAAATAAGTTCGGAAATGTTTCACAGACCATACCATGGCTAAGGCTTCTTTCTCAATAGTAGAGTAACGAATTTCATGATCCGACAAGGTACGAGAAGCGTAGCATATTGGTTGACTATTTTGACTCAAAACAGAGCCAACAGCGAATTGCGAAGTATCGGTGGTGAGTATGAATTTCTTATTAAAATCTGGCGGTTGTAGGACAGGTTCACTGGTTATAAGTTTTTTCAAGTTATTAAAAGAGTTTAAAAAATAAATATTTTTAAAATCTAAAACAGCATTTTCCTTTAAGAATCTCACCATAGGATAAGCTACTTTTGCGTAGTCCCGTATAAATTTACGGTAATATCCTGTCATGCCTAGGAATTGTTTTATTTCTTTAATACTAGTTGGCGGTTTCATATTTTCGATAGATTTTATCTTTGAGGGATCCGGCTTTATACCTTCTCTGGACACGACATGTCCCAAAAATTTTGTTGATAATTCAGCGAATTGGCATTTGTTAAATTGAATTTTTAAATTAGAAGCACGTAAGGTATTGAAAACCTTTTTAATGGAAATAATATGTTCTTCAAAGCTTGTAGAAAATATTAAAATGTCATCTAAATATACGACACAAATCTTGTTTATATGTTTTCTTAAAACATAGTTAATGAGCCTCTGAAATGTTGCAGGTGCTGTTTTGAGACCAAACGGCATTCTTGTGAATTCATAATGACCATCTGCCGTTGAAAAAGCTGTTTTAGCTCTATCATTAGGGTGTACCTCAATCTGGTGAAATCCCTTCGCCAGATCGATGGTGCTAAAATAAAAACATTTTCCCAATTTGTCAAATATGTCCTGCATATTTGGAATTGGAACTTATCATCTATTGTTTGCTCATTAAGTTTTCGATAATCAATAACTACACGCCATTGTGGTTTTCCGTTTTTATCAGCCTTTTTGGGTACAACCCATAATGGCGAATTGTAGGGACTATTACTCGGAACGATTATTTCTTGCGCTAACATATCTTTTATCTGCCTATCTACCTCTGCGCGATGTACCACTGGATATCTATAAAGTCGACTGTAAATTGGAGTATCGCTTTTCGTTATTATTCTATGTTTAATTTCCGTGGTAAAAGGCAAATTTTCTCCTTCTTTGTAGAAAATGTCCTGATAGTTATTTAAAACCGTCCTTAAAACTTCCTCATCTTTTGGGTTTAAATGTTTGGCAAACTTTACTACTGAGTTTGCTTCTATTTCCTCTTCGCAACTGAGTACCTGTAAGCTTTGATTTCTTATATAGTCTTCTAGAGAATTTTCTTCGTCTTCACTGAAGTATATAGGCATTGTTGCATCGTCTGTTGTCATTTTCCTATTTTTGTAATCAATTATTGTATTTAAATTAAATAAAATATTATTCCCTACAATGCCGTCAAAATAATTGTGAAATGGGTATTCTATAAAATTCACAAAATAGTTAGTTTTATTGAATTCTTTAAAAAGTGGTACACGAAATTGATTTTTTGTTAAAATACATCTTCCCAAAACTTTTAATGACCTTATTGTTGGTTTTACTGCATATTGGGGTCTACATAACTTCGGATTTATTACACTAAATTCCGCTCCTGTATCTACAATGAATCTTAATTTCCTTATATGCGTGTTTACAATTGAATCATCGCCTCGAATAACGTTGTAAGTGACATTTTTTGGCAATCCTGTTTTTTTGCAAATTACCGTTAATAATGCTCTCCCGTATCATGAGAGCGCAAAATTTTACAATATCCATCAGTTTTTAGCTATTGAGCTGCGTCCCAAAGTCAGTAGTGAGTGGGAAAACGTTTTAAGTGCTGGTGATCATGGCAAATTTAGAGGTGTTGAGCACCATTCAAAAGTGCAATAAAGGAAAAAAACGTAAAATAAATTATGAAAATTGGAAAGATATAAGTAATAAGAGGCTGAGAAATAGTGGAGAAGCATATTCAGGAAGAAATGGAAAAGTTGTACATAAAAAAAATGCTCCAGAAACGGTAATGTGGAAAAACGTTGTAAGTGTAAGCTGTGTCAATATCAGTTTTGTTTTTGTATTCATCAGAGTTTCAACTGCGCTTGTTATCTACAGTGCTCAATCTTCAAATTGGAGACTATTCAGAAGCATTTCTCTCAATTTTATCAAATGGACTATGACAAGCAAACAAATTTTTTACGCTCTTTAATCGAATTGAAAGAACCGCAAAGAAGAAGAGTTTCAGAGGGCACATCACGTCGAAATCTAACTGTGAACTATTTTCTACCACAGCACAATGAGAGAAAAGTGAGAGTGTGCAAACAAATGATTTGTCATACCTTTCAAGTGACACAACGAAGACTACAAATTTTAGTTGAAAAACTGAAGGCGGGAGATAGTTTGAGTGATCAGCGCGGACGGCATGATAATCGGCCGAATAAAATCGTTAATGCTGAAAAGAAAAGTGTCATGGAACACATAGAAAGCTTTCCTTGTCAAGAAAGTCACTACAGTCGTTCAAAAAAAAATTGCCTCCATCCAGATTTAACTATTACAAAAATGTTTAAATTATTCAAGGATAAATATCCAGATAGCACTATAAGTTATAATACATACAGAGATATATTTAACGCAGAATTCAGTTTGCGATTTGGATTACCAAGGTCCGACACTTGTAAGCTCTGCGATAAGTATTATATAGAAACGATTGCCGCTGAAGACCAGAATAAAATAAGATGCATAGAGAAACTGGCAGAGGCACATCACAAAAAGGCTGAAAAAGCATATTCTAAGCTGAGTGATGACACAAAGTCAGCTTTAGGCAGTTCCCATATTGTTGCGCTTTGCGTTGACTTACAGCAAGTGATTTATACTCCAAATCTCACACATACGGACGTCTTTTATCAGCGGCAGTATCTCGAATTACATAACTTCGCTATACATAATTTGGGGCAAAACACTGTTGACATGTATACTTGGCATGTAACAGGTTGTGCAAAAAGGGGTGCAGCTGAAATCGCTTCATGTATCGCAAGATAAACATCACTTCTCCACCTACGCTATTTTTAAAAGCTGGAGATGTGAGAAAATTAATTATTTGGTCCGACAGATGTGTGGGTCAAAATAATAATTGGACCATGATCGTCTTAATTTACCATCTAATAAAAATGAAATACTTTTCTGAAGCCAATCAGAAATTTTTAGGCTCTGGACACAGCTTTTTACCGTGTGATAGAGATTTCTCTCTAATTGAAAGGAAAAAGAAAACAGCAAGTGGATTTAAATCACACGGTGAAGATGTTCACGAAACATTGAAATTAGCTAAGCCTTCTTAACCTCTTTCAGGGTGCATCAAATGCCTCAAATTGACTTTTTAAAACTTTGATGTTCTCATAAAAAATTTAAACAAAAATACGTGCAAAATAACCGAAGGTAGATGGCTACAAATTACTGCAGATGACATGCAAGTTTTACGTCTCAGAATGAATCACAGTACTGGCGAACCATGGCATTGTCACAGCTTAAGGAAAAAGTCAAAATGTCAACAGAAATATGCGCGAGATATATTACGTCCATATGAATTACCAGTTCTTCGAAAGAAACCAATAGCGATTTCTGCTGAAAAGAAAAAAGACTTGTTAGCAATGGCGGTCTATTTGCCCAATCAAGATGCTGAGTTTTATAGGGCCATTTGTAGTTAAGTTAGATACTGAAATTATGAATTATTATTTTTATTTTCAACTTCTTACATGAAAACTAAATTGCCGCTTTGTTTCTTCTTCTTTATTGAAATAAAAACTGAAATAGAAGCATTATTGTTTAATTTATTATTACTATTTACCACAGAAGATGTTGGTTCTTTAAGAAAATCTGTAATAACGCAGAGTATTGCGTTATTTTAATAAGAAAGTAAATTTTGTAATTATTGAAACTTTATATTTTCCTTTAACCAGTATAATTGAACTCGATATTTAATTTTTAATTATCACTATCAGTGTGGAAAAATGTTGTATGTGCCATCGGCTATGATGCTGCGTGTAGTGGAAAAACGTGTTATCGTCGCTACAAGCAAGGCGTTTACAACGTTATTCCATTAAAAAAAAATTAAACAGCTAACCTTGTTAATACTGTACATTTTTTTTGTTTAAAACTTTTGTAAAATATTAACAAAAGATGTAATATAAATAAATATTTAAGCAAAAACTATTTAAAAAAGAATCCACGTGTTTAAAACGTTTTTCTTCTCTGTTGAAAAATTCCAAATTTGGCGCTTACAACGTTATTCGAGGCGATGATTCAATTATATAGGGTAGTTTTCTTCGGCTACTAATTGAAAATTTCCAATTTCCATTGGTTCGGCCGATGATTGGCCAGGAATATCATTATTCGGAGAAGTATTATTACTTGTACCAAATTGATATTGATTTTGTGAAAAACATTTTCGTCCAATATTTCGAGTATTAGATGTAAACCTCGACTGTACCGAAGGGTTTGAGTATAAGTTATTATTATTCTGCTGTCCATACTGCCGTTGAAGTCGTTCATTATTGGTGTTATTGTTGTAGTAATGTCCCCTGCTAACGTTATTGTTGTATGGTTCACCACAGTTTTTGTATTTGTAATTTTGTCCAGTACTATTACTATTGTTGTAAAACTGATCTGCATTCGAATATCTATTTATTTTGCTATTTTGTTGTTCATATTTATTAAAATTAGTACAAAAATTTAATCGATTATTATATTTTAAATACCCATTTGATTTTATAATATCATAGGCATCTTTTAAATCCTTAGGATTTCGACTAACTATTATACTTTTAACTGGCTCTGGTAAACCGTATTTGAAAGAATTGAGAGCTATTCTACCATTACTTTCACAATTAATTCCATTTATATTATTTTCACTAAAATATAATGCATTATTTAAACGACATAGTAAAATATTAAGATTATTATAAAAATTTTCTATTGTTGAATCGCAACGACAAGACCTTATTTTATCGATTAATTCATCAACCGAATTTTTTTCTCCGTGGTTATCAATTAATACTTTTTTAATCAAAGGCCAAGTATCAACATTACCATTGATTAGTAATGATTGTCTTGCATTGCCAACGATTTTATCTTTTATATTTCCCATTAGTAAAATTTTAAAATCTACTGGGAAGGACTCTAAAATAGGGATCATAGAATCAATTCGTTCTATAAACCCTAACAAAGAATTTTCATTGCCATCATATGGTAGTATGCTAGAAAGATTTGTAGAAATAAGTTTAAATTTAGTATTAATATCTAAGTTGTCCATTTTGACTGTGAGTTTTTGTACAGTGTTATCAAAAGTACTTCGGTGCAGTGTTGTTGCAGTATTTATATTACAGCTGCTTTTTCTTTTTCTTGTTGGCGTTTAGTTGTTGCAGTTGGATATGCAATTTTGTTGTTGAAATGTTGTTTTTATAAATACCTGCAGTAATGATGTTTTTTGTAGTCGAATGTTCTGGTCTGTCCAAAACGGCTTTTTTCCTTCTTCAAGGTGACCTTCTAGCTATTCCCCAAAGAGAAAATGTTGTTATAAAATTTTTCTTATTAGAACCGCTTTCGCTTCACTTCACTTCTTTCAAGTATCCTTGATGTAAATGTTTTTAATTTTTTTCTTATTGGAACCGCTATCGCATAACTTCTTTCACTTGTCCTTGAGGTGACCTTTATACAATTTAAAGGTGACCTTAACTTTTATAATTATTTTTTTACATATTTTTTTGTAATACAATAAATTAACTTCACTGTTTATTTAATTTCGTTGAATATCTCTGTTTTTGTTGCTTTTACGCACTTTGAGTATTCAGAAATGTTTATAATTTGTATAAATTGAGGTGTTCTTTAATAGTCTTCACATTTTTTTATTTTTAAATTTTATGTGTGTATTCTTTTATTATTAATAGCACTTTTCGCACTGAAAATTTCGTTTTTTTTCTTTTTTTTTTAAGTATTTAACTACTTTACATAAAAATAAAAATTTAACTTTTTATTTTCTAGGGTTTTAAGTTCGCGTCCGACTGCGCCAATAACAAGTCCGTTCTTTTCGAATGTAACTTTATTAATTAATTACAATTTCCAATCCTTACAGCTAGGAAGTTAACATAATGTATGTGAGCTTAAAACTAATGAGTGCAAATGTTTATTGTTGTTGTTATTATTTAAGAGAAAGAGAGAATTTAGTTTAAGGAAAGATCAATTAGCAAGTATGGAAATTATGAAATGAGAAAAAGAGATATGAGAGGATAAGTAAGACAGGTAAAGAAACAATGAAGAAGGAAGTGTATGTTGTTGGTAGTGGGAGTATTGGTATATGACTATATTTTAATATTGTATAATCGTCCAGTTTAAACGATGTATAGTTGTCACAATAACTCCTAGTAAATAAATCTCAACTGATGTGCGAAACCTGGTTGTAATATACTATACGACTGAAAATAATTCATTTGGTAAAATATAGAAACCAACATTCAAACCATACTTTAAAACTTGAGATAAAATCAAATTGTTAAATGGAGAGAGGCGTATGCATACCAAAAGGCGTGAAAAGAAGTACATATTTAGGCAGACCAATAAATCAAATCTTATAACTTCTGAAGATAATTGAAAAAAGTTTAGACGCCTATATAAGAGTAAAGCTTTTGTAAGCAAACATGTCGAAAGCACATCCAGCCTATACAAATGTTAGATCCCCGGAGACAGCACTTCGCTCGCTAATCCTAAATATAGGCATAAAGAGCTCAAGAGTATAAGGAATATGCTCTGGACGTCTTTTTTGACATATGTAAATGGAGCATTGAATATTTCCTCCAATAATGCAATCGTTGACAGTCTGGAAGCAGTCCTGCTCTGCAAAACGGGAGTACTAAGGACAAATTCAACAGTGGCTTTAGAAAGCCTACCACCAAATGGAAATTGCATTGGAAAGCAATGCAGCAAAATCAGCTGCAATATGAGCGGCGCTTAGTGAATTCTATTGCAAAACTATTGAATTTTTTTTATCATTATATCATTGGGTGTTATTTCACTACACATTTGAAAAAATATTTACATTTAAAATGCACACCCTTCTTTTCTTTTTTAATATCACAGCCGATGGCGTCAAAAACCTTAAGTTTTTATGCGTTATATTGGACTGTTTTTATTCGTTCACTCCACATGACCATTTAATGCAAAAGAGCAGAGCAGCACCAAAGCCCTCAAGCCTCCACCCAGCTCCTGTTGAATGGACAAAAAATCGTTGTTGTCAACATACAAGGAAGTCGCCTGGCCGGTCATCGACTACGCTGTACCGATATGCTCCTGGTCAAAGAGCACAATGCACTCCTCCCCTAGTATTGCGATGATTTTGCAGAAACCGTAGTTGTAGTCAACCCACCAACAATGTCGAATGAAGAGCTAGAATTAGTCCGATAATATAGAGTGAATCTGCGCAACTTGGTTCTGGATGCTGTAGCAGATTAAACTCGTTCTTATCCAAAATCGACCCAGACATACCAGACATATGTCTGTCGTGCAATGGGTCACCTTAAGTCTAACCACCTTTTTGCATTAGATAACCGTTACAACAACAATAATATTGTCAAGTTGTTAATTGACATGTTTTCAAAGTTTAAGTTTTCATTATTATATGTTACCTGACTTCATGATATCATTTTGTTCGCTTACTGCGCCAGTTTTATGTACTGTATCGTTGTACCTAACAAACCAGTTGAAAGTATAATATTAACAATTATTTAAAGTAAAACTGAAGTATCTACTTGTCCATTAACCCCTTTTTCTTTATTTCGATGCTAATTTTGAATACAATGACACTTTAATTATAGAGATCATCACAGATATTAATCGATTGTAGGTTTCTATATTTTGTAAGCAACTCAAACACGTAAAAGTTAAAAAAAAATTCTAATAAATTTCATAACTATTCTGACTAAAAGTCATATACAGTGAAAACTCCCTTGGGCGGACACTCACCGTCAGTCAACTTTTGTCCGCCCATGAGAGGTGTCCGCTCGTGGGTAGCTATTTTATAAATTTTTAATTTTATTATGTCCTTAATACTCACCACTGCAAAACAATTCATATAACATTGTTCAAACAGGAATTAATGTATGTATTATGTACTTCAAAAATTCATATAAATTTCATGTAAATTCACATGAAGTAATATATAAAAAATATAAATATTAAATTCATTGCTTGAAAAACTGGGTAATTGTAGACTGGGTTAAGTTTTTTGCTTTTTTTAAAAGAAAATTGTTTTGCAGATGGCTTTCCAAATTTTGCAACAATCCGAATGCAATAAGGTCGTCGCTACAAAATCTTTTTAAATTTGAAACGGCAGTCAATGCGGTTTCGTTTGAGAAAATTTCATTCCTTTCTTCGGTAGTACTCTCATTATCAGTACTATTATCGTCAATAGTTTCTATGGTTTGGTCAATTATAACGTCTAACTCGAAATCTGAGCTTTCGGTCCATGCATTATTATCTATTTGGACAAAGTCTTCCAGATTTGAATGAGTACACTCTCCAAGGGCTTTTGATAATTCAAAAATCGAAGCCAGCGTTGATAACGGCAAGTCATCTTCGGGATCGAATTCAGGAGCCAGATTTCTATTTTTGTCAAATCCTGCCGTTTGGAAGCAATTTTTTACGGTTTGCGGTTGAACATTTGCCCAGGCTTCTTTTATGAAATGTATTGCCTCTAAAACGTTTATATTTTTTTTTTTGGCGAACCAGTCTCTATGCTTACCAAAATATTTTTAACCTGAGAGTTTCGGTAGTGAATTTTAAAATTTTTAATAATTCCTTGATCCAAAGGCTGGCAAACTGAAGTGGTGTTACTAGGCAGAAATAGTATTTTAACATTTTTCAAACTCATATCTCGAGAGGTGGGATGCTGCGTTGTCTAAAAACAAAAGTACTTTTCTGTTTTCCAACTCCATTTTTTGGTCGAGTTCTTTCAACCACTGTATCATCACTTCACGCGTCATCCATGCTTTCTTATTGGACTGCCAATTTACTGGAAGCTTTTTTAAATCTATTGATGCAAACGCTCTCGGTCGTGCAGCTTTCCCTATGACAAGGGGTTTTTCTTTTTCCCCTGCCATATTTGCAAAAAGCAAGACAGTCAACCTTTCTTTCGATAGTTTACCTCCACGGCATACTTCATTTTTAAGAGCCAATGTTTTGTTTGGCAAAGCTCTGAAAAAAGGCCTGTCTCGTCCGCATTGTAGACATCCCTAGGGCTATAACCAATCAGAAATGATGGTAGTTTATCTAAAAATTGCTGCACATCTTGCATATCAACAGCAGCACTTTCACCACAAATGTATTTGAATGTTATATTATGACGGCTCCGCCATTTTTGTAGCCAACCGTTAGAAGCCACAAAATCATTAATCCCCAGCTTTCGGGCAATTTCTCTTGCTTTTTCTTGGATTATTGGCCCAGATATTGGAATGTTTTGGCTTCGTGCCTTATTGAACCAGTCTAAACACATTTCATCAACTTTTTTTCCATCGATTTTCATGAATGACCTTTTTGATTCGACATTGCTCCCAGACATCCATTTTGTTCGAATTTCTTCTTTATTTTTAATAACCAGCGCAGCCTGCGTTTTTCCAATTTTGAACCTGATAACAAAAATTGGGCACATTTTCAATAACGTATTCCAAAAGGAACTCAGTGTGTTTATAATTATGTTGCAAAAATATGTGAAACAGGAAAATAATACTAAATTTTGTAGTACTAAACGATTGTGTTTGATTTAAAAAAAAATGTACACACAAAAAAAAATTTTTAAATAATTTTTGCACGACTTTAATATTAAAACTTACCTTTCGGCCAATGCGCGGACAGACAAATTGTTTTCCTCACTAACGTTGATTAATTCAATTTTTTCTTTTAAGCTCAGGTTTGACCTCGCCATCTTACGCATTATGTACATAAATGTTTACACAATCACTAAACGCAATTCACTGAACAAAAAACCTAAGCATGCGAGTTGCGTCGTCAAACGACTCCACCACTGTCAAACTCGTCGACACACAAAAAAAGACAAGTATTTTTTAAATATTTTTATTTCTCTGAAATGTAAGTTGAATCTTCAGATTCAACTACATACATATGTACATATATAAGATATGCCGGGTCGTTGATGCTGAGGAATGTCAATTCAGCACAACGGCTTCAGGTAAATTTAGGAAATAAGATTTTTGTAAAGAATAAAATAATTATTAATAAACTGGACGGCAAGCCGCTCAGTACGGTAAACCGGAGTTTTATTATATCGTAATTGGCGCAGTCGAACGGAACGGTTCCATATTCTCTCTCAGCTTCGCTCAGCTAGCAAAGAAAAGCTAAATAAAAGCTAAATGAATTATTATTAAACAAAAGTACTGTTATTAAAAGAAAAGTGGCAAAGATACAGCTAATTAGATAAATCCCAAAGCAGAACAAAATAATACATTTGAGTTGGAAAATTATAGCAAAAGCAAAAACATAATTCAAAAAGTGAAAAAATTTGTGAAAAGAGCAAAACAAAAATTATTTTGAGAAAAAATAAAGAAAACTGTTGAAAACACTAAAACGGCAACAGCGGAGACAGCAGAAGCAGCTTTAACAAAAAAAAAAAACAAACAGCAATATAAACAGCAGCAACAGCGGAGACAGCAGCAAGATCTTCAGCAAAAAAAAAAAAAAAAACAACAACATCAACAGCAACAACAGCAGCAGCAGCTATAGTGCAGAAAAGTATTACAAGTGATGGAGCTGACCGGAAACGAAGGCGGCGACGAAAACCACGAGAAGGATGGTGAACGAAATTCAAGCTACTGACAGCGGCAAAGGGAAAGTGAAATATTTATGATCAACAGGGAGAAGAGAAGTTTCTAACAGCAACAACATTAACAAAAAGCAACAACAACAACATTAACAAAAGCAAGAGCAGCACCAACAGCAAGGTAAAATACTATTCAACTAATAATTTAGTAATTTAAGTAGTAGTTTTATTTGAAGCCAATACTTTCTTTGTAAAATGTTTTAATCAATTCAAAAACAATACCATTAGAAAAAGAAACGAACAAACGAGAAAAGAAAAACAAAAAGCAGCAGTAGATACAGAACTTAATTTGTTAAAATTCCTTTAAAATATAAAATTGCGTACTTAGATTATGTGTGTAAAGTTATAGCACTGTATATATGAAATATAAAAGCTACTTTTAAGGGAAATTATGGATTTTTTGTTTGAACCTCTACCTGAAACAAATTTTCAAATGAATACGGAAGAGTTACGTTTATGGCAACGAAATGCCATATTCGAGTGTGAATGTGATAATTTCATTAATAGACGGATAGAAGCTGGTCGAACACACCTATTGCTTTTCGAACGAGAGGGTTAAGTGCAATTCGAAATCCTTAATGCTAATGGAAATAATCGCTATTTAAGTGAGCGAAGGTGGCAAAAGTGCTGACATCAATAAAAATTAATAAAATATTGTATGTATCTTAAATATTTATGAAATTTTTAATAAGACATCTCAATTGAAACAAAATTCTTTGGAATTGTATCTATGTAGCTCGAAATTTGTAGAACTTTACGGTAATTTTTAATAAACCATATGATTCGTTAATAGGAAATGATTCATTTTCTTAAAAAGCGTTAAAACCATTGATATCGAAAAAATGACAATAATTTTGAAAAATGGTGTGAATCTTCCATTCTATATGAAAACTATGCAAGAGCAAGTTTATTCATTAGATATAAGTGAAGTAAAGAACATCAACCTTGATCATTTAAAATCAAATGAGAAAAAGGAAATCGAAAAATTATTAAAGCATTTCAATAAACTTATCTATATATCGAAAAAATGACAATAACTTTGAAAAATGGTGTGAATCTTCCATTCTATATGAAAACTATGCAAGAGCAAGTTTATTCATTAGATATAAGTGAAGTAAAAAACATCAACCTTGATCATTTAAAATCAAATGAGAAAAAGGAAATCGAAAAAATTATTAAAGCATTTCAATAAACTTATCTAATTAGAAAAAGTCACAGTAGATATAGCTATTCTTATAATACCGAAAAAGATAGATAATTCAGGAATACAAAAATTCAGGCTAGTGGTTGATTATAGGAGGTTAAACCAATTGACTGTAGGCGATAAGTATCCTCTACCGAATATCGAAGGAATCTTAGATAAATTGGACAAAGCACAGTACTTTAGCACCTTAGATCTAGGAAAAGGTTACCATCAGATTTTAATGGCAGAAAGGAACATCCAGAAAACAGCTTTTGTCACTCCGGCAGGACGATATGAATACGTCCGAATGCCTTTCGGGTTGAAAAATGCCCCAGCTACTTTTCAGAGATTTATGAATGATAGATCAGAACAATTAATAAAATATTTAAATGCCGAAAATGTAGAAGTCCGTCATACAAAACCAAATAGCCATACAGGAAATGCAGACATTGAGAGACTGCACTCAACCTTGTTGGAAAAACTAACAGGAATTGAGGACTCTAGTCTTTCAACAGAGATGAGGATACAAATTGTTATATGCAACTATAACGATATGTACCACTCAACTATCAAATGTTCTCCAAGGGACGCCAAAGAAAACATTTGTCCATCCATATTACAAGATAGAATAAATACAGTAAAACAGAAAACAATAGCCAAATTAAATCAAAACAGAGAAGAATATATAGAAAACAGAGAAACAGGACTAATTAAAAACTACAAAAGAGTACGGTATAAGGATCAACCATATTTCAGAATATTTCCCTTACAAAACGTCCATCCGGCAAATATAAAAAGACCAATGAAATTAGCAAACATAGAAAATCCAAATGAGGATGATGACGATTCATTCAGTCTAAGGGCATTTAATGGAGATAATAACATTTAATTTTTTTTTCTACATATATATACATGATTTTTTTTACCCCAGTGGGTAAGGGGGTCTTTCTAGAATATACCCATGGTAAGAGATGCCTGTCGTAAGAGGCGACTAAAATCCAATTTAAGTTTTTTTAAATCAAAACCTAAAACGGTTATACATTTTTACTTTTACAGATGACGATAATAATTATTTTTTTAACAATAATCATATCATTGGTGACAGCACTTTTGCAAATTACACCAATAATAGAAGATGCGGGGTATACAATTATACAAACAGCGGACATAGAAATAGTTAACGAAATAAGTACAGTTATACATACTATAAATCCGAACAAGATAGCAGACATAGTTGATCAGGTTAAAGAAAATATTGAAAAACTAAATATTGAAAATAAAGAAATTTTGTTTGATGAAATAAAAAATATAAAAGCAAAAATCACATCAATAACACCGAATATCAAAAAGAGAAATAAAAGAGGCTTGATAAATATAGGAGGAATAGCATATAAATGGATGTTTGGAGTCATGGATGATGATGACAGACAAGACATTTTGAACCATTTAAAAATTATTGAAGAAAATGGCCATAATGCCATTGTAAATTTAAATAAACAAATAGTAATTAATGAACATTTAAATAGATCACTAAACTTATTAAAAGGAACTATAGAATCAGATAGGAAACAAATAATAGAAACTTTAAATATAATAAACAAAGAGGAAAATAGAATTGAAAGTAAAATTTTGTATAATGATGAAATGAATAAACTAAAATTCATAGAAAGTAAAGTTCAAGAAATACAAAATAATATAGCGGCGGCTAAATACAATATGGTACATCCAAGTATGTTAACTAGGGAAGAAATTGAAAAATACGAGATTGATTTTTACAAACTAAAATTATCAAAAGTAGGAGTAGTAGTATACAGAAACGATACAATAATATTTGCAATTCAGATACCAAGAACATTTTTTCAAACTAAGATTCAATTAATAACCCCAATGCCAAATAGAAATAAATTACAAATTATTGAAAAAGAAAAATTCGTTATAAAAATTGGCGAAAACTATTTTGATTATGTAGAAAATAAAGCATTTAAAAATCTAAAATTGAGTAAAGCTGCATATTTTCAAATACTTGCGAATTTAAATATAATAACAAAACATCAATACAAGAAATAAGCGATGACACAATATTAATAAGAAATGCAAAAATGATGTAATAAAACAAAACTGCGATGACAGAAAAATTGTATTAAAAAATAACTATATAATCAAATTTGTAAATTGTAAAATGGAAATTTTAAAACAAGAATTTAAAAATAATAAAACAGAATATATTCATACAATTATATACCCTGCCGAAAAATTAAACCAAAGTTACACACCAAAATTAACATTCAATGATATTGCAATAAAAAATATAGAAAACATAAAAGAAATTGCAGAATTAAAATACCATAAAAATGTATCATATGGTATTAATATATCATTGATAATCATTGTAATGGTAGTAGTAGCAATCCTAGTAATAATGTTAAAAAAAAAACAACAAAAATAAAAATTGTAAATACAAGAACTCAGGAGAGTTCAAACAGTAACGCTGGGGGAGTTGCGTCGTCAAACGACTCCACCACTGTCAGACTCGTCGACACACAAAAAAAGACAAGTATTTTTTAAATATTTTTATTTCTCTGAAATGTAAGTTGAATCTTCAGATTCAACTACATACATATGTACATATATAAGATATGCCGGGTCGTTGATGCTGAGGAATGTCAAGTCAGCACAACGGCTTCAGGTAAATTTAGGAAATAAGATTTTTGTAAAGAATAAAATAATTATTAATAAACTGGACGGCAAGCCGCTCAGTACGGTAAACCGGAGTTTTATTATATCGTAATTTGCGCTTCATAAACACATTTAGGCTGTTCACGGTAAGGTGGTTATCGGCTTATGTGCTTATTAGATTAAAAATAACCTCTATGCTCCGTGAGCACCCTATGTTGTATGGTTATTTGCTTATGTTTACACAAACAGCTGTTCGTTGTTTACAATTTTAGTTCAATGAAATTTGATTTCGGCTTCCGTCCATTTTTTTACCTCCTTTTCTCGCCGGCGCTTTCGTGTTTCTGTAGACACTACAATTAGAGTATAAATAAATGACAAATTGTACTTTGTGATCCTTATTTACTTTTGATAATTATTGATGCTTTTCCTTGCTTTTTATTTCGGTTTTAGTTTGCTGATTGTAAACAAAAACCAGCTGTTAATAGCAGATTTTCCAATAAGAAAATCTAAATGGAAATGCCAATCGCTTAGTTTTATTTATTTTTTGTGCTGCCATTTAGTAAAATTCCAACGACTTTCTAACACTGGAAATAAGCAAATCTGTAAACAAGGGCCTAGATTGGTCAACTTTGGTTATTTTGTCATACGCATTTTTTTGTTGTTCACTTAATCACATAACCCGATAACCACCTTATCGTGAACAGCCTAATTACATTGAATTCGGGGAGTCCCCTTTTTTCATTTGTTATAATCTGTTTATACATACGCCATACAAACATTGTCATATTTTGTCCGCTTACGAGGGGTTCGCGTCCGCCCAAAAGAGGTTCTTCATTGATTTGTTATGAAAACAGAAGTCAATGTCCGTCGATAAGAGCTTCGTATCCGCTTAGTAGAGGGGTTTCGTCCAACTTTGTAGCAATGAACTGTCCGCGTCCGGCCCAGAGAGTGTCCGCCTAAGGTAGGGCGATTTGTTCTGAAAATTGTACTTAAAACTTGGTGCATGAAAAAATGTCCGCCCAAGGGAGGTGTCCGTCTAATAGAGGTGTCCGTTAGGAGAGGTTTCTCTGTATTGTTTTGAGACTGTCACATATTGAATTACAGAACCGTTACAAATAAATACGGTGCGCGTTCCAAGCATATGGAAATGTGTTGTTGCATTTGGGTGGCAGTGATAAGGAATATGTATGTTCCTTAACTCTCGCGAGTTACAGGCGTAGATATAGCGGCTTTGTAAACACCATAGTCAACTAATACAAATAAAAAATATATGAAATAAATACAATTAAATGAAATGTTAGGAATTAATGAAAATGAATTTGCACTATTTTCTGTCAATTAAAACATTATTTTATGTTATTGTGTTTGCATTTGACATTTTCGTACTTATTATCAACAGAATATTCGCCCCACGTTGTTGTGTATGCATGGAACCAATTATGCCCAAACCCGGTGAAGAAGAAACTGTTCGTGTAGTGGCTTTGGATCGCAGTTTTCATTTTGAGTGCTATAAATGTGAAGTATGACATTATTATTATGATATATACGTATTGATATTAATATATGACATCATTACATGTTTCAATTTTAGGATTGTGGTTTACTATTATCTTCTGAAGCAGAAGGTCGAGGTTGCTACCCTTTAGATCAGCATGTACTATGTAAAAGTTGTAATGCAAAACGAATACAAATGTTAACACAGAGGATATAAACTGAATAACATATAAACTGAATATAATCCATTTTATTATGTTGACATATTAATCTATGAATTTAATAAATAACAATACATCATTTTGCTATACTACACTGAGAAAAAAAAAATGCGCTTTAAAATTAAATGTGAACACTTTTGAATTTTATTTAAAGTGTCTCAGTCTATAGGTTCTTTATGGGGAACACAAAAAAAAAAATATTTTGTAAAAGTGCTAATTTTAAGTTTTTTAATTGTTTACTTTTAATTTAAAAGTTAAAATTTTTGTTTTAATGTAAAATTCTTAAATTTAAAAATGTAAACTTTATTTTATAATGACAAACTTTATATTTTAAAGTAAAATAGATTATTTATAAAGTAATCACTTTTAAAATTGAATTAAAAGTGAATTCATTTAATTTAAAATTTTTAAAAGTTCAAAAATAAAATTATAACGTTTATTTTGAAAGTGTTAAATTTAAAATGTAAAGTGATCAATTTGCAGAAAAGTGATAACGTTTACATTTAAAATGTTCATTTTATAAATCAAAGTGGCACTTTCTCTTTAAAAGTGTTCACTTTATATATCAAAGTGGCACTTTCTATTTAAACGTGTTCACTTTGAAATCTTAAGTGTTCACTTTTTAAATCAAAGTGTCACTTTCTATTTAAACGTGTTCACTTTGACATTTAAGAATTTAGAAGTGTAAACAAGATACAAGAATGACCAGTCAGCGTAAAATTATACCGGAAAACGACTTGCTGCGAATTTTTGGCAACGATATCCAAATTAATGAGCAGGGTGATTTAACGTACACGTGTGTTGAGGAAGATACGGATCTCCTTAATCTGCTAGAGGAGTTTGATCTGGAAACACTTTTTCTTGGCCTAAAAAGTAAGTAAAAATTCTTCCGCAATATTAACACTTATGCATTATTATTAATGCTCCTTAGATGCTGGAAGAACTTTTCGAAGCTTAAAATATTTGTCGAAAGAAGACATTGCGGAAGCAGTAAAAAAATATATGGTCTATATATGCAAAATTGTTTTTACTCAAATTACTTGATAGTTGTGTAAGTATGATATACATTATATCAGAGTTCGAAAAGTCATTTAATTAAAATAAACTTATGTCGATATTAGTGACAAAAAGCTAAATAATAAGGTTGGATAATTCATTTCACAATCTACTGAATTTCTCAGTCTTTCTTATATAATATTAATTAATTACACCGGTCAACACGATTTTTGGGTCTGACATCTACATGTTAAATTTTGGTTTCTCCTATGACAAAAATAAGGAAAAATTTTTCATTTCCGGTTAAAGTTTTCTTTCGTAAAAATTAGAGCAATTTTTCGGTGATTTTTATATTTTTTCTACAATTTCACTATAGGCTATAATTAGAAAACTTTTCTTTAGATACAAGAGTCGTTTTTATTCAAGATGTGTGATAAACAATAATATGTAAATGTAAAATAACAAGAAATTACTGTCTAAAAGTGATTATTTTTTGTATTTCTTTTATGCTCATATGAGCTCTCTCGTATTAAACCCCAAATATACTTATCGATGTAGATCAGCCCAAAGCAAACGTAAAGAACTAAAGATTAATATTTAAGTGTTTTTCAATGTCTAGAATCAGAATTCAAGCATGATAGTAGAAACCCCCAAAAAAATATTATAATAATATATATAATGTGAATGTATACGGCTGTCATAAGACCTATACTTACATATGGAGCTCTGGTATGGTGGACAGCGCTAAACAAACAATACAACATTAGAAAATTAAATGGAATACAAAGAGCAGCATGTGCGGGTGTTACTAGTGCAATCAGGTCATATCCGACTGATGCGCTCAATGTGGTCCTGCGTCAACTACCCATGGACATTTTTATTCACCCAACAGCAGCTATTGCGGCGATAAGAATAAAAGAATTGGGTGGTTGGAATCAGCAGAACTAGGGGCATAGTGTAATCTTAAACAAGCTCCCAAACCTGGATTTCAATAGACACTTCCAGGTGAGGATACCATCTAGACGAGAATAGAGAAGAGGTTCAATAGGAGAGGAGAATACCATCTCCGTCTATACCGACGGGTCTAAAATGGACTGCGGAATAGGCACGTGGGTATTCTCCGCTGATCTAGGCATATCTCTCTCTATACGTTTGCCGAACTCGGCTAGCAACTTCCAAGCAGAAGTACTAGGCATAGAAAAAACCTGCGAAGTCCTATCAGAAAACCACGAGAATATACATAAAGCAACTATATTTACGGATAGCCAGGCAACGCTTCTGGCCTTGTCTTCACCCATGAAAAATTCCAGTATAGTTCACAACTGCAAGAGAGCACTAAGCTCAATAAAAGACAAGTTCCAACTAGACTTGATCTGGGTTCCCGGCCACAGGAACACTTTCGGTAACGAAAAAGCAGACGAGTTGGCAAAGGCAGGAGCTTTCCTCAACGAATCCGAGGCGGAGCTAATACCAAGCCCGCTAGGATCGATCAAAGGAGAGATCAATAGACAATTTCAACAAGTTGCAAATAACAGGTGGAAAAACATAACAAAATGCCAACATATGACAGGAAAAGAACCAACGACTTATGAAAAAAAATATATCTTTTTATTACCAAAGATGTCTAAATCTACAAAAACTTTTCTATGGTGCTCAAATGGGTTAATCAAACATAAGAATGAGATCGAAACTGTACAGAACTCAGAAAATGTTGACGTATGTATGATATCGGAGACACATTTTACGTCACAAACCTATTTTAAAATTAAAAACTACGCAAATTACCATACAATTTATCATATCAATTGCGCCCGTGGCGGAAGACGCAATATAATTAATATTATTAATTAAATATATAAAAATTCGTTTAAACATTTTGAGGAAGAAGAACTAGCAACTGATAAGTTTCTTGCTACAACAGTGACTATTTACGGAGTTAAAAGTCCGCTCTCACTTACCCTTGTGTTTGGTCCTCCAATGCATCAAATTCAATTTGAAGAGTACCAACACTTAATAAACAGAACACCGGTCAACAAAAAAAAATAAATTTTTTGGGATTTCTGTTCTCATGCTTGAACTCTGATTCTAGACACTGAAAAACACTTAAACATTAATCTTTAGTTCTTTAAGTTTGCTTTGGGCTGATCTACATCGATAAGTATATTTGGGGCTTAATACGAGAGAGCTCATATGACATACAGTTTGGTGTCAATCTCCACCCCCAAGTATTTAGCAGTGGGGAACAGAGTTAGTGTTGTACCGTTTTGTACCGGAAGTTGAAACTGAGGGATTTCGGTTCTGCTTGTGAATAGCATCAATTCTGTTTTGTTCGGGTTAACTCCTAGTCCATTGTTCTTAGCCCATAGGTTTAACCTTCGTAGGGCTCTTTCCATAATCTCGCTGACTGTTGAAGGAAACATGCCTGATACCAACAACACTATAGCGTCGCATACGCTACTGCTTTCACTCCTCCCATAAAAGTGGGACGACGACCCCTTCTTGAGCCGTCCCTCTACTCACATAACTTGTTTGTGTTGCAGCGCCGTTTGATGATATAATCTTTCTACTCTCAAGTATCGATAATATCCATCTCCATGTGTCAGAGAATTAATTATAGCATTTACTTCTATATTATTGAAGGCGCCCTCTCTGTCTAGAGAAGCAGTCATGTTGTATTGTTTGTAGTGTAGTGATTTTTTAATTACACTTATCACCTCGTGAAGGGCAGTTTCGGTTGATGGGCCCATTATGTACGCATGTTGGGACTTCGATAACTTATCCGCTATTATTGTTCACATGTATGAAGGAAGGAACACAACTTTACTTCTTTTCCAACTTCTTGGGATGTAACATAGTTGAATGCTAGCTTTGTATATATTTTCAAACCTTTTAACCATTAGTTCTACCAGTTTTTGCAGCATTATGGGCATAATCCTGTCAGGACCTGCCACTTTAAATGGTACAAAACTATTTACAGCATATTTGCTTTTGCTTTTGTCTATTATTTGGCTTCGGTAATCAGCTTCGTTTAACGGTGGTTCTGGTTGAACCCTCGTTGAAGGTGGTTGCTGACTCCTGGGGAAGTGCATTGTAATTAGTACCTCCAGGGACTCTTTTGCCGAGGGGATCCAATCACTTCCCGCCGCCCTAATGTAGGCAGTATTAATATGATCTTTGGATAGCATTTTGTTTAGCCCAGTTTTCTCTGCAACTTTCTATCGATGTGCAGAAAGATCGCCATGAGTCGTTTTTAGCTTTCCTGACTATTATTTGTATCTTTTCATAATATCTTTATATGGCTGCCAGATTTTGGTTCCAAAACTCTCACTGAAAGCTTTCCTTAGTTGTGTTCTCAAATTCTTGAGTTCACTGTTCCACCAAGGAAGAGACTTTCTCTTTTTCGGAACTGTTAGCGGAGTGGATTTATTGAAAGTTGTGGTTAAGATTTTTTCCAACTTCTCTACTTCAGAATCGAGTTCCTGAGGATTTCTAATACTCCTATTGCCTCCCTTTTCAAGGCATTTTGTTGCTATACTGGTAAATTTTTTCCACGCTGTTCTTCAAGGGTTCCGATATGTGAGAGGAGCACTGTATTTCTCGCGGATGCTGAAGAATATCCAGGAGTGATCCGACATGGAAGGCTCATCGGATACCCTCCGGTTATCCACAACGAGACTGTCTGTGCCAGTTGATAGCGTGAGGTCCAGCACTTCCTCCCACCCCGGAAACCTATCAGAGCTTGGGAAAATAAAGGTTGGCTTATCGCCCTTGTTGCATATACTTAGATTACTATATATATATATACTGCAAGAGTGACTCACCTCTGGTGTTTATACTGGAGCTACCCCATACAGTGTGCCTTGTGTTTGCATCACACCCTATTAGGACATCTTCCTTCCTGTTTTCCTCTATTAGTCTGGTGAGCGGGGCCGGTGGTATGTCTTCGTCATGGGGCAAGTAGGCCGAGACCAGGAAGAAGGGCTTTTCCTTCTGTTCCACCTTAACCACTGTGATATCTTCTGTGCTGTAATTAGGACAAAGAAATGCATTTATACTTCTATTGATAAGAATGCATGCTAGGTTTACCTTTGTTCGTGGTGATGTTGTGGCCACCAATATTGGTCTACTCACCTATACCAGGTATATATCTATTTTGTAGCCTGGTGCACCTCAGGAGTTTTTCGCCTGGCTCCTCTAGAGGGGGTAGCCAAGTGCGAGCACAAGGTCTCTTCGGAATGTCCCTGGCGGATATAAGCATGGAGGCCTTCAAAGGCGTTGCTGATTTTGGCAACACTACCCGTCAGGAAATCTAGCGAGGCCTGGTCCGCGCACTTGATGTCCCTGTAATCCCTGAGTGTCTCAGAGTAGTCAAACTCCTGGTGAGGGACCGCAGGATTGTCGAGTACAAAGCTTATCACCATACTCGACGATCTGACGTCGATCTCCAAACATCTTCCTTGTATAGTGCTCGGGGAGGAGGAATTTCCATCTATGATGGTCACTTGCATGGCACGGATATTTCGACACCTTGACTTAGGGTGGTGTTGGTGCGGGTATCCTCATACTTCCACAATAGGAGATGGGCGTAAAGCTTAGGGTTTATTCATCCATATCACTCTTGTGGGAGTTATGAGGTGTCCCTCTTAATTCGTAAGATTAGAGTGCGGCGGCCAACTTCAAAGAGGGTGCATCGGTGAACTTAATTTAACTTTTTGCGACGAAAATCAATCAGAGATCAGTGTCTAATCGATATCGTAGACCACTCCAAAACGAATTTCCTGGAGGAACATTTGTTTGTAGAATTCTTTTTTCACGTGGCATCCCACACAATTTGTTGATCGCTCAAAAAATGCTGGTGTCGATTGGTCGAGATAAATGCTTAAAATACGATAACGCTGTTTCGATACATGTCTATGACAACGTGACAGATGCTGAGCCATGAATTATTACGAAGGAGCCTGAATGTAAACAGCAGTCGACTGTATGGCTGTTTCAAAATGAGCCGAATCAAACAAAAGCTATTCGACTATGAAGCACTTCCAAGCAAAGCCAAGAATGTTTTTTTATATCAACGCAGAATAGTAAATTCTAAGTGATACATAAACATTTGTTTGCCAGTTGTCTTTCAAGTAATCATGAAAACAAACCGCCGAAGACGGATCACTCATTACCATGGCAATGCTAGCTCTTACATATCGACTGAAACAACTGCATTTTTGTACACTCAAAATATCCTGAATCAAAGAATTGATTCAAATGCAGTCATATATTATGTCCTCTCGTAATCATTTTTCGTACGAAAATAACTCAAGCTCAACATGGAGTCGCTTAGATTTATAATAAAATGAATATAACTATGACAAAACACTATATTCTTCATATTTGTGCTGTGGATATATATTCCGATGTTTTGGGATTAGTTATTATAACACTAACCGAAATATTCTAAAAGAAAAGAACACTGCCCTTAGTCAACAAAATATGTCACGGAATGAAAAATGGCTGATACAGATTTATAGTAATTTTAGAGATATGCATATTAAAACAAGTAACAAAGAGCTAAGTACGGGTGCAACCGAACATTTTATACTACTGCAACTTGAAAGAATCAAAAATATACTTTAAATCTCAAACGTCAGCCAGAGGATCGGAATCTAACTAATTTAAATATACATATCTTATATATATATTTCTTGCGTGCGTGTGTACGCTACTAAACTCCTCTTAATCGATTGGATCGATTTTGATGAAATTTTTTGCGTGTGTTCAAGAAAATTCGAGGATGGTTTAGATTCACAATTTGGTCCAATTTGTTCGCTAAATACTAACGCAAATATAGTTGTATGTACATATGTATCTACAAATCGTGCAATAACTCAGGGACCGTTATTTTCGTGCGAGCCACCGCTAGCCAGACGGCGCCAGCGCAAGCTAGCTTGCCGGCTACTAAATATCCGTATATACTTATATAAAAAATATAGGAAAGATATTGTTGAAATATCGGAAAGCAGAAGTTTTATTTGATTATTGCTGCACATTGTTGTAATAACGGGATAAGCATCAAAATAATTTACGCGTTTCTGGTAAAATACAACGGAAAGGAAGGCTTCGTTAGGTGCATAAATTATATACTGAAATGGCACAATTCCAATTTCTTGGCGCCGCGATCTAGGCAACGTTGGAAATAGTAATCCGACAGACTGCGCTACCATCACAGTACCGAATATTCAATATTATTTTATTTAATCGAATTGAGAAAAATATTTCGTAGTTTTGTGTTATTATTGTGTGATTTTAAGTCGTGTGCTAATTAAAATATTATATCAAAATATAATTAGTGTTTAAGAAGTTTTGAAGTGTGCAGAAAAGACTATACATTTTGCGAATGTGCCGAATCGAAGTGAGTATATGTCTTATACATTTTTGTATTAAATTTACACTTGCGTTCATTAACAACCACCCTAACTTTCAAATTGATTATTTGTGTAGCTCATTGATTTCATAACGATATTTTTATTATTATTTTTATTAAAAATTATTCATTTTTGGAAATATTAAATAAAAAAGCAAAGAAATAAAATGACACGTTTTTTACCCAAAATTTGTTACACTTCATCATTTTAGTTAATTAAATAAAATTTCATCTTCAATAATTAACTCATATTCGTTGTGTATTATTTAACAGTTTCTTATTTTTACAGAAAAATGCCGTGAAAAAGCAAGAAATATTGGTCGACGTACACGTGTAAATGAAAATTCATGGCAACGCACTCGACGTCTTCTAAAAATTCTAATACCTTAAGACAACGAGGGGCAGTCAACAAGCGACCAATGCACATAGAGAATATAACCAACGGCGAATGCAGGATAATCGAGCATTGGTACGAACATCACTTAATCGTCTCGCGTTTCAATATGATCCTGATATAAACTATAAGTCACACCCATTAATCACGATCGGTAGGTATGGACAAAGAGTGTCAACATTGTCATGTTTTCAAGAACAAAGGCGAATCAGCTGGTTTGTGTTGCATATCTGGGAAAATTTCATTGCCACCGCTTAATATACCACCGGAGTCTTTAAAAACACTTTTAGCTGGAACCAAATCTCAATCAAATTCGTTTTTGCAGAAAATTCGTAAATTCCATTCATGCTTCCAAATTACATTGTTTGGAGCAACAAAAAATGTTCATCATGAAGATGGTCGGAATTTTGAATCTACATTCAATATTCAAGGTCAAGTGTACCATCGAATCAGTTCATTGCTTCCAATGCCTGATGCCGAATACATACATATTTATTTTAAGGGAAATGAGGAGACACAATCTCATACACGCTGCGCTTACAACCATATACAGCAGAAGGAAGATTGAGAAATTGTGGACATTTTGGAAACGTTTCTGAAAAACCATAACCAATTGGTACAATTGTTCAAGACCCTTTCTAACAGACTGCAAAACGACAACTACGTCATTGTCATTAAAGCAGACGAAGTGTCCTATGGAGAGTACACAGGCACTTATAATGTTGAAACTGTTAATGAAGTTGCAGTTGTTATTGCTGACCTACCCTGCCAGCCACGAGCGATTAAAAAACTAGTGAAACAGTAGGTACAAAAGTAGTGAAAAAAGTAGTTAGATTGCCATAGGCCGCGTAAAGATTCTAACCGTACGTATACATGTGATCATACATCTCTGTTGCGCTCACTCCGCAGTGTCATATAAAAAAGTATATCTGTCCAGCTCTAATATCCCCAATCGACTGCTGGTGCAGGGTTGCATTTTCTCTTTCCTAGTTTAAAATATTTTTAAAATTTCAAACAAAACTTTTTTAATTTAAAAATTTTTATTTTATTTTATTTTTTACATATTTACATAAAATGTATTATAATTTATTTAAATAAAAATATAATAAATTAAAAAAAAAAATTAATATCTGAAAAAAGATTTATTAAGAAAAACATTATTGATACCTGAAAATAAAAGACAAATATCTAAAACAGATAATAATAAAATAAAGGTTATTAATACCTGAGAATAAATAATAATTACATTGAATTTGTAATGTCTAAAAGAAAAAGAAACATTAATTGTATAAAATGATGGTAATATCTGTAAGAAAAGATTAAAATAATAAAAATAGTGATAAAATCTGAAAAGAAAGAATAATTAAATAAAAATAATAATAAGATCTGAAAGAAAAGACAAATATTATTTGATCATTTAAAATATAAAACAAACATTTGTTTTTACATATTATATTGGATTGTGCAGGCCGCATTGAACGCATAAAATACATATCTATGTACAAGTTAAGAAATTTGATGTTAATTTCTTTTAAAAAAAATTTTATTTATTGTTCGTTTCATTACAGAGCTAAGACTAAACTTAAGAATTAATTTACTTAAAACCTAAGCTACGTTGCACTGGCCAACTGCTGACTTTGTTGCCGATTCTCCGAATTGGCTTATTTTGGTTGCGCGTGTTGGATTTCCGCTTCACGCCGAGAAATGAGCATTTATGCTGATGAAAGCGTGTGGGAAATATTGTGCAACTAGAGATGCATTTCCGCTATGATTTGCACATTATCGCTGATTACGTGTTATTACTTATTTAGTAATTGTTAAAATTTGCCATGTTAACATACATATGTAATTATTTTTGCGTATTATACTGGACTGCGCAATCCAATTTCAAACAACACACATTATCTACTTAACAATTGATATTTGCTGCTTCTGATGATATTGCTGCTGCTGCTGTTTACAATTCAGCTCTGATTTCCAATGCTATAAAAACAAATGAAGTAATTATTTGCAAATTATTAAAAAAAAATCACATAAAAATCATTTACTTGCCTTCTTGTTGTACGCTCATCCTTTACGATGGTACGATCACGAATGACATGCGTCTTTCAATCGTTCTTTTTTACCCTTTTTGGTGTTTTCTTTTGGCACTATTGACAATTATTTGTATTCCATCGTACTCATCAAAATAAGTCAAGAAATGAAACAAACTTTTTTTCATCGCATTTAGGTAAACAAAAAATAACTAGAAAATGTGCGTTGGTGTTAGTGTATAGAGAAAAAATGTGTAGTTGTATTGAAATATTTGAGAAAAGTGGTTAGCCGTGGCTGGAAGGGATCATCGTTCTTACGATGCTTTGCAGCATCCGTTGATATTTTGGGAAGGAGAAGATGATATCATTTAAATATTAAACAAAGGAATCCAACTACAGGTACAACTTATAGATTATCTTACAATTTTTTTAAGTCAATAATTTCTGTTTATCTCATAGATATATTCATTTGCAGGTGAAGAACTAATGAAGACAGTTAGTGCTATGAACTTCTACGCATATCGGTCGATGATTCGTGCTAATGAAGACAACAACATTCCAAATGTACATTGGATAGCATACCTTCGTACTGAGGAGTACATTAATTTGCTTGACGCCACAATCGGTAACGTATCATCGGTACTACATACATTGGTAGTCCGCGTCATAAGCAAGAATACATTCAAGACGCTATGACTTACGTACGTGCATACGGCCGACCAGATTATCACATTGACGTGTAATCCAAACTGGGTTGAAATTAAAAATTTGCTGTTGTCAGGTCAAACATCGATGCATCTCCATGATATCACTGCACGTGTCTTCAAACAAAATTTTAAATATTTGATAAATTTGGTTACACATCAGTCGGTATTTGGTGAAACATGTTGTTGGCTTTACTCTGTTGAATGGAAGAAATTGACAATATAATTTCAGCGGAAATTCCAGATGCAAATGTTGATCAAGAATTGTTTGACATTGTTATTATATGATCCATGGTCTATGTGATACTCTAAATATGATGTCACCAAGTATGGAAACTTGAAAATGTACAAAACGCTTCCCAAAACCATGTCAATTTGTGGCATAGATTTAGAAAACCCGTGTTTCTCTCTCGGTCAATTATATGTTGCATGTTCCAGGGTTGGAAGAACATCGAATTTGTTTGTTTGTACGCCTCAAGGATTAACCAAAAATTCTGTACATCCAATGTAAATTACAAAAAATATAAGTTATAAAATAAAATAGTTTGAATGTACGTTTCTTCACCTTTAATTAAAATTACTTAATATTTTTACTAAACACAGCTTCTAGATTTCATTTCACTCATAGAGTATGCACATACTCATACGCTATGGATTGGTTGAATTGTGATAAATGTACCCGTAACGAGGTTAGATATTATAATATCTTTTTAACAATAATTTTCATCAAAATGATCCAAATTGTCACAGCTTATTGAAAAAAGTTTGAAATTTGCGGATTAAAGACGTGTGTCTGGTCCGCTAGTACTATATATAACTCATACACTGATCGACGAACTCAGTATACGGTTTGTTATAAAAACGAAAATCATTATAGTACGTAGTATATGGAAGTTGGAGTAGTATCGACCCGATCTTATCTATTAGCTATTAGGATGCCACATCCTAAATAAATGTTATCTGGGTTTCATTAAGGTTCCTTACATACAATCACCAGTCATATGGAGTAAAGTCAGCCGAATCTGCAAAAATCCTTGTAATAGTTATATGGGGGCCAGGTCAAGTTTCCCCCAATTGTATCTATTTTAGGCACAAAGATATACTGTTATTAGTAAAACAGGTACCATAATTTTCATTGAGATAACTCATATATTGTCCGATATATCCAGTATAAAGTCACCCAGAAGTTAAAAAATCTTTATGTTAGGTATATGGGGGATCAAGGAAGCATTGACCCGATTCAACCCATTTTTCTATTCTGACTGAATTTCAATTGTATATCTCACATGTTGACCAATACTTTCGGTCAAAAGTCAACTATAGATACTCGGGTCAACATATTCGGTACCTAGAAGCTTGAACAGTCTTGGTTGGATTTGAACAATTTTTGATCATAAGGTGACATACTTTCAAGACATTATTCGTGCAAAGTTATAACCCCTTATATCAATTATTTATTTATTTGTGTACTTCAAAGTGAAAGAATCAAACGGAATTTAAAATAGTATTAGTTCAACATAACCTTTGTATGGAAGGTGGGCGTAGTTATTATCCGATTTCTTCCATTTTTGAACTGTATATGGAAATGCCTGAAGGAAACGACTCTATAGAGTTTGGTTGACATAGCTATAGCAGTTTCCGAGATATGTACAAAAAACTTAGTAAGGGTCGGGGCCACGCCCACTTTTCCAAAAAAATTACGTCCGAATATGCCCCTCCCTATTGCGATCATTTGTGGCAAATTTCACTTTAATATCTTTATTTATCATGATATCTCAATTTTTACTCAAGTTACAGCTTGCACGGACGGACAGACAGACATCCCGATTTCAACTCTACTCGTCACCCTGATCACTTTGGTATATATAACCCGATATCTGACTCTTTTAGTTTTAGGACTTACAAACAACCGTTATGTGAACCAAACTATAATACCCTCCTTAGAAACTTTGTTGCGAGAGTATAAAAATAAAAATTACTAAAAGTCCTATAACTCACGAAATAAATTGAATTTTATACTCGACATGGCCATAATATGGGTGCGTTTGAATACATAAGGTGGTATTCTCATGTAATCACTTCGAAAATTCGATTTTTTTTTTATATTTGGCAGTAAAACCTATTGAAAACATGCTGTGAAAAATTCAGACCGAAATTCATAGTATTTGATTAGTTACAGCTCATAGTCGCCGACGTGTCGTAAGCGACTGTCTACCAGGCGCCATGACAAGTCTGCAGCTGCTACGTTTCTAAATTTTTCTCGAATCATCATTTTCTGAAACTGTAATGGTCCTAAAAAAAGAAAGTATTCAACCGATTGCTTTAAAATTTACATATGTTCTTCTACTCATTTATAGGTATCTTCCCTATCTACCATTTTTAACGAAAAAAAAAGATTTTCGTAACTTTTTTTTGAAGTTCGACATTTTTTTTTATGAAATTGATTATATTTGGTAGGGACGATAGCCGCAGAACTACTGAATAATAATCCATCAGATTTTTGTATTTCAGACAACATGAACATCCGCTATCACCATGACCAGTGAACTACTTTTTTTTGTTGGGGACTACTTTGATTTAAAAAAAAATATATTAAAAATGTAAAAAACGAAAAAAAGTTTTTATTTCGTACATTTCAAAATACAAATAAAAATATATTAAAAAACTAAAATGATTGAATTTGTTGTCGCATAAAAAAAATTTCCAGCGTTCACATGAGAATACCCCCTTAATTATACCGCGTTCGTTTTTGATTTTAGGTTTTCTTTTGTTCTTTTGGTTTTTACTTTATTTCGCGCCCGTTATTTATTTTAGTAGGCTTTTCTTTTGTTCCTCATTGTTTCTTTTCTGCATCTTTCCACTTCTCGTCACTTGATGTTTTCGTTTTTTTTTTTGTATTTAACTTTTTATGTGAACTTTCCGTGTTTTTTGTTCTTTTTTTCAGTGTAATTTTGTACTTTTTAAATGTTGGTACGCAGCTCTCAAGTAATTGCTCAAGAAAAAAAATACATTATTTCTCAAGTAATTTTGGCAGCTGGTTACGCATTGTGAATGATCTACATTAGAGAGAATAAACAAAGAAAAGAAACTTTGTGCGTAATATGTATGTGTGTATGTATATGGTAACATAAATATTTTCATTGAGATTTAAGAAATGTTGTTGATGATTGGTAGGTTTTATACAACATTTCAAAATGGAATATACTTCATAATAATGATTTCAACTAATTTAGGATGAATTTGACGATTACTTGATTTTCCTTCAAGAAACAATTGTTGATTTGATGTTTCTTATAAAACAAGGTTTGCCATATTCACATTTACTGAAAAAAGTATCAAAAATTGGTACTAGATTTCTTGAGAGCTGCGTACTAGCACAAGTAAGTTTGTCGCAGGAAAGTATCTTGACCGTTTCTTAAGCGTTTTTTTATATGAAGTTTTTACGTTTCTTGAGAGCTGCGTACTAAGCTTAAATGTTGACTTTAATCTGAATTTTTCGGTTTTTTTTTGTTTTTACTTAGGTGCCTTTCGGAAAGGCTCAAAGGACCATTTGTTAACGTATGACATTATATACATATGTACTTACTCAAAACGAGAACACTGAAATTATGACCCTAAATTGAAAAGTAAACACACTGTTTCCACTATATGCGTATGAATTTTTATGTTTGCTTATTCATAGTATATGTACATGCCACTATAGAAGGATGTGGCCAACCTTTTCAATTGGAAGGTTTTGAATATATTTATTCTGCTTATGGTATTTCACAAAGTGGATTATGTTTTGTCGGTTTTCTAGAGTCTACTTATATGTACACATATTTGTATACATTGCCGAACAAATAATGCACAAGCATACAAACATACATATGCATACACATGTGAATATGTCACCAACAAAAAATTTAAACATTGTTCGACAAAAACAACAATCGTCTCAAATAGCATAAGCATCACAAGTCAATATGGCAGCCAAATTGGCAAAGCCCAAATGGAGTAAATCTTTCAACAAAAACATGTTCATTCATAAACGCAGGCGCACATTCCCTGAGCATGCCTTTGCCTACAAGCGTCTTTTCGTGACGATGGCAAAAGCTAAAAATCATAAATTGAACAACTTCTGATGTTCCTCTGGAAGGAAAACTGACAACCCCGCAAACTCACAAAACACAGAAAAGAGTGACAAAACAGGCAACATAGTTCTCGTCGATTTAAAATATTTGTCAAATCTAAAATATTTGTCCGTGACTCGCAAAAATCAGCGCCGATACGTCTGAAAGCTCATACATAAACATAGATATTTATGCTAATTTGTAGGCTAAGCTGTTCGAGCGGCAAGGGAAGCGGTGACAATCGGCGTTAGTTCCTTTGTGTTTTTCGGCATAGCTCGGATTTTCTATGAACAACACAATGTTGTGACGCTTTGTCGTCGCGTCATTGCTTCGACACATTGACTCTTTGGCAAAAGGTGAGCTTCGGCCATTGGTTTTCCGTGTCAACGGAGATACGAAAAGATGCGTGCAGCACTTGTTATTCCCTTATGAATGTTTGTACATATGTGGCTCGTATTTGCTTTCGTAAACATACAGACACATGTGCCAAACAAATAATATATATACATATGTATAATATACGCCATAAAAATTCTATTGGTACAAATGTTGATATAAAATATGTAATGGGAATATGCATATATGAAGGTCATGAATTTTTTTGGAGAAATGAAAAGAATGACCCAAGACGTGTTGATATGAGCACATTTAAGTTCGTTTGGCACATCTTCATATTGTAATAGTCGAAATAAATATAATTTATTTGGAATAATAATTTATTTAAGATTATTTTTTAACTAATTTTCCCGTAAAAAAAATTAAAAATTTTACCATTTTTCGGAAAAAACGATTCTTATGGTACAAAATAATCACGCCTATGTGACTTTGCATATTTTTTCTTCAAAGCATTTCTCTTTATTCATTCTCGAGTGAAATCAGTCGTTTTACATATACTACTGTGATCAAATTGAGAGGTGAATTTTTAATTTTTACTTCGCGTGTTCTTCGAATCGGTTAATTTTTTTCTGAAAGTTAGTAGTACTGTTAGTGACATCTATGCTAAATTTCACGTCAAAATTAACGAATATTTTATTTTTATTATGTCTGAATTTATTGAACAAAGAGGTGCGATAATGCACCACCTGATGCTACATTGATTATTCGTGATCATTTCGCCACATTTTCAACTAATGTCCGTGCCGCAACCACCGCATTCACCCGATTTATCTTCGTGTAACTTCTAGCTAATCAACAAATTCACATGACCACTCCTAGGACACCGTTTTGACTCAATTGAGGATATTAAAGCTGAATCGAAGAAGGCGTGATGGCCATCAAAAAAAAATTTTTCCAAATGCTAGGAGGACTGGAAAATTCGTTGGCATAAGCGTATTGCAAAAGGAGTGGATTACTTTGAAAATGGACAAAATGCATCTTTCAATTTGATCACAGTAGTATTTCTGCCAAACAACGTGCTCATTTCTGCTAAATAGCAGCGAAAATGGTGAATTCCCTTAGTTCAAGTTTTTCAACTCTGTTTGCCGTCTAATCGAACATCATGCAGATTTCAATTTGCACCTTCTCTATGTCTTCACATTCTCTGCTTGTACTTGTTTATTTTGCTTGGTGGTCTATGCGCAAGAAATCATTTTTAAAAATTTTATTAAACATTAGATGAATCTAAAGATACACTTACATATGTATGTATTTTTAAATAGTTAATTAAGGAGGATGGAGTCATGTGTGGAAGTTCACGCAAGTGAGGAAAGTTCTCTGATCGCCATTCACTTAGGAGTGGCCAGAAACGATTCTTTTACATATGACTCAAGCAGCTCACGACTTCCGGTCTTTGACCAAGTATCCTCTGGGTAGCCTAATAACATCCATTTGAAGGCGAGCTAAAGTGAGAAGGCGAAACATCCCCTACATAGGGTTGTACGCTGGGTCTGGGACCCACCACGTAAAAAAAAACCCCCAATGAAAAATAGCAACCAGCCTCGGATGAGAGACCCCCCTTTTGATGACGACCATTGCAAACGAAATAAGGACTACGAATTGAGGGCATGCACCTGGAATGTCCGGTCCGTTAATTGGGAAGGTGCCACTGCCAAGCTGGTTGATGTCCTCACGAAAATTCAGTTTTTGTTTTCACCGCCGTCCAAGAAATGCGATGGATGGGAGTTAATATCGTTTTCACGATATGAGTTTAAGAAAACAATTTTATTTCTTCGCCGAAATGCGTGCCTTTATTGATATTCTTAAGAACTAATTTTAATATAAAATCTTACAGCTATTTACACTAGTGAAATGGAGCTGCTGTTATCTGCTTGCAACTTCTTTGTTGTAATTCGATATCTGTTATCTTGCTATCACTTGTTTGTTATTGTTGAGATGCGGAGGTGGTTAGCGCAGTGGATTATTCCATTGCCAGATGTTTGTATATAGTATGTCGAGAATGCATTTTTAGATAATGCATGTTTGGTTGGTATTGTAATAATAGTTCATTTCTATTGTTCGATTGATAGTGCATGTCAAAACAAGTTCTATCGGTTTATGTACAAGTTAAATTATATTTTTATAATCTTTATTTTTTAAAAAACAAGTGGACTCGCGTCCACTGTCTTTATTCTTTATTGACCGTCTTCTTTTACAAACGAATGAAATCTAAATTACAATAATATTCTTAACTTTAATGAAACCTATTTCTGCACACAAGTCACGTTGCACTTGCATGTGCAATATTTGTTGATTTGCCGAATTACCCTGTTTATTATTTATTGTTCCCAGCGATCTCAGCTTTCCCAAGAATTGCCGAATTGCAGTAGTAAGGTTCGTTGATCGAAGCGCTCCAAATTTATTTGGTGTCAGCAGTTTATGCGGATGCGCGTGCAAAGTTGGGTAACTATTTTAGCCAATTTGTTTTTGTCAATTGGCATAGCTTTTATGAGCTGTTGTGTTAACTCTTCCCCCTTTAAGCATGATCGTCCTCGATCATCAATAGAATGGCAAGTCGTTGAAGTTTACGTAAGTTGGCTTGTTGATTATGTCGTTTGGTGGACTTACTGGAGGGTTTTCAATTGTGACTTCTTTTCCGACATATTCAATCTTTATTGATCTACGTTTATAAAGTGCAATGCACATGCATGAAAAAACTACCATAACTGTTGTTGTAAGAGTTCCAATAGAAAGCGTTGTGATTCTTAGGAAATCAATTCGTCTGGTGTTGTTGATGTGCAATTCGTTTAGCATTTCTAGTGATAAAAGCTTGATGTGATTCTTTTCGTCTGGCGTAAGTTGTAAGACTGTGGGTATGGCTTCGAAAGGTATTGTTTCAAAATTTCTATATGTCTGGTTTTTGACTTCTATCGTAGCATTATAGAATTTAATAACGTGTGTCCCATTTGTCATCTGAGGCGTTCTGTTTATATTTATTATACCATTAAAATTGTTTAATAGTAGTATTCCTGGTTGTATTTCTTCGATTGTAGGAATAGCGTGACTCGTGATTGTGGTGCAGGTAGAATTTAAACTATTTATTATTTTAGGTAAACATGTATCTTCACTTAAATCTACTAAACATTTTTTTTTCACAAATTGTTACATTATTATATTTTTCACATAGTTTCTTAACTCCATATATTGAATTTTTTCCTTTAATTATTTCTTTATATTTAATATTTATTGCAATGTTTTTTGGCTTTTTAACTGGCCTTATAATTATTCTTCTAAATATTTCGCTATTTGTAAGCGGTATTTTTATCATATAAATTATTAACATTTCTTTACTTAGTACATTTATTTTTGAAAATTCTAACGCTTCTTCTGCGTTGTTAAATGGCATTTGTTCTTCTCTTAATTTTTCTAATGCAGTTTTTATTTCTTCTTTATTTAGTAATAATGTATTTAAAACATTTGTTTTCGCCCATTGAATGGCATACTTTATATTAACTAATTCTTCTTTTATTAACCTAATCTTACTTTGTAAATCAATTACAATTTCATTTATTATACTATCGTCTTTTCTTATTGAATTTGAAATTAAATTCATTACATTTGATATATTGTTAATTCTGTTAGTAAATAGTTCATTTATTATTACTTGTTTGTTATTATTTTGGTTTAGGTTCAAAAGATTCTTATTAATGATTTCGAGGTCGTCATGGTCTGGTGATCCTGCCAGATATTTCCATGCGGTGCCTAATATGTTTATTGACTTTCTAATTCGGGATGTTTTAGTGGGTTTAAGTGTATCGAGGATTTCAAGGGTTTGATTTATTTCATGTTTAAGGATTGGGCGAAGGAAAGTGTCTTTGGGGATTTTGTCCGTTATATGGTCCTGTATGTCTGTCAAAAGTTGTTCGTACTTGTTGATGTCAATTATATGGATTAGTCTAAATGTTCCGTCCTGAATTTTAGCTAGTCCGTTATTTATCGTAACTAGGTAAGAGTTTGTGTAGTCCAAAATCTCTATGCTAGCGAGACTGGTCGTAATAGTAGTCAAGAGGAGTATGCATCTAATGGTTTCCATTTTTCCTGAAAGTAGATATTAGTTATTTTTTATTAGTCCTTTATGAACTATTCTTCCTGATGCTGTTTTAACTGTGGTTCTCATATTTTCGGAAACTGTTTCTTTTTTATATTTTGAAGTTAATTTTAATCCTAATCTGTTATTTATTTTAACATAAATAATTTCTCCTGGGCTATAGTCCTTGTGTTCTGATCTATTTGTATTATGGTATGAAAGATCTCTTTCTTGTTTTTCCTTCAGAAGAGTAATATTTTTTTGTCGTTCTTTTTCTTTTTGTTGTGGGTCAGAGCGTATCCTGTTCGAGAAAAATATGTCTACGGGTTTGTTTTTCCTGGCTTATACTTCATTTCGTAGTTGTATTCCTCAAGGATACACTTCCATCTCTTCATTTTTCCGTTGTGGTTTTTGTTGCTCAACGCAAAGGTGAGTGGTTGATGATCTGTGAAGATTACAACTTTCGCTGATCCGTATAAATAGTTTCGGAGTGATGTAAGAGCCCAAATAATAGCCAGCATTTCTTTTTCGTTTGCGGCATAGCTCTCTTCGGTTTTGTTTAATGATCGGGATATAAAGGTGATAGGTTTACCTGCTTGCTCGAGGACGGCTCCTATGGCATAGTTGGATGCGTCGGTAGTAAGATGAAATTCTTGTGTGAAATCTGGATATGATAGGATAACTTCTTTTGATATTAGGGAAGATTTAATTTTGCTGAAGGATTCTAAGGCGTATTTATCAAACACTATTGGCTTTTTACTGGAGGCGGTCTTGGACACGCGTCCATCTTCCCCCGTAATGGGGAAATCTCTGATGAAGCGTCGGTAATAGCCTGATAGGCCAAGGAAAGACCTCAAGTCTTTCAGTGTTTTTGGGCACGGAAATTCTTGGATTGCCTTTACTTTGGCGGGATTGGTTTTTATTCCTGTGGGTGAAATGATGAAGCCTAGAAATTCGACTTCCTTGCGGAAAAACTCGCACTTGTCTAATTGGACCTTCATGTTTGCATTTTGTAGCGTATGGAATATTGTTTCGACATTATGAAGGTGATCTTGCTCATCTTTGCCAAATACTATTATGTCATCTATGTAGACATAACATATTTTGCCTATGTGCTCCTTCAGTATGTCGTCTAGCGCTCGTTGGAAAATAGCGGGTGCGTTCTTAAGTCCAAACGGAAGTCGAGTGAACTCATATTTGCCATTATTAATCGAAAAAGCTGTCTTCTCAATGTCCGATTCCTTCAAGGGAATCTGGTGGAAGCCACTCTTTAGATCAAGAACAGAAAAATATTTGTTGTTTCCAAGTTGTGAAATTACTTCATTTATTTCTGGGATGGGGTATCTATCTGCTATTGTCAATGTATTTAATTTTCTGTAATCAATTACAAGCCTATATTTCTTTTGTCCTGAGGCATCTAGTTTTTTAGGTACAACCCAAACAGGTGAGTTATAAGGAGAACGAGATGGTCTGATAATTCCGTTTTTAAGTAGATCTTCTATTTCTTTAGTTACAAAATCTCTCATCGCTAGTGGGTAGGGATAGTATTTTGTATATACTGGAGTATCTGAAGAAGTCCTGATTTCTCCTAGTACGGTAGTAGTATAGGTAAGACTTTCATCTGGTTCAACGAATAAATGAGGGTATTTGTTAGTAAGTTTATTAATGTTTTCCTTCTGTGTTGTTGTCATATGTCCAGTCCTAATGACAATATTGTTGACCGATGGGGAAATTTGTTGTTTTATTCTGACTTTTATGCCATTGCCAAATGTAAGGTTGTCATCGTGAATATTTATGGTTGTGTAAAGTTCTTTGAGGCTATCATTACCAATAATACCGTCAAAGGACTTCAGAGTAGGAAGTATAACAAATTTTGAATTTGTGTCATCTTTTCCAAATAAATTTATAACTGTATGGTGAGTTACTTGTATTTGTCCTGCTATAGAGTTTGCAAAAAATGGTTGTTCGTTAGGTATTTGCCTTAAAACGTGACAGGGTTGAATATAGTTTTTGCTTGATCCAGTATCGATTAACATTTTTAAAATTTTTCCGTTCTTCGTTTTACATTCAACATATGGCAACGAAGAACTATTCATCCTAAAAAATGGATATCGATATGTTCATGAGTATCATTTCCTGGTTTTGGGTTGTCGTATTGGAATGATTGTCCGTTTTCTTCCATATTCAAAGCTGTTTCGTATTCTTGTAAGGTGTGAGTCCCGGTTTGTTGGCAGTACTGGTCTTGTGAGTACTCCTGTTCTTCTGCGTAGTATGGGTCTTGTGGGTACTGTTCATGTTGATTACCTGTTTCTATGTGGAAGTTTCTTTGATGTTTGAGAGGCATTTGTGTTGAAAAGTTAGATGGTCTTTTTATGGGTGGTTTATTGTAATGTGGTCTATTTATGTAGTTAATTGCTCTTGAGTGTATGGTGTGATCAACATCCATGGGCTCTGGGCGTGGAGGTGGGGGTTTATTGGTGACCTGAAACGGTGGTCTGCTAAGCTGAAAATTTTGATAATTTTGTTGGGGGCGTTGGTATTGGGGTGGCATCGAGTTTCTAAAAGGATTCTGCGGTCTGGGAATGTATGCTAATTGAGGGTAGAATGGTTGGTTGAAAGCAATTGGTTTCCTTGGTGGTAATGGTGGTAAGTTATGGGTATTCGGTTTACGTACAGCACCTTGGTTGTTATATGCGT
The DNA here is from genome assembly GCF_016617805.1 of Bactrocera tryoni. Classification (NCBI taxonomy): domain Eukaryota; kingdom Metazoa; phylum Arthropoda; class Insecta; order Diptera; family Tephritidae; genus Bactrocera; species Bactrocera tryoni. The sequence goes on from NW_024395824.1 coordinate 5,279,332, forward strand.
TATGAGTCCTGTAGCCTTGGTTTTCTAGTTTTAGGCACAAATGAAGTGCTTGAGGCAGATCTTCAGGTTCTTTCATTCCTAAAAGTCTAGGAAGGTCACCTTTTAATCCCCTGATAAACGTGTCCAAGGCTTTATGCCTGTAAGTTTGAACTAACAGACTTAGTGACTCCTGGCTCATCTCCAAACTCGAAAGTTTGTTTAGAATAAGCGAAAGGTGTGTATAAACATTTTGGTAGAACTGCTGGATAGTACTGTTGCCTTGCACAATTGATGTAAGCTGACATTCAAGGGTCGTAATATCTCTTTTATCTGCGTAATGTAACGTCAAGCATCTAGATATTGCTTTCCATTCCAGTGGGGTGTTATAAGACTCAAGGGCGACATCAGCATTGCCAGTTATTTTATTGCGGATAACAGAAAGTATTCCGAAATATCTAGGCGTTCCCTTTTCGGATTCGTAGATTTTTAAAACCCGATCTACACTTTTCTTCCAAGAGCTAAATTCTCCTTGGTTGCCGTTAAATTCCCTTAAACTTCTAACTATGTCTGGTATTTTATCTAGGCCTGATAACTGTCCTCTATATTCTGGGTTGATAGTTTCGTCTGTCGCATTAAGTAAGTCAAAATTAGGTTGAGAACATGTTGTAATGTTGTCGGCCCTCATTCCTGAGTACCTGACCTACAATTGTGGTAATTAGTGTTGTCAGTTCAGCATTCGGTTGAGAATTATTGGCGGGAGTTGGGTTTGGGTTTGCGTTCACTGATCCTTGATTAGGAGCAGGAGGAGGGATTGCAGGATTATTTAGTATACTGGGCCTAATCATTTTAGAAATTCTTTTAAGTTTTGGAATATTTGAATTTTATAGCTAACTAATTTTATTGTTAATAGTGTTTTTGTTTGTTAATTATCCTTTTTCTCTGGAGGGTCCCTTTGGTGGTGAATCGCAGAGTAGGATGTAATGTTATATTGAACCGGAGGGTCCCCCGTTAGGTGGTGAATCGCGGTTCGTGTTTATTTGTCCTTTTATTGGCTGTAAAAGCCTATGTTATTTTTTTTTTTTTTTTTTTTTTTATATTCCTCTGGAGGGTCCCCCCGAAGGTGGTGAATCGCAAAGGAAATTTTATGTTATAAGACTGGAGGGTCCCCCCGAAGGTGGTGAATCGCAGCCTTTATATTTATTATTTTATTATTGGCTGTACAAGCCCGTTATTATTGGTATAAAAATGGATTTATCTTTCAGTATTCTTAAAACTACCTTAAAAAAAAATTTTCATTTGTAAATTGGTTTCTTTCCTTTCTTTTCTTTATATTTAAAAGTTAATAATTTTCTTATTTTTATTAATTTTTCCGCTTCTTTTCTTTTACGATCTTAAATTATTTCAATATTTAATGCAAGTTGGTTTCTTTCTTTTCTTTTCTTTATATTTAAAAATTATTAATTTTCCTATTTTTACTAATTTTTCCACTTCTTTTTTCTTCTTTTACAATCTTAAATTATCTTAATATTTAATGCTTACTTTACTATCCTCCTGGCGCGTGGGGTGTTCTCCCGTTTGCTTTTCCTACTAAGGTCCCTCGTTGCGCACGTATGGAGGGTGCGTTTTATTCCTATTGGATCCTAACGCTGTTGTTGGGTTGCTAGACCAGCTCGTTTGGTCCGTGTGTTCTTTGTATATTTGCTGTGGTTTCTCTTCGGCCGTTCTCCGCGGGCGACTTTTTGATTTTTATCACAACGCGAACCGGACTTCAAACTTCAGCTGGTCCCTGCTCGGGCGCCAGTTAAATTATATTTTTATAATTTTTATTTTTTAAAAAACAAGTGGACTCGCGTCCACTGTCTTTATTCTTTATTGACCGTCTTCTTTTACAAACGAATGAAATCTAAATTACAATAATATTCTTAACTTTAATGAAACCTATTTCTGCACACAAGTCACGTTGCACTTGCATGTGCAATATTTGTTGATTTGCCGAATTACCCTGTTTATTATTTATTGTTCCCAGCGATCTCAGCTTTCCCAAGAATTGCCGAATTGCAGTAGTAAGGTTCGTTGATCGAAGCGCTCCAAATTTATTTGGTGTCAGCAGTTTATGCGGATGCGCGTGCAAAGTTGGGTAACTATTTTAGCCAATTTGTTTTTGTCAATTGGCATAGCTTTTATGAGCTGTTGTGTTAACTTACATAGTTTGTCTTTGTTTAGGATGTATATTAACAGATAAGACGTATGTGAGTGTATGTGTGTGTGTTTGTGACCCGGAGCGAGGATATGTCGTTAACTCTCCTCTTTCTTAAAAACGGAGCGTCCTCGCTATGCTGCTACAAATTGTTGTTGTTGAAGACGATTCATTTCGACTTCGTATAATTCGTCAATTTGCCTTTGTCTGTGAAGCATTCTTCTATTTACGTGATATCGGCAGAGGTGTACCATACCATAAGCGGTGACTACTAAAGTAAGGAATCCTATTATGTTGAAGAACGTAAAATGTACTGGATTTTCTTCAATAGGTATCAAAAATGTTGAGAGTGTTTGGATATTGCTGAATTTGTAGATTGAGTTTGAAGAAAGGATACGGAGTACTTCAAGTTTTTCGTTGTGTATTATTTCTCTGAGTTGTCGTTGATGATTGCAATATGTCATGTTATCGATGTTCGCGGATTCATTGAATTGTATCAATTTAGGGCCTGATATATGCAATGTTGTTCCAAGTATGCTGGTTATCAGTCAAAATGTATCCATTCTCTAGGATGCGAAGTGGAGCATTATTTTCATGGGTTGTTTCACATTGGGCTGTTTTGTCTTCTCATATTTTTATAGTACAATTGTCAGCGGGTTCTGATTTACAAATGAAGTTACCCATATAATTTCTACATTTAGATATTCTTTGATAATCGTTACACTTTGCTATCTTAGGGTCTAAATTAGTTTTACCATGCTTATGTGCTAAAGGATATACATTAAATAAGCTATATTTAATTTCAAGGATAGGATATTTGTATATTGTTATAATTGCTTGTTGTAGGTAACATATATGAATGTCGGCATATTCTAATGTATTAATTACACAGTACAACAGCTAATCTGGGGGTGAGAAATTCCAAGTCAGGGGTGATGGTACTAGGTCAGTATAGTAAAACCTTCAAAGGGTTTGGCGTTCGTATGTGTCAGTTTTTTTTTATGACCTTTTAAATTTTTTCTTATGTTATAGTGAACGAAAATTGGGTACCAAATATAGTGTGTAAAAGCTGCTACAACCGTCTAATGGATTGGAAAAATAGATAATAGTGGTTCGTGAGTTATGTTAAACTACGTTTTTGCCAAAATGTTACAACTAAGCGAAAAAACATCAAGATAAGGAAAAAATTTAAAAGGTCATAAAAAAATACTGACACATACGAACGCCAAACCCTTTGAGGGTTTTACTAAACTGACCTAGTACCATCACCCTGACTTGGAATTTCTCACCCTCCAGACAATAATCCCAAAAATGTTCCACAGTGTTATTGGAAGATCTAACTTTTCATGGTTTATTAAATCGTACACGTCTTTCAAATTTAATGTGCCAGAATAGAAATGATTAGTTTTTGGAAAATTTATAGTGTTAGTTATTGATTTGAGTTCATTATAAACTTCTGATATAACAATGTGTTTTCGGATATTGCTTTGGGATCAAGGTTTTCGAGTATTCTTTCGAACTGTGAATTAATTAATTTTTGCTTATTATTATTTTCTATTAGCAAATTATGTAAAGTTTGGATTTCCACAAGGTCATCGTGGTCTGGTGTGCCAGTGATGAATTTTAACATGGAACCAAGAAAGTTAAGTTCTTTAGGGTCTATAAACATTGGGAATGAGTTGAGTTTTCAGAGTTTCGATTTTGTTTACTAAAATTTGAGTTTGGGGTTGCTCTTCTAGATTGAATGATGATTTCATTATACTTTCGTATGGCGCCAATATTTTTGAGAGATTGGATATGCGATACAAGAAAGCTGTATCCTGATAATTGTAAACAGGATCAGTTTCTACTATTACATATTTCCTATGGCTTAAATCATAATATTGACGCAAAGTGCGATAGAGAAAAGTGCAAGGTAAATACTATTCCGTACATGCTTTTGCTCTGATATTGTCTTTATGGAGAATTACTTTTTTATTGGTCGTTATTTTCTCCGTAGTCTTTTTTTACTATATGTTTCGCGTATTTTTTCCGTTTTTGTTTCGTCTATGCGTTTTGAATATATTACCTCTCCTTCTTTGTATTTGAACTGTTTCCGATTGCGTTTATGGTATCGTAAAACTCTCTGTTGGTTTTGTTGAAGACGCTCTTTGATGCCAGGATATTCCCTTTGATTGAAAAACAATTTGTTGTTGGTTACCAGAATGGATTGTTTGGTTGTATTGTCGGACTGCTTCAAATATCTGTTCGTCAGGATCCGAACTGTGTTGATGCGCTAAAACTTTTGCGAGTTCGATAATTGTGCTATGCGTCCTTTCAACTTGACCGTGTGTTGTCGAATGATAGGCTGGAGTTTTGGTATGCGTTATTTGTAATCGCTTGTATATTACAGTTGTGCACATATGCCAGTAAATGTTGACTCATTATCAGTCATTACAAACTTTGCGTATGGGTATATTTGTGACAGTATCTCGTCAACATATTTGTATGTGTCTTTCTTTGATGGTATTTGTCTCAAATGGCAGAATTTGAGGTGTATGTTGTCGGTTGAACTAATGTACATATTATTGCTCATAAAAAATAAGTCTAAGTGTATGTATTCGCCTACTTTGTTCGGTATCGATGCTGATCCTATTGGTGGTTTATTTGGTCGGCGTTCATACTTGTTTGTGAGGCAGATTTCTGCAGTCTTGTACTATACTTCTTTTTTACAAGCGTCACGTATGTTTGGCCAATAGTATCTGAGCGAGATTTCCTGTGCGTTATTTTTGTAGTCTCTGTGAGCACGCCTGTGTATGTCTTGTATGATCTGTTCTTGTTGTTCGGTTTCGGTAATATTGTCCACATATTTTACAATAGTACAATCGATACAGTTGGAAATGTGTCGATAATGGCATTTTCGACGTAAATAACATTTGCTCGTCTATTTGTAGAGCATTAGTTATCTTTGGTCTAATTAAATTTTTTAGTCCATCTAGTAATTCAGTTTTCGTATTAAAAAAGAGCATGTGTCGGCTGTTAGAAAATATGTTTTGTGAGTATATTTCGACGGGGTTCTGATCTGACCGTTTTACAATAATTTGGTTTCTAAAGGAGTTTACTGTTTTTACTCGTTTGAGTCTTTGTGTTGGTGAGCTTTGTGCTGAATGTTTGGAGTCATCAGAATTTAAAGTGTTGTTTATTTGCTGACGAGAAAGTGCATCAGCGACCACGTTCTGATGTCCGGGTTTGTAAACGATTTTTGCACCATATTCTTCAATGAAATTTTTCCATCTTTTTAATTTTGTATTGCGGCTTTTTTCTTATATGGAGAATATTAGAGATTGATGGTCGGTGTATATTGTTAAATCTGCTATACCATACAAGTAGTTACGTAGTTTTTGTAGTGACCACACAATTGCGAATAGCTCTTTCTCATTTGTGGAGTAATTCTGTTCTGTTTCACTGAGCGCTTGTGAAATAATTGATATGGGTTTTTGATTCTGAGATAATACGGCTCCCATATAATTCGAAAGGTTTATTAAAATTTGGTTGGAAGAGTTCAACCTGGGCTTGCATTTCTTCTTTTATTATGTTCAGTGCTTGTAGTGCAGGTTCGTCTAAAGTGATTTTTATTTTTGCACTTTGATTCTTTGATACGCCACCGTTCTCTCCTCTGAGGAACGTAGTGAGTGGTTTGACGACGGCTGCAAAATTCTTTATAAATTTTCTATAGCAACTTGCGAGACCTAGGAAGGATCTGAGTTCCTTCAGTGTTGTAGGAATAAGGGAATTTTTGATAGTCTGTATTTTTTTTGGGTCAACTGTAATCTTGTTGTATTTAATTATATGCCCTAAGTATTCCACAGAGTCTTTGAAAAAGTGGGATTTCTCGTTAGAGTTTTTCATATTGGCCTGGTGAAGCGCATTTATGATTATGCGGATCTGTTCGATATGTTCTTCAGGAGAGGAAGAATAAATGAGAACATCGTCTATATAGACGTACGTGAACTTCCCGATATATGGTCTAAGGATATCATCCACGCATCTTTGAAAAATAGATGGGGTATTTTTTAGGCCGAACGGCATGCGAAGAAAGTCGTACTTAGCTCCATTTACACTAAAAGCCGTTTTTTCCCTGTCTTATTTATTTATAAGGATCTGGTGGAAGCCGGACTCTAAGTCTAGAGTTTAAAATACTTTTGCGTTTCCTAAATTCTGTATGGTCATAGCCACATCAGGTATGGGGTATCTATCTGTAACAGTTTGAGTGTTAAGTTTCTGAAAGTCTGCGCTTACCCTTGTTCATCGGTACCTTTTTTTGCGACTGTCCAAATGGAGAATTATACGGACTTTTGCGGGGTTGAATTATTTCATTTTCTAAAAGTTGGTTAATTTCTTTGTTAATGAAATCGCTATCCGACATAGGGTACGGATAATGCTTGGTCCTAATAGGATCTTCGGATTTCGTTCGAATGGTAGCTTGTACCGTGGTAGTATATGGTAGCACTTCATTTGTGTCTTCATTTCTTTGCATAATTTCTTCGATTTCTGCTCTATATTTTTCACTATTAACCGCATAATTTATTTTTTGCACAGATTCACTTTCTTTCTTGGCCCTATATTTACGAGTATAACTGAGTGTGTACTCGAAAAGGTTGATCTCTACTTTAATTTTCCTAAGATCCTGTTCACCCAGAAGCATATCAAATTCTTCTAATGCATCTGTTTCAAAAAATGTGAGATTATGTTCTAACAATGTAATTATTATTTTTTGATTTGGTTATTGAGTAACCATGAAGAGTTTTCACTTTTACAGGTTTAATTTGAATATACTTACCTAAGTTACATTTTGTACTTATGTATATAATTGCTTGTTGCTCCAGTATTAATCAGAATGTTAATAAATTTGCCTGTATCCCTTCAGTGGTGTTGCAGACACGGCAAATTGTTCATGCGCCTAAAAAAGCGCTGCCTGTTTCGTAATCATCGTTCTCGTATTCTGGTGTAAGCGATTGTAGTTCTTCGTCGCGTGTCTGGTTTACACGTTGAAATTTCTGCTGTACGTTGGAATTATGAGATGAAGGATTTCGTTCTCTTTTTTGAGGGTTTCCGCGAAATTGATTATTTGGAGGTAGTCCTTGTAATTGACGGTTATAGCTGTTTTGTTGTGGTTTGGAATGATTCCTATTGGGATTTGTGGATCTCGTGTATTGTTGTGATGAATCTACGTCCATCGATTGGTGCTGTTGCCTGGGTGCAGTCTGATTGTATTGCATCTGTACGTTAGATCTGTACCTTTGTGGTTCCTCGTAATGTCTTCTGCTTGAGTTTTGGTACTGTGATGTATTGTATTGTCTCTGTTGATTGTATTGCGGAACGTCGAATTGCAATTTCTCTTTGGCATGGTATATCGTACTTCCGATGGCGTAGGCGGTTTCCAAGTCCTTCGGATTGTCACTATAAAGGGTGCCGCTGGTATATTTGCTGTTCGGACGAGAATGAATGCCCTCACAGCTTCCCGGTTGGCATATTCTATCATAGCTGATGGATTTCCTGATCCATGATTATTCATCTCAACTTTAGTGAGTGCAAGATTATGTGACTTGCTGACTTCGGAATGGAGCTCTGCCAGAGTCCTCTTTCCTTGCTTTATTCTTTTCATGCCTTCGATCAAAACATACAGAGGTCTCTGGTCCGCAGAAGTATAATCGAAATGGTTTATTATGGAATAAAAGTTGAATTTGGTGTTGTGGTTTATTAAAATATCGGCCGCTTCTCCTTGAATTTTTAAAATATACAACCGAGAGTGCCGTGTAGTACATGGGTGTAGTAGCGTAATTCTTGATGTTCTCCATGTGCGTCCAGGCACGTTTTCTCCATGACCTATAATGGTTCATATCGCCTGTGAAGACTGGTAAGGTTTTGACGATTTCTAAGTTAATTTGTGATTCATCTGTGATGTTTGGTGTACAGTCCTCGTATTGGTTTGTGACTGTGACGTTAGGTGTTGCGTAGGTTTCGAACGAATTCAATATTTGTTGAGTTTCTGTGAGCGTTGTGGTCAGAGCAGCGATTTGTGCTCTCAAGCTTGTGATTTCTTGTGTTGTCATCTTGACGTCGGTGTTCAATAAGGGACGACGCAATTTGAAAGGCTTTCGTCTCTTTTTTTGCTTGACTGTTTTGTCTATATATCAAGACTTATCCGTTATTCTTTTACAGATTTTGCAGGAATATTAATTTTATCTTTGTTCAATTTTAAGCACCTTTTTCAAAAATATAGTGCTGGAAGTCCTACTTCACGGGGAATTTTTTCTATCCTTTTCCTCAATGGATAGAGATGGCTTAAAGACCGGTTTGAGCCCCCTGTTAATATCATTTTCACGATATGAGTTTAAAAAAACAATTTTATTTCTACGCCAGAATGCGTGCCTTTATTGATATTCTTAAGAATTAATTTTAATATAAGATCTTACAGTTATTTATACTAGTGAAATGCGGCTGCTGTTATCTGCTTGGAACTTCTTTGTTGTAATTCGATATCTGTTATCTTGCTATCACTTGTTTTGTTATTGTTGAGATGCGGAGGTGGTTATCGCAGTGGATTATTCCATTGCCCGATGTTTGTTGTTTATATAGTATGTCGAGAATGCATTTTTAGATAATGCATGTTTGGTTGGTATTGTAATAATAGTTCATTTCTATTATTCGACTGATAGTGCATGTCAAAACAAGTTCTATCGGTTTAGATAGTTTGTCTTTGTTTAGGATGTCTATTAACCCTTAATAACCCACTGGTACCGCCAGGAACCAACCGCTTAAATTCAAAATTCTGTTTGACGAATTTTATTTTAGAATTTGCTTGTCATTATAAGACCGTTAATTAATTCATGCCCCATATGCTAATTCTATCCCCACTTGTAATAAACGTCAGTTGGCATGTTTGTATTGAGTTGAGTGCATCTACCACATTTTTAGTGAACTTTGTGAAATCGCGTTTTTGCAATAACTTTTTTGTGAATAATTCGTTAAAATCGGAACGGGAAAAAATCTCAAAGTTTAAATAATAGTGTAAATAAGCTAAGATAAGTTTTATAGGTAAGTAAATTTTATATGTTTGTAAGACTTGTTTGATTTTTTGGTTGGTTCCTTGCGGAACCGTCAGGCACCCGGAGTACGAAATTTTGCAAATATGAAATTATATACAAAATGATTATACTATGGTTTTTTTTTGTAGTTTTTTCATCAATGTCTCGTAGAATACGTGATTTTCGAACTGAAGAAGAGCTAAGTGAGTTCGTTAATTCTATTGCGTGGTCGGAAAGCGAAGACGGCGCCGATTTTTCTGCTGATGACAGTGATGTAGACCCCGATTTTTACTTTAGTGCTGCTTTGCGTAGTGAAGATTTAGAAGACGAAGTAGCAGATGTTCAGAACATTGCTGACTTAGCTGTTGTTCAGAATGTGGCAGATATTGCAGATGTCGATATCGGCAATCCAGTTATAGAAGAAAATAGTGAACCAAATCAATGTAAAATACCACAACACGATTCGGGATATGATCGTTTGTACAAAATACGCCCAATACTCACCGCACTAAATAGGAACTTCAAAAAGGTTCCAATGCGAGCAAGATTATATGTTGACGAGCAAATCTGTGCGACGAAAATAAAGCACTATATGAAACAATACATGCCAGATAAGCCACACCCATGGGGTGATAAATTATTCCTACTGTGCGATGATTCCGGATTTTGCTACGGATTTTAAATTTATTCCGGCGATGACGACCACCGTCAAGACATTGAACCAAACTTGGGTGCGTCAGCAAATATTGTTGTCAGATTAGCCCGCTCGGTTCCGCGATTTGTAAATCATGCAATTTTATTTGACAATTATTACACTTCGATTCCGTTGATGGTATATTTGCGAACACAAGGCATCTATTCACTTGGGACTATTCGCCGTTCACGAATTCCATTGTGCAAATTACAGCAGAAATTTAAAAATCGTGGTGATTGGGAAGAATACGCTGCTTCATTTCACGGAATTGATGTTACAACTGTGGCTTGGAATGACAATAAAGTTGTCAACATGGCTTCAACAATGGCTGGAATAAAGCCATATTATGCGGCCAATGGTGAAACGCCTGCGAATGCACCTACCATTGAACGTTACAACAAAAAGAAAAAAATTACAGAGAGCATTCAATGTCCAAACGTTATCCTCGAGTATAACAAATACATGGGCGGCGTTGACCTCTTGGATTCGTCACTGGGTCGTAGTCATATTCGCATAAAATCACGAAAGTGGACAAACCGATTATTCTACCACATGTGTGATATGGCTATCATCAATGCATGGATGTTATATAAGCGACATCATGCGGACACCAATCAAACTGAACCCAAGATGGTATTGCACGAATTTGTGTCAGAAGTTGCCCAGTGCCTGACAAAATCTGGTACTGATATGAGAATTGGAAAAGGTCGACGAACAAATTTGGAAGTAGAAATATCTGCAAAACGTCAACGTCCCATGTCTGGTCCGCTACCACCACGTGACATTCGCCTAGATAACGTTGGGCATTTATCAGGGTATGTGAAGGAGGGAAAGCCGCGATGTAAGACTCCCAATTGCACATCTCGTACAAAAGTACGATGTCGAAAATGTGGAGTACATTTGTGTTTTACACCAGAAAAAAACTGCTTTGCTGCATTTCACCAGAACTAAAGCCAATAATGGTGTAGTATATATTTCTGTGGTGTATCCTGTATATCCTTGTCTTATAATAAAAAAGACAAATCGACATGCAACAGCACACAAAAACATTGACCAACATCGAAATAAAAATGTTTTTTTTAATTCATCTTGTTTATTTTTGAAGTTCGGGTGCCTACTGGTTCCGCTAGGAACCAACCAGGGTTTTTCTACCTAGCTCAGGTAAATTTCACTTGCAAACAAAGTAATAGAACAAAGCTTGTTCAGAATCATGAGTTTTATAACATATATTTTTTTGAGCTCAAAAAAAAAAATCAGGCTATTAAGGGTTAACAGATAAGATGTATGTGCGTGTGTGTGTGACCCGGAGCGAGGCTATGTCGTTAACTCAGGACAAGGACAGAGACGAGTAGGTCCTTGTGGCATTTAATATAGTGGCCATATAAAGCATCGCAAATTCAGTATGGGATTAGTGGTGGGAGAGAGACTCCGTCGCCGAGAACTGTCATTCACTCCGGTGAATGAACGTCTAGCCACTATCCCCATCAAAGCGAGGTTCTTCAACATATCGCTGATTTGCGCCCACGCCCCGACGGAAGAGAAGGACGATGCGGGCAAAAATGCCTTCTATGAGAGCTGCCCACGTCAATATATCAAAATCGTGCTTGACGACTTTAACGCCAGGGTAGGCAAATAAGGTCCAAAAATACCTTACCACGGTCGGTAAATTCAGCCTCCACGATGAAACATCCCCAAATGGGTTGAGGCTGATCGACTTCGCCGGGGTCCGAAATATGGTTATCTGTAGTACTAGATTCCAGCAAAAAAAGATTCATCAAGCCACCTGTTTCCGATCCGAAAAACCACCAACCAGATCGATCATGTTGTGATAGACGAAAGACACGACTCCAGTGTTTTAGAAGTGCGTGCACTCCGAGGTCCTAACATTGACTCGTATCCGCCTCTGTGCAGCAAAAAACGCACGTCAACAACCATAAGGAAGGTTCGACGTCGAGAAACTGCAATCACAAGAGAGAGCCGAACGATTTGTTACTCGGCTTGCACTCCTGCTCTCTGAGAGCACTCGTCAACAACTCGGTATAAGGGAACTGTGGGACGGCATTTCAAATTCCTTACGTACAGCTGCAACCGAAACCATTGGTTTTCGAAAAGTACAAAAGAACAGCTTGTCCGACGAGGAGTGCCGTGTCGCAGCGGAGAGAAAACAGGCTGCCTACCTCGCAACGTTACGATCGACCACAACACGTGCGGGATGGGATAGATACTGAGAGTTGAAGAGGGAAGCGAGACGCATTTGCAGACAGAAAAGATAGAGGCCGAAATGCGTGAGTACGAAGAGCTTAATAAGCTGGCCGACAGGGGTAATGCTCGAAAATTCTACATAAAAATGCGGCGGATTACAGAAGGTTTCAAAACCGGAGCATACTCTTGTAGAACCTCCAAAGGTGACCTAGTCACTGATGCCCAGAGCATACTTAAATTATGAAGGGAACACTTCTGCAGCCTGCTGAATGGCAGTGAACGCACATCGCCAGGAGAAGGCGAACCCGATTACCCGACGGGGGCCGATTACCGGACGAGCTATTCAAACACGGTGGCGAGAAACTTATAAGCAGCATGCATCAGCTTCTTTGTAAAATATGGTCGGAAGAAAGCATGGTCAACGATTGGAATTTAAGTGTGCTCTGCCCAATCCATAAAAAAGGAGACCCCACAATCTGCGTATTGTGTGAAAGATTAAAGCCCACCATCAAAAAATTGATTGGACCTTATCAGTGTGGCGTTAGACCTGGAAAATCAACAACCTACCAGATATTCACCATGCGCCAAATCTTGGAAAAGACCCGTGAAATGAGAATCGACAAAAAGCTGCTTTCGACAGCATTAAAATAAGTTGCCATTATGCCGCGATGTCTGAATTTGGTATCCCCGCAAAACTAATACGGCTTTGTAAACTGACGTAGAGCAACACCAAAAGCTCCGTCAGGATCGGGAAGGACCTCTCCGAGCCGTTCGATACCAAACGAGGTTTCAAACAAGACTACCTATCGTGCGACTTCTTCAACCTGCTGCTGGAGAAAATAATTCCAGCTGCAGAACTTAATCGAGCAGGTACAATCTTTTATAAGAGTCTGCTGGCGTATGCCGATGATATTGATATCATCTGCCTCAACGCCGTTAGTTCTGCTTTCTCCAGACTGGACAACGAAGCAAAACAAATTGTTCTAGCAGTGAACGAGGGCAAGACGAAATATCTCCTGTCATCAAACAAACAGTCGTCGCACTCGTGACTTGGCTCTCACGTCACTGTTGACAGTCATAACTTTGTAATTGTAGATAATTTCGTCTATCTTGGAACCAGCGTAAACACCCCCAACAATGTCAGCTTGGAAATCCAATGCAGGATAACTCTTGCCAACAGGTGCTACTTCGGACTGATTTGGGAAGAAAAATCCTCTCTCGACGAACAAAACCAAACTCTATAAGTCAATCATTATTCCCGTCCTACTATATGGTGCAGAGGTGTGGACGATGACAACAACTGATGAATCGACGTTACGAGTTTTCCAGAAAAGGGTACTGCGAAAGATTTATGGTCCTATGCGCGTTGAGCACGGCGAATATCGCATGCGACGGAACGATGAGCTGTACGAGATATATACGACGACATTGACATAGTTCAGCGAATTAAAAGACAGCGGCTACGCCTGGCTGAGGTCATGTTGTCCAGAATGAACAGCTCTGAAAGTATTCGACGCCGTACCCGCCGGGGGTAGCAGAGGAATAGAAAGACCTCCACTCCGTTGGAAGGACCAGGTGGAGAAAGACCTGACTACGTTTGGAATATCCAACTGGCGCCACGTAGCGAAAAGAAGAAACGATTGTCGCGCTTTTGTCAACTTGGCTATAATCGCGTAAGCGTGTCTACACCAATTAAGAAGAAGAATTAATTTATTAAATTATAATTTAAAAAATTAAATACAGAAACAAATAAATAATAATTTTAATACAGCTTTTTGCACGGTCCGGAAGCATGTCGAACGAGTGTTTTAGCTCGTTGGCAGGTATGGCCGCCAGGGTGCCGGTGAAAACCTTTTGAATGGCCTCTACGTCTGTATAATGCCACTATCACCTGAAGAGAAAAGGCTTAACAACTATGTCAGTGCCATAGGAGTATTATTCGAACAGTCATTCAGCCTTTTAAGCCAGAAATTCAGAATACTGAATCACATCGACGTTTCACCTATAATGAGTGCTTCGAAATTTATAATGGCTTGCACTACTATATTGAATAATTTTGCATAGAGTTCAGGATTCTAACCCAAAAAACCAATTTCTTATTTTTGCCGTCAGCAAATTATTCCTCGACATGGTTAACAGCCCGTAGTGACTCAAGTAACATTCATTATTCTTTGGATGAACTGTCTACATACTATATATGTATGTATATAATAATATATATACGAACTGGAATTTATAATAAAAAAACACATTAGTAATTAAAAATAGGGTAAGAACCATTAATGGTTTGACCATCATAAAATATTTTCATAATATTTATCTATTGGGCGTACATAAACGTTTTTATGAAATTGATAACCTGGAAAGCGAACTCTTAAGTGGAATTATATTCTTAAACGAAATCGGAGTGTTCAAGGTGTACGGACGTGTTTTTAATTCGCTCCGTGAATTCTGTAATTAAAACGCAAACAAGCAAAAATTAAAAAAACAAAAAAAATTGATTAAATAGAAAATAAAAAATAGCAATCAGTGCACACAAGTTGTTATAATTAAACATAAACAAATTGTGCACGAAACAAAAAGTAAAAACAAAAACAGAAAAATAATCAAACAGGCAAAAATGAGTGCTACTCAGCCTCACCAGCAAGGCGGTAGGCATTCTTTAAATGCCTACTTTAGCTTTGTCGAGCCAACAACAGCAACTCCTGGCAAAAACAAAATTAACGGCGATGACTCATCATCGCTGCGATCAGCTGAAAGAGCAAGTAAGCAAGCGCATTCAGCAGAAGCAGCAGAGAACAGCAGAGAACAGCAAACGGGCAACAACAAATGCGCTGACAGCAACCAGTATGCAGGTACCAGCAAGCACACGGACAGCGAAGGAAAACAAAATGCAAGGTGAGAATGTACCAAGCAAAAATGGGCCGTCTGATCAGACTGGTATTGATCGCTATATTAACGTAAAAAGGAAACTAAGTCCAGTTAAATCAACCAAGCACGCCAAATGGCAAAAAGCCAGAAATCCTCAATGGCAACAGATTTGCCATACTAAGCAATGGTTCAGACGACGATGCGAAGGGTACCACCAGAGTCGTTAATGCCAAACCACCTCCAATATATTTGTGGGAGCGTAGCAGTAATACTCTTGTGGTGGTGTGTACTTCAAAATGTACTCATAAAAAAGAGGATTTAAATAAAAAATGCAGAAATTGTAGAGGAAATCACACTGCTAACTACACAGGTTGCCCCGTATATAAAGATTTGAAATCAAAGATGTCACAGGGTATTCAAGCACGTCGTAACCAAATGTTGAAAATTCCTCCTAATGAAAATATTGAAATCCCCGTCCATATTTCAAAACCAAATCTTAAGGACAACGCTACACAAGGGAGCTATGCAAACGTGGTGAAAGGCATTACTGCACAAATTCAATTGCCCCAAAACCAACCAAATGGAAGCGTTGAAACTATGATTTTCAAACTTACCCAATGTATGACACAATTTATGGCTTAAATGCAAAATATGATTCAAGAGACAATCAAATCACAAAATCAAATGTTGCAAACTTTTTTAAGTAAAAAATGAGTGTAGTGAACATTTGTTTATGGAATGCTAACGTTGTTAACCAACATAAACTGGAACTTATTAGATTTCTGGATGAAAATAATATTGATGTAATGCTATTGTCAGAAACTAATTTTACGAACAAAAACAATTTCTTTATACCGGGACTTAGGCTCTATGTTACAAACCACCCCGATGGAAAGGCACATGGAGGAACAGCAGTGTTGGTTAGAAAACGGTTAAATCACCACTCATTAGAATCTTTTGCCACAGCGCAATTACAAACTTCAACAATAACTATAAAACATCGCTGCGGGGACTTAAACCTGACGGCCATATGCTGCCCACCTCGGTTTAAAATTACAGATATCCAATTTAAAGACTTTTTTGGTACACTAGGACATGGATTTCTAGCAGGTGGAGATTACAATGCAAAACACACATATTGGGGCTCACGACTAATTAATCCGAAAGGACGACAGCTGTATCAAACTGTTATAAATAGGCACAACAACCTTGAAATAATATCTCCTGGTAAGCCGACATATTGGTCTAGTGATCGTAAGAAAAAACCAGATTTAATCGATTTTCTCTGTAATCAAAAATATAGATAAATCGCACATAACAGCTGGTACATGTACTGATCTATCTTCAGTTCACTCTCCTGTACTAATAAAGTTATGTGAACAACCCATATTCGTTAATCCAAAAGTTAGTCTAACTTCTTATAAAACGAATTGGCAAAAATATAAAAAATACGGGAGTAGTTCCATTAATATTGAGTACAAAATAAATACAGGAAGAGATATTGACGAAAGCATAAGAGAAGTCAATGTATAATAACCAGCGTAGGTGTCAAGACGTGAATGGCAGATAAATCGATCCCCTTCCACTCAGCTTCAATTGAAATCTGCTGCACGTAAATTAAAAAAAGCGCTTAAACATGAAGAAGAATTCAACACCGAAATGTATATATAAAGAAGCTGTGCCCAAATTCCAACAAGCAAAACTGCCTTTGGAAAGCCCAAAAGTCCATGAAGCCATCAACTGACTCCAACATGCCTATACGAGACTTGGGTGGAAATTTGGCTCGAAGTGACGAGGAAAAGGCAAACTGTTTTGCAAATCACCTAGAAAAGGTATTTCAACCCAAACGTTTGATAAGGTGTTGCACGAAGACATTTTATATAAGATTAAAAAAATTCTACCTTTAGAATTGCATAAAACATTCGAGTCTTATTTAAATAATAGACAATTTATGGTGAAAGTAGGAGATTTCATATCTGATGAAAGACAGATAAGGGCTGGTGTAACACAGGTCAGCGTTTTAGGCCCAATTCTATAACTCATATATACATACAGCAGATCTTCCAACAGCTAACCATGTATTAATTTCAACTTTGCGGATGACACAGCTGTAGTGAGGCATAATAACCAGAGAACTTAAAGCATAGAGAAGCTGCATTTGTTAGAATTGTAGTAAGGAATTCACCTCATTTGTTAAAATTGTAATAAGGAATTCACCTCACAACCACATAATTCACGCTGTGAAATGTTAATATTTGTAACAGTTCTCCACATACTCAACAGATAATATGAAGAGAAATAAATATATGTATGAATTTTCGGCATATAATGACGTGGCATGTATGCCTAAGCAGAGGATATGAAGAGACATAAATATGTATGCATAGTATGTATGCATTAGGGGTAGTCTATTTTTGTAAAACCTACTTTACATGCCATAACACGATGAGGAATAGTAAAAAAATGGTAACTGCGTTTTTAGTTTTTCGGTTTATTTCAAAAACTTCACGCAGAATTTAAATTGAAAAAATTCATATGTTATATGCGAAGAAGAAGAAGAAAAATTTTGGTTTAGAAGCAATAAGACTAATTTAAGTACAAGACAAATACATTTTTATAGTAAATATACGTTTTAGCTCATTATTTTATTCATTTTGATATTATTTGAGATAAACTTAAGATTTAAACTATATTCAGATTTACAAAAAGGATAAATTTCTTGAATAACTTTGATGGCTCTTTCAGCGCAAATATTAGATCTTTTTAAATTCAGAATGGCAGAATCTTCCTTTACCCAGTGTTTAAGAAAACACTTATGCGCAGTTTCGAATTGCTTGACAGATTTTTCCAACATTTCAAAATCATTGTTATGAAAACGGTGATCCGAGAACCAAGCATCATACCATGCGCAGCATATGAATTGGCAAATTGGCAAAAGTTGTATTCTGTGTTCCGGTATTAGTATGAACGTTAAAATCGTTAATATAGCTCTAGAATTCCATCGAGCGTTGCTGAGCGCTGGTAAAACTTTAAATTTTATGTATGGGAACTTGTTGTTTACTTCATAATATTTAAAATATTGCCCTAGTTCATATAAAAATTGCATGTCATCACGCCATTTAATATATCTTAAGATCAACTTTTCTTCGTTTTGTTTTAGGTTTTCGTAGTTCATAATCAATTCGGTAAATATGTCATAACTGATGTTTGGCGATGTCGACTTTCCACCTAGTACTTCATTCATCACATGCTTCAAAATTAAATCTAATACATGATGTTGGCATCCAATATACTGCGGTGGGGACAAATGTTTTTCCTGAAAACAATTCTGCAGTAAACGAACAACTCCACTTTTAACCCCTGTATTAACGTTTGTTGTGTCACTAACAATCATTTTAATGGAATTCCAAAGGTTAAATTTATCCAATACATTCCTTATTCCTTAAAAAAGTTATAGAAAGTTAATTAATGCTCTAAAAATATATTATTAAATAGAAACCTTCAAAACTTGACAAACTTCTTCCGTTTTTAAGAACCATTGCCGCTACTCTTACTTCTTTAGCTTCATTTGTTAACACCACGGCCTGCACTTCTTTCTTCCCAAATTTCTTGCCGTCGAAATGAATGCAACAAATGTCATCTCTTAAGGAATTCTTATAATTTTTTTCCAAGTTCAGCGCTGCTTTAATCATCGCTTTGTGAATACCTGCTTGTGTTGGTGTTGCTACATTTATTCTTTCTTTGGACAATTCATTGCATATTTTAGCGGCATTTTTGGTGCTTACATGGGCTGTTGTTACCATTGTCACTGCTGCTTTTGTTGAACACTTTGCATTTCTTTTTCTTTGAAGAGAAGCTTTATATTCAGCAACAGGTGGAGAATGTGGTTGCTCGACAGATTCAGCTGATGATGTTGAAGTGTTGAGCGCCACTTTATTTAAACACGATGTGCTTTGAACATTTTTTCTTAAAAGGGCAGCTTTGGAGGGATGCACACAAACTGCTTTAGCTGTCGTGTACCCAACTTCTCCATTTGTGGTTGTTTGGAGTTCATACAACTTTTTGTTCTCAGTTCCTAGCCAGACACCTTTTAAATCAGTTATATCACATAACTTGTTGAACGCCATTGTAACATTTCTGCAATCCGGGAATTTTAAAAATGTTGAATAATCATTTAAAACTTTTGTTATCTTCCGTTGTGCAGATATACGTGTTATGCTCGGAAAGTTTAGTTTCGACCACAAGGCAATCATTTCGTTTGAAATAATCTGGCATCTTTTCTTTTTCAATTTCTCCGTTTTTGATAATTCATTATACCTTCCTATAATCACGGTCTGTTTTGGAATCTTACACAATTCACTCAAGCTGTTTTCAATGTTATTGATTTCTCTTCTCTTATTCTTATATTTTTCAAATGTTATTAAATTGTTTTCCCATTGTTTTGAGTTTTTTAAAACTTCAGCACCACCTTTTTTAAAAGACATTGTTAATTAAAAAAGACACTTTCACTCCAGCCGCCACGCACTGAATGAGAGACCGACAGCTAAATAAAGGCAACTGGCGCAACGCTTATACGAAGTTTCAATCATTCATAAAGCATTTACTCAAATTTACCGTTATCTATTTTTGTCATATGCAAAAATACGACGAATAACGGAAGAAGAGCAAAACTAAACAGACACAAAGAAAAGAACATAATCTCATGTGGTGCTTTTTCTTGGCATATGTACGAAATTTTCATACGAATTTTCAATTTAAATTCTGCGTGAAGTTGAAATAAATCGAAAAACTAAAAACGCAGTTATCATTTTTTTACTATTCCTCATCGTGATATGCCATGTAATTTTTTTTTTCAAAAAAATTCAAAAAGTTATACCCCTAGTATGCATGCCCATGTTTACACTCCCAACAAATGTAAAGAATTTCGTTCTGCAGGCTTCAATTTTTGCTTTCAACTTGAGAATCGCAATGTATGCTTTTGCGTTTTGCCATCGGCATTTCCATATTGGCATGTAAACATAATTATGATATGAGTATAATTTTGTATGAATGCATGCATACTCTATACCTCATATATACAGCAGATCTTCCAACTGCTAACAATGAATTAACTTCAACTTCTGCGGATGACACAGCTATAGTGTGCCGTAACAACTGCCACATTCTGTCATCAAGAATATTAGCGGAGCATTTAAATTCTATCGAAGAATGGCTAGTGTAAGCATATTACATTTTCACTTAGACCAAAAACGTGTCCGGCAGTAAAAATAAACAATATTTTAGTACCCCAAGTGAACGAAGTAACATATCTTGGTATTCACTTAGATAGAAGGCTTACGTGGAGAAAACACATCTCTAGTAAAATAACATGTATGAAGATTAGAGCTGCAAATTTAAATTGGCTTTTAAATAAAAACGCAAAACTTAGCATAGACAACAAATTGCTTTTATATGTATAATGCGGATTTGGATGTATGGCATTCAACTGTGGGGTACGACCTGTGCAACTAATATTGATATAATACAAAGGTTCCAATCGAAAATGCTTAGAACAATTACGTGTTCACCGTGGTACATGCGTAACGAAAATATCCATAAAGACCTTGGCATTCCTATGGTAAAGAAAGAAGTAGAAGATAGCAGAATTAAATATATATCTAAACTCCGAGATCACCCAAACCCTTTGGCTAATGCTTTGGTACATTCCTGCTATCAAACACGCCTTAAAAGAAGAGACATGCCTGCGTATTTAAGAGCAACGTGTCACCAAAACAGCTCAATCACTAGCTTGAGCCTGTATAGTTTTTAAATAGATTTAAGATTTTATAACTTATTTTTAGGCTTAAAAAAGCAGATCCAATAAATAACATAATATTGAAAAAAAAATATTGATATTCAAATTAATTTATGGAAATAATAAAATAAGGAAAATACACTACTGTATTAAGACACAAACCGAAGTTTTTACCGGCAAAACAAAAAAAAAACTAATTTGAAAAAAGAAAATTTAAGCAGCTTGAGACAAGAAAGTCCTAGGACGCCAAAGTTTATACCGGCAAACGAAAATAAAAATAAGAATATTAAAAATAAAAATAAAAATTTAAACACCTTGGCACTAGAAAATCCTAAAACCCCGGCGAAGATAACAGGGGCAACAAAAAAAAAAATATACTCCAAAAAAAGAAGGTAATAATCTTTAAAAAAATATAATTTCGACATAACAAATGAAAATAATTTTGAAAAATTTCTAGAAAAATATAAAACAAGTAATGGCGAAATTAAAAATATTATCATCTCATTGCTTAGAGAGGACGTTAACAAAATTATAAATAAAACTCATAAAAACGTAAACATGAATTTACTATCCCGAACAGAAAGCAAAGCGGAAATAAGAACCGAAGATGAAAAAGTAGGAAAGAGCTATGTTCGGGTGCAACCTAACATTTTATATTCTTTCAACTTGCAAGAATCAAAGCCAGGAAAAAACCTTAAGATTTAGAACGTCAACCAGAGGATCGAACTCTAAGAAATTTTATATAAGCATTTACTCCATATAACTGACCGACAAATTCGGCATAAGATTTGCTAGAAAAACGAAAGTCATTATACATAGTATAGGGAGTTGAGTTGAATTTACTATTATCATGCCCTTGCAAAAAAATTGTTCCTTGGGTTTCATTAAGGTAGCTCACATACAAACATCAATCATATGGAACAAAGTGAACCGAATGTTTGAAAATCCTGGTAATAACTATATAGGGATTAGGTCAAGTTTTTGCACCATCGTATCTAATTTAGGCAGAACGATACACTGTTATGAGCAGTGGTAGTTTTTAACAGTACCGTTATATGGGGAGTGAGCAGGGTTATCTTCCGATTTCATTCATTTTCACACTATCGGTAGGAATTCACATAATATTATATTTGTTTAAATGAGTTAAGGTTCCCCCCACTGTAACCGGGAAAGACTGGCGCACCCTAACACATCACGCCACACTTGAGAACATCACCACACCCAGCAACGGTCACCATACGACGACATCGCAGGCCACCAAACCAACAAAAAGGAATAGGATAATCGCTTACGGCTCAATTCGCACGTCAACTTTCGAAGGTACATATCATTGTAGAATCATACAATATAGCCGCGATACCGATATTTTTGGGGTGTTCGGTTTCCCAGGATGGGTATTTTCACCCATATAACATATGCTATACAATACTAAACAAAACTACTTGTAATAACTTAAACAATAAACTAAACAAAACTACTAGTAATAATTTAAACAAAAATAGATACATTCTTCAAATATTTTTAATAAAATGGGAAAGATTTACCAATATTTTGATACAAGAAATAAAATTTTTATCAAAACTAGGTAAATTACATCTCTATTAATTTTAATAATCGAAATATATTTAAAAATTTAACTAATACGTACTTAAAGTAATAAATTGGAGCATAACACGGCAACACACTCTTGCCTTTTCTAAGGCATTTGGCAGTTTTAGTAGTAGAATATTTAGGAAACCCTAATGAAGTGCCTAGCCTTTTGCCCTGAGTCTCCCTCGTTCTATGGCATTTTTAATGTAATTTCTGTAAGCTTTTGCCTGTGTATGTATGGGTGAAAATGATAGGATTTGTTACTTGTAGGTTTATACAATGGAACACATTCGCATGCAATTATCGCTTTCGACACTGATCCCGCGCGCTGCAATACTTCCAATCCTACGCGGCGCCACGTCGATATCTCCTACCTACCGCTCCGTATTTCGAATTTATACCATAACTTTGTATTTCTTACATGCACTAAATAAACATTAAATTAAAATAATTGTACATTTTAAATAAAGCATTTTTGTTTAACGATTGTGAAAGTGATCTGTAATTCCTTTTGCAAAGTTGGCTAGCATTTCAATTATGGTCTTTCGAGCCTCACAGAAAGGCACTTGAACATATGATTACTTACATACGAAAACATCTGTTTTAATGAATCCGTTTTCGCGCTCTTTTTTCGTCGTGCAAATATATTGCCAAATAAAAACAAGCAAATTACTCAAAACATTACAGCATGTTGTTTGCTCATATACGTTAGCACAAGCATTTCGTAAATAAGAAACGACATTAATAAAAAAACAAATAACCCGTTTATTCGAAATAAATTCTTATTTATTCAGAATTCAGTTTACTCTGAGAAAAATTTAATTCGTTTTGAGAAATATTGTAATACATATTTAATACACAATATATCAAAAATGGTTTATAATGACACAAATCAAACTACACCTGCAGGAGCTAGACGCTGAAAACAGGTTGTTAAATTCAATTCACAAAGTGACAGTTTAATAAGATACTGCACCAGATTTGCCTCCTCACCGATTCACAAAATCTCTGAATCGTTAATAGAAATAAAAAGCCAAAATCTTAAAAAATTTTGGCCTCTTCTCCACGCGGCTCTTGGTGCCGTAGTAGATTCTGACGATTCAGATCTGCCACATAATTTAAATCATCGGTTTTCGTTATTTATGAAAACTGCTTAGACCAATATGAAGAAACAAAAGCTATGATCTCCGATCAGTTAAAGTTAATAAAAGCAATAGCACCTACTCCACATCCGAGAGTAGAGCTGCCACAAATGGAGCATTATCAAGAGAAAATTTCAGGCACCCACCTCAAGGTGCCAGCATGTGACACATAAACATTTTATGGAGGTTATGAAGCACAAAAATTGTATCACCTCAGATACAAAACCAAAGGTCAAACAGGCATAATAGTAAAACAATTCCCTCCTAATGACGATAATTTCAATTTGGCTTGCGGAAAGGGTAGAAGAAAAAATAGTCAGAAATAAGAACATTAAACACGAACAAAATAGGAGCTTCAATAGACCCCAAGTTAGTAGCAAAAACAATTTAAACAAAAACTTTCACAAAACGCAATCGTTCACATCCGAACAAAGAAAACATACGTCATGGGAACTACATATGTAAAAAGGGCATAAACTTACATCTTGCGAGAAGTTTAAAAAATTAAATATTAACGAACAACTTTGTCAGATCAAAAAGACTCTGTTTAAATTGCTTGTCCCATGCGCACACATATAAAAATTGCAAAAGCAAATTTTTTTGCTTATATTGTCGCAAAAGACAAAATTCAATGCTTCATTACTGCTGCTCAAGGGCACAAAAATTTCAAACGCTGCACAGCGAAAGACAAAGTGGACTAGTTACAGAACTAGTCGCCACCATACCAACTCAAGTTGAGTATAAAAAAAACAAATACCTTAATTCACAATTAAGGATATTTCAAAAGTCAGGGAAACTTTCCCCCCTAACTACTCGAACAAATAATGGCCGGTACGTCGTACGACTACCACTAGAGCCAATACTCCACAAATTGGTATAAAAACAAAGTCAGAGTTACCTCAGAAAGTCCATATATTAAAAGCACATACAACTTTTCGCCCCGCAGGATGGCTTTCGCCATTAATGAAAAAAAAACAATTCTGAACAAATCCAAATCGATCAAATAATGGCCGGTACGTCGTACGACTACCACTAGAGCCAAAATTTTCCAAAATTCCACAAATTGGTATAAAAACAAAGTCAGAGTTACCTCTGAAAGTCTATATATTAAAAACAACAACTTTTCGGCCCGCAGGATGGCTTTCGCCAATAATGAAAAAAAAAACTAAAAAAACAATTCTGAACAAATGCTAGAGCGGCGGCGGGCTACTAAACGCCAAATTAGTGCATACGCACTAAAACATAAAACACAGTTGTATCAAAAAGCAGAAAAATCGGCATTTTTCGTAAATTTGCAAAATAAATCAAATGTCAAACAAAATTACAGGTTAAGCGAGCACCATATGCCAAATGCGATACTGTGACGCACCTCCTCATAAGAGTAGTTGGTGGGAATCTGTTGTAAAATTTTATCATTCCACTTCAAAAAAGTAGCTGGAAAGTACCACAATACAATTCGAAATGAAGCCGCAATTCACAGCCACTCTCTCGCAAGAACCCTCTAATATCGCAGCCCTAACCCCAGGGCTAAAAGGCACACATTCTGGCCATATCTGAGTCAGGCATGGAATTGCTGTCCTTAATAATCTGATCATAAAAAAAAAAATTGCAACAATCGTCAATAATACAAAAAATGAAAATAATTAACATATCTAGGCTGTATGTCGGCTGCGAAAGCCCCGCAGTTTCTCAGTGAGCACTTTTGGGACCATCTTCGTGCACACCTTGCGCATGTTCAAATGCTCCGTCAAAATGTCATGAACCACAAATTTTGGTAAATTTAACATCTGGACAATTAAACGAATACTTAGTCGACGATCTGAGTTCAAAACTTTGCGCACAATAGTCACATTGTCGGTTTGTGTCGAAATCGAAAGTCTCCCAGCTCGGTCTTCATCAGCGACCTCTTCCCGGTCCTCCAAACTTCTTGCTAAAGAAACATCTGGGTAAGCCTGCTTGATCATATCAAACGTATTTGTCGCAGATTTACCGAGTTTCACACTGAAGTACAGTTGCGGCGGAAGAAAATCAGTAATATTACTTTCCGGACAAAGCTTGTATATTGATGATATTATAGTATACTCGAGAACTCATTTAAAATATGCAGTACATACACTTGGAACAACTCATATGAAAATCTCCAAGGAAAAGTCAATGTGTATAGCAGCCAAGGTGGATTTTTTAGGAAATGTTGTATCTCACAAAGTATAAGGATCTATAAAAAGTGGAAACGGTAAAGAATTATCCAAATCCCAAGACGCTAAGGCAACTTGGTAAACCACTAACCAAACATTTAAAAGGAGAAAATAAGAGAATATCACAATATATGTATGCCAAAGAAAACAGTAATTATCTTTGATCAGGACACAGAACAGCAGCTTGCAAAACTGAAAAGTAATCATTATAAGAACAAATTGAAATTGTTCATCCAGACTTAAAAAAAATAATAATAATGAGTCAAATGTATGTAGCTGTAGGTGCAGTCTTATCCCAAAAAGAAAACCAACTGTGTTCATCTCAAAAACAATAAAATCGTCCGAGCAAAATTTTGCAACAAATAAAATTTATATTCGCCATAATATGGGCAAAACATTACGGCATTACCATCTTATTTAACATATTTATCGAAAATGGAGCAAAAATATATGTCTTGAAGACAATTTTCTAATTTAATAACAAAAAATTTCCGATGAAATACGACATGTAAGAAATAAGGAAAAACAAATTAAACAATTTGGGAAAAATTTAAGCAAATGTAACACGAATCCGTAAATACTTGTATGAAAGACACCCAAAACGAATTCCAATTGAGGAAGCACCTATAACACAAAAGGAGAGAGAACAATTTCACATCGACATTTTTTTCGAACAGAAATTAAAATTTCTTACGTGCATTGATTCTTATTCCAAATTTTTAACAATAAAATATATTGAAAACAAATATAATTATGCAGAAAATTTTTTAGAATTGTTACAATCATTCCTAGATGTAAAATATAATGAAACAGGTTAAAGTACAATTAACGGTTAAATATACAAATTTATTACTGTATACCACGCCATAGTACTAGTAATGGACAAATAGAAAGGGTTTCTTCGGCTTTTATAGAAATTTCAAGATGTTTAAAACATTAATATCGTTTAATTAGTAACTTTCATCAACAATATAACAATACAATACACTCTTCTTTTTTTGGAACGAAGTTCCTTACGGCAGGCTTGGAGAAGGTAGGGATTTTGCTGCGGGACCTAACTGAAAAAAAAGTGATTGTAAAACCGTAAGAAATAACCCGTAAGAAAAAGACTGTAAGATCGCTAGTTATAGCCTACCTTTAGGTTTTGCAAAATAAATAGGCATGAAAATCTGTAACATTATTGTGTATGCAAATTAGTTTTGGGTGAGAATTGTGCTTGCACTAAGTACGTTTATGAGGAGTTGAATTGTTGCATATTTTTTGGCGCAGGTTGGTTAATGGTTTGAGTTTTTGGAACAAAGTTCCTTACGGCAGGCTTGAAGAAGATAGGGATTTTGCTGCGGGACCTAATTGAAAAAAAGTGATAAAAAAGAAAAAAACCGTAAGAATCGAAAAACCGAATAATTAGGCATGAAAATCTGTAACATAATTTTGTATGCAAATTAGTTTTGGGTGAGAATTGTGCATGCACTAATTAAATATATAGGATAACGCGTGGTGCTTTTCGCTCAGTTGTCAATTTTATTCTGGTTATTCTTTTTATACTTTCGCAACAATGTTGCTAACGAGAGTATTATAGTTTTGTTCACATAACGGTTGTTTGTAAGTCCTAAAACTAAAAGAGTCAGATATAGGGTTATATATACCAAAGTGATCAGGGCGACGAGTAGAGTCGAAATCCGGATGTCTGTCTGTCCGTCCGTCTGTCCGTCCGTCCGTGCAAGCTGTAACTTGAGTAAAAATTGAGATATCATGATGGAACTTGGTACACGTATTCCCTGGCTCCATAAGAAGGTTAAGTTCGAAGATGGGCAAAATCGGCCCACTGCCACGCCCACAAAATGGCGGAAACCGAAAACCTATAAAGTGTCATAACTAAGCCATAAATAAAGATATTAAAGTGAAATTTGGCACAAAGGATCGCATTAGGGAGGGGCATATTTGAACGCAATTGTTTTGGATAAGTGGGCGTGGCCCCGCCCCCTACTAAGTTTTTTGTACATATCTCGGAAACTACTATAGCTATGTCAACCAAAGTCTACAGAGTCGTTTCCTTCAGGCGTTTCCATGTACAGTTCAAAAATGGAAGAAATCGGATAATAACCACGCCCACCTCCCATACAAAGGTTATGTTCAAAATCACTAAAAGTGCGATAACCGACTAACAAAAAACGTCAGAAACACTAAATTTTACGGAAGAAGTGGCAGAAGGAAGCTGCACCCAGGCTTTTTAAAAAATTGAAAATGGGCGTGGCGCCGCCCACTTATGGACCAAGAACCATAT
Source organism: Bactrocera tryoni (assembly GCF_016617805.1). Lineage (NCBI taxonomy): Eukaryota > Metazoa > Arthropoda > Insecta > Diptera > Tephritidae > Bactrocera > Bactrocera tryoni. The sequence continues at coordinate 5,307,347 of NW_024395824.1, forward strand.
CTCTGGAAGGAGCTACTAGACCGATTTCAATGAAATTCGGTATATAATATTTTCTTAACACCCTGATGACATGTACGAAATATGGGTGAAATCGGTTCGCAACCACGCCTTCTTCCAATATAAAGCTATTTAGAATTCCATCTGATGCCTTCTCTGTATAATACGAGTATAAACATTAGGAACCAATGATGATAGCGGAATAAAACTTTACAAAAATACGGTATTTGAAAAATATGTAAATGACGTATTATGAAATCTCGATTATCACTTTACCATGCGAGAGTATAAAATGTTCGGTGCCACCCGAACTTAGCCCTTCCTTACTTGTTCAAACTACTTCTATTTATACTTATGCTAATACTGACGCGCAGGTCAGTTGTTTTTCAAATCTTATGTGTACATATCTACTTCTAACAAAGGAATGGAAATATTAATGGTTTTGGGACTATTTGTATTTACATTCTTATTGTTCTTATTTTTACTGATAATGAAAAGTAATACTGACGCGCAGGTCAGTTGTTTTTCAAATCTTATGTGTACATATCTACTTCTAACAAAGGAATGGAAATATTAATGGTTTTGGGACTATTTGTATTTACATTCTTATTGTTCTTATTTTTACTGATAATGAAAAGTATTTGTACACATGTGTGACTATCTACAACTAGTACTTATAACTATACATAAATATTTATGTTGTCTTAGCTGCACTTAAGTTGTAAACAATGTACTCGTATATGTAAACATGTACGTATAACCAAATACATGTGTAACTGTCTATAATCTATCCCTCCCTTAAACAGATGCGTCCCGAATCTGCTTTTAGGTTACCTTCGATAGTTTTCATCATCAGGTCAAAATGCTCATTTGTAAAAAGGTTACTTGGTTGCGATGGGTTGGAAAATGTGCTGATTACTGTATCTGATCTTTTACATTTTAGGTACACAATTATGGTTGTTATTAATGTACCTGTTATTGAAATGAGGACATACCAATGCATATTTCGTTTTGATGCATCTTCACTAAATTTTTCTATCTTCTGTAGGTTTTGTATGTGTATTTGATGCAGGTAAGGTAGCGTTGGGATTGTGGCATGCTCGGAGATATTCAATTTGAAGCGGTTCGTTAATTCAGGCACCATAGATGGACTTTTTTCGCTCACCGGGTACTTTGTATTATTTATTAAAATATCGTTGTCGTACATTATTAAGAATGTCCCCATCAATTCATTCGTTTGGTTTCCTTCCGTTAAGATTATATTCTGGTTCGATGATCGGAGGTACATGGTATGCTGTAGTTGTCTTACAGGTTGCCGAAATGTTGTTTAGCATTTGGTACATGCAGATATCAAATGTATCAATTTGACAGAAAGGGATAGTTACAGTTTCCTTGCAGTTATAAAGCGGACTACGGTATTTCCCGTATTTAGCAGCATATTTATTTCTTAAATCTAATATCGTGTTATTGTATACTACTGGAAAAACTTCTATTAATGGGCAAACAGAGTATACTTTTGGTATCTTTACCAAATATTTTAATATCTCATTATTAGAGTAGATCTTAACATTTCCAGCAGCCATAAGGCACTTATACCTAGTTGGTAATTTTCTTGATTTAATACTTTCTTAATTTCGTTATCTGATAAAATTACATTATTTACTATATTTAATTTAGCAGAGCGTAACTGAATAGACAACATTAGTGAAGCTTGAGATTACTCTTTGATTACGAACAGCTATTATCTGAAATAAGTCTGGATACATTTTATTTTCTACTTTCTCGTAATGATTGTACTTGAGTTTATTAATTTGAGAAGTTAACTCGTTTATTTTATTTACTAAATCAGTATTTATCTCTATCTGCTGGTTTTCAGCTTCTATTAGCCTTGTTTGCCTTTCTCCTAATATCTCGAAATCACTGTGATCCGGAGTGCCAGCAACAAATTTCAATGCAGAACCTAAAAAATTTATTGATCTAGTTTTTCTACTGCGAAAGCTCAGTGCATTAATGAGGCGAAGCATCTCGTTGGCATCGGCCTCCAAGGATTCCTTCCCTTTTTCTCTTGTTTTTTTCTAAGAAAAGCTTTAAAGTTGGATACGTCAAGGGTCACTTCCTCAAATTCTAGTTAGTGTTTGAATGGTATATACAAGATATATGTAGGTGTCATAAATAGTCACTTCTCCTTTTTGAAATGGGATATACCTAGAGTGTGTGTCTAGAATCTTGGCCTGGATGGTGACCATATTGAGGAAGCCTGTAAAATTCAGATATTAAAGTGAATAAGCATTGTCTTTATGTACTTCTTTTCATATCTATCTAGGACAGTTGTGAACCTAAATCCTAGTTGTACCCTGTTCTTTCAACATATCTATTGGTTACTTTAGTACCTCTTCGTTTGTCTAACCTTAATAAAAATTTTTGACCTGGGAAGAATTTTCTATCCTTCCGATTTATATTGTGAATCTCATTTTGTTGGTTCTGAACTTTTAGTAAAAGTTCTCGAATTCTCTCTTTCTCAGGTGTTGGTAAGGAAGATATAACATCTATCGGCCTTCGGTTTATCGTCGAATGGATTGAGTTGTTATATTTTGTAACTGCTACCTGCATTAACTCTTTTATGTCCGTAAGTCCATTTTCCTGTTTTACTGTTCTAGCAATTTCGCTAAGTGTAGAGTGAAATCTCTCAACTTGGCCATTTGCTGTGAAGTGCGTCATATCAAAATTGTCTCGAATGACTGATTTTATTGTTTGAGAGCAAAATGTTGCTTCATTATCTGTGACTAAAATTTTTGGGTTTTTGAAAAATCCTAATATCCTAATTATTGGTACTTTTAAATCTACAATTGGAACGAGAATCTATGGGTTCAATGAATGCAAACTTTGAAAATTTATCAAGCACGTCAAAAAAAATATTGGCCCATTTGTACTATATATATATCCATGTGCAGGATTTCTCCAGGGTACAAGTGGGTATTAGGGTTGATTTCACTAATCTGCTTTTTGGGATGTCTAACATGTTGCACTTTACTCTAAATATGCCACAATTTTTCGCATAAGAATCTATTATCTTTTTCCCTCATTCTAGGAAAAAAATATTCACTAATTAATTGGAGAATATTTTTCTTAGCAGCTCGATAAGCGCGATTATGTTCTTAGCTGATTGCTCAGTTTGATCACTTTCGTTTTGGTAAGTCATAACAGGATTTCTGTGTGTTTAAAGCGAACCGATGGAAATAGTTCTACAATCTCATTTTGTATTTTTCACACAAGCACGGTGAGTGGGCAATGAATGCCATTAACAACATCTGCATTAATAGCATCTTTTGGCTTAATGATATAGGGACTGAATCTCGCTAAATTGAATATCGTGACGGCGCTGCATATCCAGGAAACGGAGAAGTTACTGCACGGTCGAAAAAAGTTTGCGCTGCTGATAAAACAATTTGATTTCTAAAACTATTGATAGTTGTTGGCACGGTCTGAATAAACTGGGTAAAAGAAAGCTCGCTGTTTGCCTGCAGCATTGTGTACTGTACCCCAGTCAGTATTATCGCATTGGTTCATGTGTTGAATGTACTGCCGCGAAAGGGCATCTGCTGCCACATTTCCAGTACCTGTGTTTATAAACGAATTTGGGCGCAAATTCTTCTACAAAACTTCTCCAACGTTTTAGTTTTGTGTTGGGGTTACGGTCCGAAATGGAAAAATGTTAGCGGCTAGATGTTCTGTAAATATCATTAAGGATGTTAACGCAACATAGCATAAATAATTTCGTAAGTTATGCAATGACCAAGTAATGTAAACATTTCTCTTTCATTAGTAGCATAGTTTTTGCTCTCCCAGAAAGATAGTGTGCAGGATATAAAAAGTTATAGGTCTTTTCTCCTGCGATGAGTACAGCTCCGATTGCTACAGAAGAAGCGTCGGTGGTTAAATCAAAAGGTTTACTAAAATCTGGAAAGCGAAGAGTAACATCTTCAGATGCAAAGGATTTCTTTTAGTTTATTAAACGCCTTTTGAGCCTCCTTTGACAATATTATTTGTTTACTACTTGATAATGCTTCGTGTTTATATGGCCGTTTTCTCCCCTTAATATTTCCGTTAGCGGCTTTGCAATTTTCGCATAATCTCGAATAAATCTCCTATAATATCCTGACAGTCCTAAAAAGGAGCGTAATGCCTGAAGAGTTTTGGGTTCGTCAAATTTTAGTATGGAAAGTGTTTTATCGTCAGCTGTCTTAAGGCCATTCTCGGAAACTACAAAACCAAGGAACTCTACGCTAGTTCTGAAAAATTTGCATTTTTCCAATGGTATTCTCATATTAGCATCTAGCAGTTTTTTAATGATACTCTCTATATCGTATATGTGAGTCTCAATATTGGGAGAGAAAATTATTACGTCATCAATGTAAACAAGACAACGTGCCCCGATATCTTCTCTCAATATGTCGTCTATCACTCTCTGAAAAATACTAGGAGCATTTTTCAACCCAAGGGCAACCTGCAAAATTCATACTTGCCGTTATTCACGGAGAAGGCTGTTTTCTCTCGATCCTTTTCAGCAAGAAAAATTTGGTGAAATCCCGACTTTAGATCGATCGTTGTAAAATACTTTGATTTTCCAAGATTCGTCAGAATCACATTTGTGTCAGGAATTGGATACCGGTCAGGAATAGTTTTTTCATTTAATTTGCGAAAATCTATTACCATCCGTAGCTTTTTGCTACCTGTCTCATCAATTCCTTTTTTTTCTACAACCCATACTGGGTTGTTATAGGGAGAGCGACTTTTGCGTATAATTTTGTTAGCGAGAAGTGACTCGACTTCGGAATTTACAAATTTTGTTGCAGACATTTGATAAGGATAAGATTTCAAATAAATAGGTTCGCTAGTTGTTGTTTTGATTGTCGCCACTACTTTAGTGTTATATGGTAAAGCTTTTTCTGGGTCTGCAAATACTTTTTCATATGATTTCAACATATTTTGAAACTTTAGGTTTGCCCTGGGCGGAATATTTTCGACAATAGTTTGCAATGTATTAATCTGAACACATTCCAAAAACTTATCTGATCCCCTGCCATTATTATAGTTCAAATATCCTGTAATTGTATTTAAATTACTTAATTTGCCTAAGAAATCAAATCCTATAATTCCATCAAAACTTTCTAGATCCTTTAAAATATAAAATTCTGTTATTGTACCAAATACCTCTATCCAACATTTTTCGAAAATAGTTGTGAAAATACCATTAATGGATGATAAACTGAAAGGTTTTTCCAGTTTTTTGATTGACGTTAGAAATTCATGGTTAAATACATAATTTTTCGCTGTTCCCGTGTCAATAAGTAATTTAAGTTCTTTCCCATTACGTATTTTAATTAACACATACGGCAATTGAGAATTGTTGTAAAAAATTTAGTGCGACTATCCTTGGAAGTATTCTTCATTCCTTCACTTTCATATATTTGGTAATGATTCACATGCTGACCACAATTATTTTGTCTATTGTTATTACTATTGTTATTGTTCTGTCTTTGGGGATTTCCTGATCTTGTTCTATAGTTAGAACGATTGAAATTTTTTAAACGCATTTGCTGCCTATTATTATGCGTGTTGTTTAGCCGAGAAAAGCTGGGATCAACATAGGCTCTGGTTGTGGTTGTGACAAGACTGTCCTTTCATGATTATGTGCCGTGCGATATTGAGGATGAGACATTCGGTAAGAACCACTGTTTCTATTTGCGAATGCGTTAGTAAATGTGTAGCGTTGTTGATTCATTTCTAATTCTTGTGCTAAGGCTAAAGCGGTTGATAAATCTGCCGGGCGACTTGAAAACAAAATATCATTAAGGGGTCGATTTAACCCTGAAATGAAAACACGTAAAGCATCATTCCTATACTTCTCATCAAGAAGTTTCAATGCTTTTGTTTCCCCGTTATATTGCATAACTGCTTTATTTGTAAGGAGTGTCAGATGCTTCTCTACTGAATCGTAATAGTCCGTAATGGATTGTCTTCCCTGTCGCAAAGTGGAGAGTTCTTGCTCTAGAAGATATAACGGTCGTTTGTCCGATTATGTTTGGTCAAGCCTTGCTATTATAGCATCCAAATTCAGGGGCGTGCTAAATGATGATAACATGGTATCCGTTGCTCCTGTTATTTTATTTCGTATTATGGCTATGGCTTGATAATACCTATTTGAGCCTAAGTATTTTTCATAAGGCTTCATAGCTGCTTTTGCAGACTGTCGCCATGATGGATATCGAACTGACTCACCGGAAAACTCGGGTACAGTCTTCACAACATCGAGTCCAATATCGCATTGGATATTTGTATCTATCTCTATGTCCTCGTACCTCAAAACTTTTGGTGGAGCAACATTTAAATTCAACGCGTCAACATTAGCTTGCACCTGCCTAATCTGTTCAGATACGCGCTGTTCCAGCTAATTCGCTACAGCTGTAATCGGTAATGGCTTCTGCGGTTAACGACAATTTACACCTATTTTTTTCGCTTGTCAAAAATGTTGTTTATTTTTACAAAACTTGGATCTTATTCCTAGCGTACAATTTCAATTTTCTTAGATAATTATATTATTATAATAGGTATGCTTACATTAAGTACAGCTTCATGTCCCGTTATTGCTGGCGTGGAATTGTTGACTTCTTTTTCCTTCCCGATTGGCCTTGGCGTGGGATTGTTGACCTATTTTCTCCGATGCCCGATTTGTCGACTTCACTTGATTTATTTTTTAGGGTGTTCTTCTGCTGTTCTATTATCCTGACATAAGGATTTTGGGAACAGACTTACAAAAACTCGTTGGGCGCCAATTAAATATATAGGATAACGCGTGGTGCTTTTCGCTCAGTTGTCAATTTTATTCTAATTATTCTTTTTCAAACTACTTCTATTTATACTTATGCTAATACTGACGCGCAGGTCAGTTGTTTTTCAAATCTTATGTGTACATATCTACTTCTAACAAAGGAATGGAAATATTAATGGTTTTGGGACTATTTGTATTTACATTCTTATTGTTCTTATTTTTACTGATAATGAAAAGTATTTGTACACATGTGTGACTATCTACAACTAGTACTTATAACTATACATAAATATTTATGTTGTCTTAGCTGCACTTAAGTTGTAAACAATGTACTCGTATATGTAAACATGTACGTATAACCAAATACATGTGTAACTGTCTATAACTCACTAAGTACGTTTATAGGGAGCTGAATTGTTGCATATTTTTCGGCGTAAGAAAAAATGTAGGCTGTTCACGGTAAGGTGGTTATCGGGTTATGTGATTATTAGATTAAAAATAACCTCTATGCTCCGTGAACATCCTATGTATGGTTATTTGCTTATTTTTACACAAACAGCTGTTGATTGTTTAGAATTTTAGTTCAATGAAATTCCTACTTATAAAATGCCTAAACAAAGTTTAAAAAGCAAAATAATCGAATTTAAAATAAGTTCTGCTATTCAGGAAATGGACTTTATTGAAGGTGTGTGCTTATTAAATAATCCGAATTTTAAGCGTTCAAAAAATTCTTTGTATAAAATTTGCAGACACCTTGCGCCCTGAACAGTGTCACAATGCAATGGATGAAGTATTAGAAGAACTGCTAGAGGATGTAACTTTAATCATCTGCAGTAGACGGGGAGTTGAACTCCATGTTCCGAAATCTATTCATTGGCGAGAAAATGTTCTGTGTTGCTTCGACGATGGAAATTTTTACAAATGCTGCACGTCAGCAAATGCCAATTCGCTCATCTCCTATTTTTTGATGTTTTGTGATGCTTTTTATTTCGGTTTTAATTTGCTGATTGTAAACAAAAAACAGAAGTTAATAGCAGATTTTCCAATAAGAAAACAGAAAATCTAAATGGAAATGCCATTCGCTTAGTTGTATTTATTTTTTGTGCTGCCATTTAGTAAAATTTCAACGACTTTCTAACACTGTAAATAAGCAGACAACCACATAATCTGTAAACAAGGGCTTAGGTTGGTCAAAGTTGGTTATTTTGTCATAACGATAACCACCTTATCATGAACAGCCTAAGTCAGAATTAATTGCATTCTTTTAGGCGGGCTCTAACTAAGTGTTCGCTCCCCTGCATATTTTTCTTCACCATTGAAAAAGTTTACGTTGCGCTTTTGTGAATAAGCTTTAGAGCTTTGAATGTGTCATTGTGTTGCCATATTCTTTCAATTCGATTTCCTTACAAAATCAGGTGCGACAGTCGTATACACCAGCGAGTAGTGCATAATACCTTTCTCTTTCTCCCTCTTTCTTTTGTTCTTTCATTCCTTCTCTCTATATTTCTATGTAATTTTATGGCGTCAAACAAAAATAAAGAAACATATTTTTTGTTATTTTAGTTATAATTTGAATTATTTTTTATTTTACGTAATTCATTATTTCTTAAAATCCTAAATTTTCTTGAAACTTATTTGTACTTAAATAAAAACTAATCAGCAAAATTTGAGAGAAATATCAAGACAATCTACTTAAAATTAATTATTTTTTTGCAAATTGTATCGATTCTACATTAGCCGAAGGAACTTCGTTCCTACCTGGTGTCCCACGACACCACATTTCTTTTTAATTAGTAACTTTCATCAAAGGAGGATGGAGTGATGTGTAGAAGTTCACGCAAGTGAGGAAAGTTCTCTGATCGCCATTCACTTGGGAGTGGCCAGAAACGATTCTTTTACACATGGCTTAAGCAGCTCACTACTTCCGGTCTTTGACCAAGTATCCTCTGGGTAGCCTAAGAACATCCGTTCGAAGGCGAGCTAAAGTGAGAAGGCGAAACATCCCCTACAAGGGTTGTGCGCTAGGTTTGGGACCCGCCACGTAAAAAACACCCCCAGTGAATAGGTATAACCAGCCTCGTATGAGAGACCCCCCTTTTGATGACGACCATGGCAAACGAAATAAGGACTACGAATTGAGGGCATGCACCCGGAAAGTCCGGTCCCTTAATTGGGAAGGTGCCGGACTGGTTGATGCCCTCGTAAAAACAAAGGCTGACATCACCGCCGTCCAAGAAATGCGATGGACGGGACAAGGACAGAGACGAGTAGGTCCTTGTGACATTTACTACAGTGGCCATATAAAGGAGCGCAAGTTTGGTGTTGGATTCGTGGTGGGAGAGAGACTCCGTCGCCGAGTACTATCATTCACTGCGGTGAATGAACGACTAGCCACAATCCGCATCAAAGCGAGGTTCTTCAACATATCGCTGATCTGCGCCCACGCCTCGACGGAAGAGAAGGACGATGTGACCAAAGATGCCTTTTATGAGTGCTTGGAGCGCACTTATGAAGGCTGCCCCCTCCACGATGTCAAAATCGTGCTTGGCGGCTATAACGCCAGGGTGGGCAAAGAAGGTATCTTTGGCACTACGGTCGGTAAATTCAGCCTCCACGACGAAACATCCCCAAATGGGTTGAGGTTGATTGAATTCGCCGGGGCCCGAAATATGGTTATCTGTAGTACTAGATTCCAGCATAAGAAGATTCATCAAGATACCTGGCTGTCTCCGGATTGAAAAACTACCAACCAGATCGATCATGTTGTGATAGACGGAAGACACGTCTCCAGTGTTTTAGATGTGCGTGCGCTCCGAGGTCCTAACATCGACTCGGCCCACTATCTTGTTGCAGCTAAGATTCGCACCCGCCTCTGTGCAGCAAAAAACGCGCGGAGGGAAGGTTCGATTTCGAGAAACTGCAATCACAACAGACAGCAGAACGATTTGCTACTCGGCTTGCGCTCCTGCTCTCTGAGAGCACTCGTCAACAACTCGGTATAAGGGAACTGTGGGATGGCATTTCAAATTCCTTACGTACAGCTGCAACCAAAACCATTGGTTTTCGGAAAGTGCAAAAGAACAGCTGGTACGACGAGGAGTGCCGTGTCGCAGCGGAGAGAAAACAGGCTGCCTACCTCGCAACGTTACGATCGACCACTACACGTGCGGGATGGGATAGATACCGAGAGGTGAAGAGGGAAGCGAGACGCATTTGTAGACAGAAGAAGAAAGAGGCCGAAATGCGTGAGTACGAAGAGCTTGATAAGCTGGCCGACAGGGGTAATGCTCGAAAATTCTACGAAAAAATGCGGCGGCTTACAGAAGGTTTCAAGACCGGAGCATACCCTTGTAGAACCCCCAAAGGTGATCTAGTCACTGATGCCCAGAGCATACTTAAATTATGAAGGGAATACTTCTCCAGCCTGCTGAATGGCAGTGAACGCACAACACCAGGAGAAGGAGAACCCGATTCCCCAATCGATGACGATGGAGCAGACGTTCCTTTGCCCGACCATGAAGAAGTTCGAATAGCAATTACCCGCCTGAAGAACAACAAAGCGACGGGGCCGATCGATTACCGGACGAGCTATTCAAACACGGTGGCGAAAAACTTATAAGCAGCATGCATCAGCTTCTTTGTAAAATATGGTCGGACGAAAGCATGCCCAACGATTGGAATTTAAGTGTGCTCTGCCCAATCCATAAAAAAGGAGACAACACAATCTGCGCCAACTACCGTGGGATTAGCCTCCTCAACATCGCATATAAGGTTCTATCGAGCGTATTGTGTGAAATATTAAATCCCACCGTCAAAAAACTGATTGGACCTTATCAGTGTGGCTTCAGACCTGGAAAATCAACAACCGACCAGATATTCATCATGCGCCAAATCTTGGAAAAGACCCGTGAAAGAAGAATCGACACACACCACCTCTTCGTCGATTTCAAAGCTGGTTTCGACAGCACGAAAAGGAGCTGCCTTTATGCCGCGATGTCTGAATTTGGTATCCGCGCAAAACTAATACAGCTGTGTAAACTGACGTTGAGCAACACGAAAAGCTCCGTCAGGATCGGGAAGGACCTCTCCGAGCCGTTCGATACCAAACGAGGTTTCAGACAAGGCGACTCCCTATCGTGCGACTTTTTCAACCTGCTTCTGGAGAAAATAGTTCAAGCTGCAGAACTATATAGAGAAGGTACCATCTTCTATAAGAGTGTACAGCTGCTGGCGTATGCCGATGATATTGATATCATGCGACAGTCGTTGCACTCGCGACTTGGCTCACACGGCTCTGTGGACAACAACCGGAATGTTTAACGTGGGCACCTGCTGACGACAGCCTTACTCCACGGCACTCAAAGGTACGACGGATCAAATCAATGCTTTGATCAGCGTTCTCCAATTGGCAGTGTGGAATGGACACACTAACCACTTTGGTGGGGTTCGAGGCCCATCTTAAACCTCTGCCGTACTATGGGTCCGGCACCCGGTTGCAATGCAACTCTACATCGAACCAACAAAAAGTCAATTCTACCCGCATTGGGGTACAAACCACAACCACCACGGGGAGTCACTCCGCATGGGCAGGTTGGAGTTACCTTCAAGGTCTCCTGCTCCCCGTGGTACCAGAATTAAGTCTCCGGTCATACCTCGTAGCCGAAACTACTACCAGTTGAGCTTCCATACTGCTCTGGACTGGTGGCCAATAAAGAAGGTGAGGTTGGACCCCACTGACACACAAAATATACCCAACACAACACACAACACTCATACTAAAAACTAACCCAAATTCGCAGTTAAACACCTTCGCCGCTTAAATACCTCACGCGCATACAACCCTAATAATTCGGTATTCCGACTAGTGGAGATCACACCACTAACATCTAAGTGCCCATTTGTCCAGCTAATCCCCATACTTCCCAAATCCCTATGGCCAGAGTACATCGGGCATTCAGCAATAACATGCACCCAATCTTTTACCCGCGCCCCACAAAAACAACCATACCGATCAGATAGGTGCCTCTGATGCAAAAATGCATTCAGAGGCCCATGCCCCGTAAGCAAAAAACCCAGACTCAGACAAAATCTAAAGTCTGGGTTATCCGCAACAAACCCAATATCCCGAAAGTGCTCATACGTCACTCGGCCATTGGGACAATTGTCTTAACGTCCTTGCCACCTACACCTAACCCTATCATCTAGAAGCCCCTTGCTCCCTACATATCCCTCCCTCTCCACATCATCATCGGAGATCCAATCGCACTGCAGCAAGGAAACACTCAAGGCCCTGCTTAACCTAAAAGCAACAGCACGTTGTATGACAATCAGGTCAAGAGGGGGTGCTCCAAACAAAACATGTAAAGCCCCCGTCGAAACAGTACGACATACAGACAGACATGCAAGCATCATACAACGCTGCATCGAGAGGAGTTTTTGGCGACCCGAGACCACCACTGCTGTCTCCCACCATACAGTAGCTCCATAAGTGGCACAAGCCACGATATATGGTACGGACAGCACGACGCCCGAGACCCCAAACACTCCTCAAGATGCGTCGTACTTTGTCTATGACCGCCAGTATGCGCTCCATAACCCTAATCAAGTGTGGAGTAAAACACATTATTTCACTCATAGTCAGTCCCAGATATGTGACGCAAGTCACATTTACACGGACAATCGGTGGACGAACCGGCGACAATCTACCTTTCAGCAGCATTGCCACCGTTTTATCCATCGGTATGTCAACCCCCAAACCTAAACCCCAAGAATTAACGATCTCTAAGAGATCTCCTCCCGCCCGTTCTAATTCTCACCGTGGCTCGAGCTGCCCAAGCAGAGAATCCATCATGAGATTCCAAATATATGGACCACAGATGGAACCCTGCGGACAGCCACGAACAACCTCAATCTCCACACTTTCATTCATACCAACTAGATGAGCCTTTCTGTCTGAAAAATAGCTCCGCCAAAGAGCAATTTCCGGACAGCCAAGCTCCTCCAGCCGTTGCATCACCCGATCCCAGCTCAGGGAATCAAATGCCCCCTTAAAGTCAACAAATATACCATGCACATATTTGTTGACATTATCCCTAACAACATTTTGAACAAAAAACCACGCATCCTCTACACTGCGTCCTTCCCTAAACCCAAACTGCCTATCCGACCACATATCCCTCGTTAGCTCCTGAAGTCGTTCCACCATTACTCTCTCCAGAACTTTTCCAAGTACTGGAAGGAGACTGATGCCCCGATAAGATCGAGGATCGCTCCTGATCTTATTAGCGGACTTCAGGAGAGGAACAACCCTAGCCGTTTTCCACTCGCGTGGAAAATATCCCTCCGAAACGCACTTATCATAAATAGCCTCCAGGTATTCCGGAATAAACTTCCACAAGCTTTTGCACATCTCTCCGTTCAAACCATCAAAACCGGGAGACCGTTTAGACCTAACCAGGCCAAAGGCGTACCCCAACTCCCCATCATCTAATGGAGGGACAGGTACCTCCTGTGCTTGAGGCACCTGCACCTCCGACCTGGGAAAGAATGCACCTAACAGAACCCCCGCACACTCTCTCCACGACGATAACAGAGTGTCACCGACGCGAAGAGAGGTGATATCCTGACTTCTACGACCCCTGCAGATCCTATAGACCTGAGCCCAGGGGTCGTTCCTATTCTCCCTAACGAAACTCCTCCACTCATCCCCCTTAATTTTAACTAACATTTCCTTATAATCCCTACTCGCACAACTAAATTCATACCTCAGCTGGGGCAACCTATCAGAATTGGACCGCCGGGCGCGTTGAAACTTCCGCCTCAATCGACCTGACAGTCCTCCTTATCAGGGTTAGCTCACGCGTCCATCATTTAATTTTAGTAACCCTACGAGACTCAAACCAACCACAAACCCTATCATTTACCCCCCAAACTACCTCATAGAGACGAGCAATTTGCTCGTCCACCCCCAACTCCTCAAACTCACTTAGCGGTATGCAAGATACCGCTTCCCTAAGCGAGAGTCCATATTGTTTCCAGTCTGTACCAGTGGTACGCCATCACCGCCATGGACTCACATAAGGCGGGGGAGGGGATCGAGGGGTAACCATAATTGGATCAAATTATGATCAGTGATATGAAGACCTTAAAAACCCCAGAAAGACCCCGAACCACCCCATTGGTGGCGAAGAGCTCCTGGAGTAGAGCAATACCACACCCACCCTCAATCATACAACCCCCCAACTCACACATTACGGCGTATGACCATTGGAAATTTATCTGGATAAACCCCCCATCAATAGCCGGCGAGGGCACGCTCAACAATGCCACAGTAAATCGGGCACACAGCTGACATCATAAGATGCTCAGGTGGTCTACCCTCGAAAGCACAGTTGCGGCAATGTGGTGCATTGACGCAACCGGCAGCTCTGTGGCTGTGGCCTGACCGCACTTCCGACAGACATCTGATCTAGCCCTACATTCAGCCACTCTATGGTCAAAATCCATACACCGGAAGCAGCCAGCGACATGGCTATCCGGTCGCACCCGGAAGGAAAACCACTTAATGTAGCACCGACCTGCCTCCAAGAGGGCGGACATCAACTTGGCTTCGGCGTAACCGGTGCAATAGCCCCGAGCACCTGTGCTGCAGGCGCAGGACCTACCCGGCGGCGAAAAGTGCCCCCCACATTCTCCTCTAAGAGCGTCAACCTGTCCACGAAGATGGGTATTCTTGGTAATTACCGTCATCAGGAGTTCCTCATACTTTGAGGCAAACTCCAGCAGCCTCTTCGCGACCTCCTTCTCAAAATTCTTAGCACCGAAAACCAACTCACTAAGCTCACCATTTAATCTCTTCGCAACCACAACATGGCTGGTTGCCCCCCCTCACCTCAACACGCTTCTTCCTAACTTTACTCCCTGCACTACCATCCCGCCTAATGCGCTCAACCCCGAATTAGCAGGGTGAGCAATCACTTTTTCAGTGGCGAAACCCTTACTACCCCCACTACCTCTACCACTCCCGCTCCCTCCCACATCACCACGCTCCACATGTGGAGACACCAAACGCGCCTTGCGCTTTGGTGGCGACCTCAAAGGAGGTCCCATCCCCTCTTCCCAGGAAGACGTGTCTGCTACCACGGTTGCGGACCCTGAACCATCACTCCCAGTGAGGGAATCAATCCTCTGCTTCCGGACCTTAGACATCTCTACCTTAGGAATCAACCTACCAAGCAGGCTGATCCGCCGGCAAACAAACACATCACACCAGAAACCACAAGCACAAGGAATAACCCGGAACAGCTGCTCGCCGGGCGCGTGTGACTGAACACACAGTAAAACCTATCAACCGCGCAAGAATGTTCAGCGGCAGTCGCCACCCAAGCGGTTGACTAACGCGAAAAACGCGAGGGCACACCCCACAACCCAAGCACAAAGCCTGAAAGTGGCCACTCAAAACGGGTGACGGATGGAACTTTGTCTCTGTACCACCCCGAGTTGACCGATGCGGCACTACACCAACCCACACCGTGGGTACAAAAGCTCACTGCCACGACCAAACAAGTCGCAAAGTTAGATCTTCCCGCACAAGGACAGGCACCAGCACCTTTTGAACAAAAACTGCCCAAGTCCCCCTCGCAACACGGGTAGCTGAACGCTGGACGCACAGCACAACTCACACTTCACAGGCAATTCAGCCGGCAGAGAACACTAACAATACGGTACAGCACTGAAACTGTGTGACAGTTCAGCAACTACAACCGTATGGCAGTACACCCAACCGCAAAAACCACATGTTACAAAAACCCACTTTGCCCTCACACTCTACCTCTCTACTCGCCTACAAACTCAAAATACCAAAAAAACAACTTCCTACAAAAACACCTACACGAAAAAATCAACTACTCTAACAAAAAAAAAACACTTGCCTCAAATTATGTGCAAGCACACACACCCGAAAAAAATACCTGCCGAAAACAAAAACCTACTCTTGAAAAAGTGAAAAATTTGTATATGAACAAGCGTTTTCACTTGTTTTCTACAACGCCTACGATTCGAAAATAGAAAAATTAATTTTGAAATGTCAGAAAAACGAAAATTATGCAAATCTTGGCCTACACCAATGCAAATCTAGCCCTCCTAACACCAAACAGACACAAATAAGCGTACTTATTCGAATATTCCCAGCACGAAATGATATCCAAGCACAATTCCTATATTTTAATAATTATTCAAATTATTTTCACAGCTATGGGAGCGCACGTCTTCACACTACGAAACACAATTATAGAATGATATGGTGCAGAGGCTTGGACGATGACAACAACTGATAAGTCGACATTCCGAGTTTTCGAGAGAAAAGTTCTGCGAAAGATTTATGGTGCTTTGCACGTTGGCCACGGGGAATGTTGCATTCGATGAAACGATGAGATAATCGACGACATTGACATAGTTCAGCGAATTAAAAGAGAGCGGCTACGCTGGCTGGGTCATGTTGTCCGAATGGACGAAAACACTCCAGCTCTGAAAGTACCTGCCGGTGGAGGCAGAGGAATAGGAAGACCTCCACTCCGTTGGAAGGATCAAGTGAAGAAGCACCTGGCTTCGCTTGGAATATCCAACTGGCGCCACGTGGCGAAAAGAAGAAACGAATGTCGCGCTGTTGTTAACTCGGCTATAATCGCATAAGCGGTGTCTACGCCAGTAAAGAAGAAGTATGAGTTATATGCATTTACTATACATATGCATATAAACTGGCAGTACCTTACGCGAGTTATTTTTTACATTAGTAAAAATTAGTGAAACAAAATTTATTTATTTACAACGTTGAAGTGCATTCTTTGTTCCTTTAATCATATTCTCTAGAGCAGTGTTTCCCAAAGTGGGCGATAACGCCCCCTTATGGGCGCTGCAGGTATCAAAGGGGGCGGTAAGAGACACTCATTAGTTTTTATATATGGATCGATTATTTCAGTTTTATTTTTAATAAAATATTCTCTGTTTTAATACTATAAAGTTGTGTTTCAATAATCATTCTTATTGGCAGGTGGAGCCCGTAAGAGTTAACTTGAGACCTAAGCGCCGTTGTTTGTTACCTACTGCGCTTAGATTTCAAGTTGCTGGTTACAGTAAAAGTTTCGTTTAGAATTAATTAGGTCACAATAATTAATTTGAAGTTATAGTGGTTTTTAAATAGGTGAAAAAATGGGGGCGCTAAAAAAATATTTATTCTCAAATTGGGCGGTAGACAAAATAAGTTTGGGAACCACTGCTCTAGAGTAACTTGTTACAGAGATCATAGTGATACATACACACTTACTTATTATTAGTTGATATGTTAGATTGTTTGCATATAACATATTGTTTGCTTACATAAAATACTTTTGTTCTAACAGCCACATTCTGAGAAAACCTAACAAACCAGTTGGGAGGTTTATTTTGTGAAGCTACTCTTGCTCAAACCTCATAAGAAAAAAGTACAAAAAAAGCCCACCATATGAGGATAAAAGCTCTCTGTTGTGAACCAGCGGTTTTACAAAAACAAACAAGTCAAAATAAAGAGATGGACAACTAAGAAAAGTGAGTAATTTCGCAAATGTGTTAAATTTTGTACATACATACATACCAGGGAACTGCAACGAGTAATAAAATTTTGTTTATAATCTGGTATTGATCCGTTACTCTGTCTGATTCTGTCAATTCGATTAATGTACACGAATCGAACCGTTTGTCTTTGGACTTTTAATCCGAACTAAACCTCGTCATGTGCCGTTCTCCCCGGTACCACCGTCAAGTATTACGTCGGTAGGATGGTTAAGTGACACCCATGCGTACGATGGTCAAAATGCATTCAGTTACAAGTTGCATTTACTTGGCCCCACCTCTGTTGGTCTGAATCCCCTTCCCGTCACGGCAATGTTTGTGTGTTTGAGTCGTGGTTGTTCGTTACATTTATCTGCTCTCTTCTCCGCCGCTGTTCGCTGGCACGTTGGGATTTCATAACCCTGGCTGCAGCTTCGCAAGCAGCTTTCCATTTCTCTACCGATTCGACCATTTGGCTTACCAAGTTATCGGGATTTGGGTCTACACCGAACGCATTTTTTAAGTATTGCCTCTCATAATTATATTTTGGACAATAGAAAAATGTGTGTTCCACATTTTCGACGGTGTCGCCTCCGCAATAATCACATGTGTCGTTATTTTCGTGCCCGAATCGTCTCAAATATGATTTGAAGCAGCCATGTCCTGTGAGAATTTGAGTTAGGTGGAAATCTACCTCACCGTGCGGTCTATTTAACCATGGTTCGACGTTGGGTATCAGTCGGTATGTCCACCGCCCGTTTCAGCTTTCTTCCCAGCGTTTTTGCCAAATACATATTTGTGTATATGCATATGTTATACTATATGTATAATGGAAATTCCATCGATTACATACATTCAACAAATGTATGTATATATGTGGGATCAGTAGACTCGACCGTACGGTCAACAAGATCGCGTACGAACAAAATGCGACCGTACTAAATATAGCAACCGTACCTAATACGAAATAAACAATGCTGACTCAAACCAGGTAGCCAACCCGCGGACGCTGGCAGGACACATTCTGATTCTGAGCTTAGCAGCGTGCGGTTGTGTCTTTTTAAATATCTCCGTTTGAATACCTTTTTAATATCTCCGTTTACTTGCAAGTAACTACCAACTGTTTAATTTTGCATTTAAATATTATGCAGCGTGTGCTATTGACAACACTTTTCACTTACTTAAAGAAAACTTAACTTAAAATAGAAATCATATAAATAGTTTCTAAGTTAAACAACGAATGTTTAAGTGACTGGTGTAATTATATTTAAAATAAACGTTTAAAAGAAAAAAGTACGTGTTTCAATAAGGGTCGAACCCGCAGAAACTGGGTTACGAACCCACAAATTTGGAGACTCAGTCCGGAATAATCCGTGGTCATATTGATTTAACAAGATCAACTGTACATAAAGACATTGTGTAGTGAAACATTTATAACGGAAATTTGGTGAAGCAAGAAACTGTGTAGCGGAAAAATTTGTAACGGAAATATGGCAAAACAAGGCATTGTGTAGTGGGAATATTTAAACGGAATTCCGATGTGAAGCGAAAGAAACAGTGAAGGTGTGAAACAGCAACAGCGCTGTTATTGTCAGGAAACAAGAGCAGCAGTGCAGTGTGAACAGCAGAGAAAAAGGAACGTCGAACACAGAACAGAGCAACATCAGTAGCAGACAGCCGTATAGCATAAGCAGTGTTCAGAAGAAAGGTAAAGAAGAGTAACATCGATTACTAGTGAAGATTCCAGAAGAGGAATAGGTACGAGTCAAAACGGCGAGCAAGCAGAGTGAAAAGTAGCAGAATAAGCAAAAGCAAGGTAAAGAAGAGTAATTTTGATTACTAGCGAAGATTTCAGAAGAGGAATAGGTACGAGTCAAAGCGGCGAGCAAGCAGAGTGAAAAGGAAGAAGAGTGGCATCGATTACTAGCGAAGATTCCAGTAACTGTCCAATTAGAAGAGTATATTGTTCATTTCCAATTAGTGATTCTGTTTATAAGCTACAGTAACGGCGTAACATATTAGCACTGACTAAAAGTTGTAAATGTATCGTAGCATATACGATTAAATAAGTTTTTCCAATTAGTGATTCGGCTTTAAGAAGCTACAGTAACGGCGATACATATTAGCACTGACTAAAAATTGTAAATGTATCGTAGCATATACGATTAAATACGATTTTCTAATGCAAAAATTTAAAACATTAAGTGTTAAAAAACCAATTTGCTATTAAATTTAAAAAAAAAAAATTATAATTATATTATATTATATATTATAAAAGATTTTTATTATAAGATTATTTGTAAAAGTTCATAACCCAACATGGATACTGAAACCATTAAGGCTATGACGTTAGCGTTGCAAAGAGAAAAGTGCGTAGAACTGGGACTGACGAATGGAAAGAAATCAGACCTACAGACCCGTCTGATCCGACATTTTGGCCTGAGTGATGCTGGGTTTAGCGACGATGAATCGAGTGCCGGTCAGTATGAAGACGGTTTCTACGTCAGCGTGTTAGGAACATTTCACACTTTACATTGAGAGACATTGAAGATAGTATATCTTCATTTACTGGTACAGACTCACTAGACGTTAATCAGTGGGAATTGAGTTTGAAGATAATGTGGCTACAGTAGGGTGGAATGAAGTACAAATGTTTATTTATGCAAAGCAGCTCTTAAAGGGTGCAGCTTAGTCGTTTATTAGGGGCGTAAGTGGTATACGCAATTGGTCGTCTTTAAAAAAGACACTTGTTGAAGAGTTTGGGGTGAAACTGTCTTCAGCGGAAATACACAATAGTTTAAGGAATCGTCGTAAAAAATTATCAGAATCGTTTCTTGAGTATTTATACAGTTTAATTGAAGTTGGTAAACGTATTAATATCGATGACGAAGGTATTATCGAATATTTCGTGAATGGTATTTGAGATTCTAAAATAAATAAAGCCATATTATACCAAGCCAGAACGATCAGTGAACTTAGGAATCAAATCAAGATATACGAAAAAATTCGGTTGATGCAATAACATCAGCCTAAAGTTTTTCAGAATCAATCTGATTTTAGGCGTTCAGAAGTCAAAGTAGATAGTAACCCAGGGGAAAACAAGAAATGTTTCAAGTGTGGTGATTTTTTTTTTGACATTTTGCAAAAAGTTGTCCGGGTAAGCAGTACCGTTGTTACAAGTGTAATAAGATTGGTCATCGTTCTTTTGAATGCAAAGGTAATAATCTACCGAACGGTGCATTTAAGCAAGAGAAAAATATAAATGTTATAAAAGATATGGGCGGGTTAATATTTAAGACCATTCAACAAAATGGTTTTACTTTTTCCGCGTTAATTGATACCGGAATTAATCTTTGCATTATGCTTACGGTACTCTAATGCAACTTAATCAGCATATTAAATTAAGTAACGACAAACGGCGTTTAGTAGGATTAAAGGATAGTGCTATTATAACACTAGGAAGTTTCGATATAGAGCTGAACAAAAATAAAATAAAGATGAACATCAACTTCCATGTAGTTAAGGAAAAAGATTTGCGATACGCTGCTATAATAGGCAACAGTGTATTGGGAAAAGTCGACGTGTTGGTAAGAGAAAGTGAAGCTATCTTCATTAAAAGATCTGTTAGTAGTGAACCTTTGCAGAACCAAAGCGACTTGCTTCCCGAATTTAAAAGTTTTTGTTTACCTATAGAGGACGAGAAGGAGGGTAAACTGGTAGATGGTTTAAATCATTTGAATTGAGAGCAAGCTACAATTTTATCTTCTATGATTAATACGTATTCACCTGTAAAGAAAATAGAAAGTCCAGTCGCTATGAAGATTATTTTGATAGATGATACACCAGTATATACTACCCCTAGACAAGTACCTTATATAGATCAGTGTTTTATCGAAAATCAAGTTAGTCAATGGTTAGAGGAAGGAATAATACAGCAGAGCACTTCAGAGTATGCTTCCCCTATAGTATTAGTACCGAAGAAAGATGGGTCTAAAAGTATGTGTTGCGATTACCGAAAGTTAAACCAGAAAATAGTTGAGGATAATTTTCCTATGGTTTTAATTGACGATGTCCTAGAACGATTATAAAGCGCAAAGATTTTTACAACTTTAGATTTGGCTAATGGATTCTTCCATGTGCCAGTCTCACGCGAGTCTCAAAAATTTACATCATTTGTTACCCACCATGGTCAATATGTGTTTTTATACGTTCCGTTTGGCATTTCGAATTCTCCTGCAGTTTTTTGTCGATTCGTTAGTTTAGTTTTCAGTGATTTAATACAGAATGGTACTATTATCGTGTATATGGACGATATTATTGTGCCCGCCAAAGATGAGGAGACTAATATCCAGAAACTTGAGCTTGTGTTGAAACGCGCATCGGGATATGGTTTACGAATACGTTGGGACAAATGCCAGTTTTTAAAGAAAAAAGTGTCCTTCTTGGGGTACCTAGTAGAAGAGGGAACAATAAAGCCTTCAGAAGAGAAAATACGAGCGGTGTCAAACTTTCCAATACCTAATAATGTGAAGTCGGTTCAGCGTTTTTTGGGATTAACTTCATATTTTCGAAGGTTTGTGGCGGATTACGCGTCGAAAGCTAGGCCGCTTACGGACTTGTTGCGGAAGAGCGTTAGGTTTAAAATGGGTGACGATGAGCTTTTGGCAGTCGAACAACTAAAGGTAGCGTTGACAAGTGCGCCAGTACTTAATCTATACGATCCGCAGGCGGGGACCGAAGTACATTCAGATGCGAGCATGTATGGATATGGGGCGGTATTGTTGCAAAAAGACTCAACTGATCAACAGTATCATCCAGTACAATACATGAGTCGTCAGACAACTCCACAGGAGCAAAAGTATCATTTATACGAGCTAGAGGTTTTAGCTATCATAGAGGCTTTAAAAAAGTGGCCTATATATATGGTGGGCATACATTTTAAAATCATAACAGATTGTAACGCGTTCGCTCAAACGATGAAAAAGAGTGAAGTTCCTTTAAGGGTTTCGAGATGGGCTATTTTTCTTCAAGACTTTTCGTTTACTATAGAGCACCGATCCGGAACAAAAATGAGGCACGTAGATATTGTGAGCCGAATTTCTTGTTTACTGATAGAGGACTCCATAAGACACCAGTTAAAAGAAGCTCAATTAAGTGACGAGTGGGTAAAAGCGATCAGCAAAGTACTTGAGAAGGAAGAGTATATGGATATTTTCGTGAAATATGACTTATTGTACAAAGACCCAGTATTAGAATTGCTAGTAGTACCAACAGGGATGGAGGAGGAAATTATTAGGTTAGCTCATAGAAAAGGGCACTACGGCATAAAAAAAACTCAAGATTTTCTGGAAAAAGAATTTTTTATTCCAAATTTGCGTTCCAAGGTGGAGAGAGTGGTTAAAAATTGTGTTGAGTGTATTATCAATGAAAGCAAAATGGGTAAAAAAAAGGGTTTCTTTCACCAATAGATAAGGAAAACACACCTTTAGCAACTTTTCACATTGACCATGTAGGACCAACGAAATTAACCACAAAAAAAAACAAACATATATTAGTTGTTTTCGACAGTTTCTCGAAGTTTGTTTGGTTATTTCTGGTGAAGTCAACGGATAGTGCATCAGTTATTGATTGTTTAGTAAATTTGTCGACTATATTTGGTAACCCGAGGATAATAATTTCAGACAGGGGGACTGCGTTCACGTCAGAAGCGTTCGCAGAGTATTGCAAAGCAAATGGCATTCAGCACTTACTTATAGCAGCAAGCGTACCGAGAGGGAATGGATAAGTCGAACGTATCCATAAGATTGTAGTTCCGATGCTAGAGAAACTATCGCAAAAAAATTCATCTCAATGGTATAAGTTTGTAGGACGTGTTCAGCAAATTATTAATAACACACCCCCTAGAAGTACAAAAATCACTCTTTTTACAATTTTGACGGGGCTAGATATGTTCGACCGTACTAAATAATTTCGTAATTTCCATTGTTTACGCATCGAAAATTTGTAACATGCGCAGATGTTCAAAGCTGATAAATTTTTTGCCACACATGATCCAAATCAATTAATTTCAATCTAGCAGAAAATTGTTGTTGTTTGCTGTACTCGTAGATTAACTCGGTACCCCACATTTCACATCGCTTCAAACAATCGTCGCAACGCTATGAACTGACATGATACGATTGGAACCCAAACCAGCCATACCGTTTACTCTATCGTTATTGCCGAAGAACAGATTATTCGTGTTGCATCAAATCAGTTGACGCTGGCGGGTACTCAAATTAATCAACAATGTTGTCTATGATGAACTGATTGTGTTTTTGGCGCGATTGTTTGTTCTGTTTTAACCATACTCGTTGCACCTCTTTGATATATACAAATATAATTTCATTTATTTTCAGGACTTTAAAATGTGAAAGCACAACTTAGGAGCAGATGCAGTATTACAGTTACATTAAAAAAATATATTTTTATTTGCAAATGTACTAAATACATACCTACATACATATTTACAAATAAAATATTGTCCGAATTAATTAATAGAAGGAAGTAAAATGTGCAACACCTTCAGTTACATATTTATTACAATAAGCAAATACTTACATATATTTGTGATAGATAACCTCTTTGAATAATTCCTCCATTCAATACCAATAAAATAATAGCAAATTTCTTTAAAAATACTCAAATTAACAAAATAAACACAACCGATTTTGCATTGTGAGGTTTGCTTTCAGACATCACAAATTTGTGAGAAAATTGTGAGCATTTGTGTTTTTGAAATCACCTCAGGATGCGAAAAACCTCACAATAACAAAAACCTCATAATAGTGAGAGTGGTGATTTTTGTGAGGGCACGAGAATAAGGCTGTATGTAAAACAACTGATTTCACGCGAGAATGTATAAAGAGAAAAATGAAATGTATATATGTACTTGTACAAGGAGCGTTCCAAAGTAAACAGGACTTTTTGAATCAAGCACCCCTTGGTAGCGCCATCTATGTATAAGTCGAATGGTGCGTTAGAATCTGCTATCTTTATCGATTGTCCAGTGAGATTGACATTTGAAATTTCATCGATTGGAAGCGAAGTTATTGCGTTTTAAGCGTCAGTTTGTTTGTGTTATCGGTGCGAAAATGAGCTTCGAACAAAGAGCCAACATTAAATTTTGTTTTAAAATTGGTAGAACTTTTACCGAAACGTTTCAATTATGAAACAAGTTTATGGCGATGATTGCCTATCCCGTAGCAGAGTGCACGCGTGGTTTCAACGTTTTCTAAGTGGTCGTGAGGACATAAATGACGATTAACATGTGGGCCAATCAAAATCCGTGATCACCGGAAATTCCATCGAAACTGTGCGTTAATTAATTTAAAATCAGTCGAGACATCATTGAAAATATGAAATCGAATTGAACATCTCCAAAACATCGATTTATCACATTTTGACATTTGGGCTAACGAAAGGTGTGTGCACGGTTTGTACCGCACAAATTGACTGACGACCAAAAATTGATCAGAATCCAACATTCGCTCGACGCTTGTGACCGATTATTTGACCAAAAATCACATTTTAACTATCAACCACTCCCCGTATTCACCTGATATGTCACCGTGCGACTTCCTCCTTTTCGGAAAAATGCATTTACCCATGAAAGGGAAGCATTATACAGACGTAGAGGCCATTCAAAAGGTTTTCACCGGCACCCTGGCGGCCATACCTGCCAACGAGCTAAAACACTCGTTCGACATGCTTCCGGACCGTGCAAAAAGCTGTATTAAAATTATTATTTATTTATTTCTGTATTTAATTTTTTAAATTATAATTTAATAAATTAATTCTTCTTCTTAATTGGTGTAGACACGCTTACGCGATTATAGCCAAGTTGACAACAGCGCGACAATCGTTTCTTCTTTTCGCTACGTGGCGCCAGTTGGATATTCCAAACGTAGTCAGGTCTTTCTCCACCTGGTCCTTCCAACGGAGTGGAGGTCTTTCTATTCCTCTGCTACCCCCGGCGGGTACGGCGTCGAATACTTTCAGAGCTGTTCATTCGGACAACATGACCTAGCCAGCGTAGCCGCTGTCTTTTAATTCGCTGAACTATGTCAATGTCGTCGTATATCTCGTACAGCTCATCGTTCCATCGAATGCGATATTCGCCGTGGCCAACGCGCAAAGGACCATAAATCTTTCGCAGAACTTTTCTCTCGAAAACTCGCAACGTTGACTCATCAGTTGTTGTCATCGTCCAAGCTTCTGCACCATATAGCAGGACAGGAATTAAGAGTGACTTATTGAGTTTGGTTTTTGTTCGTCGAGAGAGGACTTTGCTTCTCAATTGCCTACTCAGTCCGAAGTAGCACCTGTTGGCAAGAGTTATCCTGCATTGGATTTCCAAGCTGACATTGTTGGGGGTGTTTACGCTGGTTCCAAGATAGACGAAATTATCTACAATTACAAAGTTATGACTGTCAACAGTGACGTGAGAGCCAAGTCACGAGTGCGACGACTGTTTGTTTGATGACAGGAGACATATTTCGTCTTGCTCCCTCGTTCACTGCTAGAACAATTTGTTTTTGCTTCGTTGTCCAGTCTGGAGAAAGCAGGAACCAACGACGTTGAGCAGCAGATGATATCAATATCATCGGCATACGCCAACAGACTCTTATAAAGATTGTACCTGCTCGATTAAGTTCTGCAGCTGGAATTATTTTCTCCAGCAGCAGGTT
The DNA here is from genome assembly GCF_016617805.1 of Bactrocera tryoni. Taxonomy (NCBI): domain Eukaryota; kingdom Metazoa; phylum Arthropoda; class Insecta; order Diptera; family Tephritidae; genus Bactrocera; species Bactrocera tryoni. The sequence goes on from NW_024395824.1 coordinate 5,333,486, forward strand.
GAAGAAGTCGCACGATAGGTAGTCTTGTTTGAAACCTCGTTTGGTATCGAACGGCTCGGAGAGGTCCTTCCCGATCCTGACGGAGCTTTTGGTGTTGCTCTACGTCAGTTTACAAAGCCGTATTAGTTTTGCGGGGATACCAAATTCAGACATCGCGGCATAATGGCAACTTATTTTAATGCTGTCGAAAGCAGCTTTGTGTCGATTCTCATTTCACGGGTCTTTTCCAAAATTTGGCGCATGGTGAATATCTGGTAGGTTGTTGATTTTCCAGGTCTAACGCCACACTGATAAAGTCCAATCAATTTTTTGATGGTGGGCTTTAATCTTTCACACAATACGCAGATTGTGGGGTCTCCTTTTTCATGGATTGGGCAGAGCACACTTAAATTCCAATCGTTGAGCATGCTTTCTTCCGACCATATTGTACAAAGAAGCTGATGCATGCTGCTTATAAGTTTTTCGCCACCGTGTTTGAATAGCTCGTCCGGTAATCGGCCCACGTCGCTTTGTTGTTCTTCAGGCGGGTAATTGCTATTCGAACTTCTTCATGGTCGGGCAAAGGAACGTCTGCTCCATCGTCATCGATTGGGTAATCGGGTTCGCCTTCTCCTGGCGATGTGCGTTCACTGCCATTCAGCAGGCTGCAGAAGTGTTCCCTTCATAATTTAAGTATGCTCTGGGCATCAGTGACTAGGTCACCTTTGGAGGTTCTACAAGAGTATGCTCCGGTTTTGAAACCTTCTGTAATCCGCCGCATTTTTATGTAGAATTTTCGAGCATTACCCCTGTCGGCCAGCTTATTAAGCTCTTCGTACTCACGCATTTCGGCCTCTTTCTTTTCTGTCCGCAAATGCGTCTCGCTTCCCTCTTCAACTCTCAGTATCTATCCCATCCCGCACGTGTTGTGGTCGATCGTAACGTTGCGAGGTAGGCAGCCTGTTTTCTCTCCGCTGCGACACGGCACTCCTCGTCGGACATGCTGTTCTTTTGTACTTTTCGAAAACCAATGGTTTCGGTTGCAGCTGTACGTAATGAATTTGAAATGCCGTCCCACAGTTCCCTTATACCGAGTTGTTGACGAGTGCTCTCAGAGAGCAGGAGCGCAAGCCGAGTAACAAATCGTTCGGCTCTCTCTTGTGATTGCAGTTTCTCGACGTCGAACCTTCCTTATGGTTGTTGACGTGCGTTTTTTGCTGCACAGAGGCGGATACGAGTCAATGTTAGGACCTCGGAGTGCACGCACTTCTAAAACACTGGAGTCGTGTCTTTCGTCTATCACAACATGATCGATCTGGTTGGTGGTTTTTCGGATCGGAAACGGTGGCTTGATGAATCTTTTTTGCTGGAATCTAGTACCACAGATAACCATATTTCGGACCCCGGCGAAGTCGATCAGCCTCAACCCATTTGGGATGTTTCATCGTGGAGGCTGAATTTACCGACCGTGGTAAGGTATTTTTGGACCTTATTTGCCTACCCTGGCGTTAAAGTCGTCAAGCACGATTTTGATATATTGACGTGGGCAGCTCTCATAGAAGGCATTTTTGGCCGCATCGTCCTTCTCTTCCGTCGGGGCGTGGGCGCAAATCAGCGATATGTTGAAGAACCTCGCTTTGATGGGGATAGTCGTCTAGCCACTACCGGAGTGAATGACAGTTCTCGGCGACGGAGTCTCTCTCCCACCACTAATCCCATACTGAATTTGCGATGCTTTATATGGCCACTATATTAAATGCCACAAGGACCTACTCGTCTCTGTCCTTGTCCTGAGTTAACGACATAGCCTCGCTCCGGGTCACACACACACGCACATACATCTTATCTGTTAATAGACATCCTAAACAAAGACAAACTATCTAAACCGATAGAACTTGTTTTGACATGCACTATCAGTCGAATAATAGAAATGAACTATTATTACAATACCAACCAAACATGCATTATCTAAAAATGCATTCTCGACATACTATATAAACAACAAACATCGGGCAATGGAATAATCCACTGCGATAACCACCTCCGCATCTCAACAATAACAAACAAGTGATAGCAAGATAACAGATATCGAATTACAACAAAGAAGTTCCAAGCAGATAACAGCAGCCGCATTTCACTAGTATAAATAACTGTAAGATCTTATATTAAAATTAGTTCTTAAGAATATCAATAAAGGCACGCATTCTGGCGTAGAAATAAAATTGTTTTTTTAAACTCATATCGTGAAAATGATATTAACAGGGGGCTCAAACCGGTCTTTAAGCCATCTCTATCCATTGAGGAAAAGGATAGAAAAAATTCCACGGGAAGTAGGACTTCCAGCACTATATTTTTGAAAAAGGTGCTTAAAATTGAACAAAGATAAAATTAATATTCCTGCAAAATCTGTAAAAGAATAACGGATAAGTCTTGATATATAGACAAAACAGTCAAGCAAAAACAGAGACGAAAGCCTTTCGAATTGCGTCGTCCCTTATTGAACACCGACGTCAAGATGACAACACAAGAAATCACAAGCTTGAGAGCACAAATCGCTGCTCTGACCACAACGCTCACAGAAACTCAACAAATATTGAATTCGTTCGAAACCTACGCAACACCTAACGTCACAGTCACAAACCAATACGCGGACTGTACACCAAACATCACAGATGAATCACAAATTAACTTAGAAATCGTCAAAACCTTACCAGTCTTCACAGGCGATATGAACCATTATAGGTCATGGAGAAAACGTGCCTGGACGCACATGGAGAACATCAAGAATTACGCTACTACACCCATGTACTACACGGCACTCTCGGTTGTATATTTTAAAATTCAAGGAGAAGCGGCCGATATTTTAATAAACCACAACACCAAATTCAACTTTTATTCCATAATAAACCATTTCGATTATACTTATGCCGGACCAGAGACCTCTGTATGTTTTGATCGAAGGCATGAAAAGAATAAAGCAAGGAAAGAGGACTCTGTGCAGAGTTCCATTCCGAAGTCAGCAAGTCACATAATCTTGCACTCACTAAAGTTGAGATGAATAATCATGGATCAGGAAATCCATCAGCTATGATAGAATATGCCAACCGGGAAGCTGTGAGGATATTTATTCTTGGTCTGAACAGCAAATATACCAGCGGCACCTTCTATAGTCACAATCCGAAGGACTTAGAAACCGCTTACGCTATCGCAAGTACGATATACCACGATAATGTAAACTCACAATTCGACGTTCCGCAATACAATCAGCAGAGACAATACCATACATCACAGTACCAAAACTCAAGCAGAGGACATTACGAGGAACCACAAAGGTACAGACCTAACGTATAGGTGCAATGCAATCAGACCGCATTCAGGCAACAGCACCAATCAATGGACGTAGATTCATCACAACAATGCACGAGATCCGCAAATCCCAATAGGAATCATCCCAAACCACAACAAAACAGCTATAACCGTCAATTAAAAGGACTACATCCAAATAATCAACTTCGCGGAAACCCTCAAAAAAGAAAACGAAATCCTTCATCTCATAATTCCAACGTACAGCAAAAATTTCAACGTGTAAACCAGACACGCGACGAAGAACTAGAATAGCTTACACCAGAATACGAGAACGATGATTACGAAACAGGCAGCGCTTTTTTAGGCGCATGAACAATTTGCCGTGTCTGCAACACCACTGAAGGGATACAGGCAAACTTATTAACATTCTGATTGATACTGGAGCAACAAGCAATTATATACATAAGTACAAAATGTAACTTAGGTAAGTATATTCAAATTAAACCTGTAAAAGTGAAAACTCTTCGTGGTTACTCAATAACCAAATCAAAAAATAATAATTACATTGTTAGAACATAATCTCACATTTTTTGAAACAGATGCATTAGAAGAATTTGATATGCTTCTGGGTGAACAGGATCTTAGGAAAATTAAAGCAGAGATCAACCTTTTCGAGTACTCACTCAGTTATACTCGTAAATATAGGGCCAAGAAAGAAAGTGAATCTGTGCAAAAAATAAATTATGCGGTTAATAGTGAAAAATATAGAGAAGAAATCGAAGAAATTATGCAAAGAAATGAAGACACAAATGAAGTGCTACCATATACTACCACGGTACAAGCTACCATTCGAACGAAATCCGAAGATCCTATTTGGACCAAGCATTATCCGTACCCTATGTCGGATAGCGATTTCATTAACAAAGAAATTAACCAACTTTCAGAAAATGAAATAATTCAACCCGCAAAGTCCGTATAATTCTCCATTTGGACAGTCGCAAAAAAAGGTACCGATGAACAAGGGTAGCGCAGACTTTCAGAAACTTAACACTCAAACTGTTACAGATAGATACCCCATACCTGATGTGGCTATGACCATACAGAATTTAGGAAACGCAAAAGTATTTTAAACTCTAGACTTAGAGTCCGGCTTCCACCAGATCCTTATTAATAAATAAGACAGGGAAAAAACGGCTTTTAGTGTAAATGGAGCTAGTACGACTTTTCTTCGCATGCCGTTCGGCCTAAAAAATACCCCATCTATTTTTCAAAGATACGTGGATGATATCCTTAGACCATATATCGGGAAGTTCACGTACGTCTATATAGACGATGTTCTCATTTATTCTTCCTCTACTGAAGAACATAATCGAACAGATCCGCATAATCATAAATGCACTTCACCAGGCCAATATGAAAAACTCTAACGAGAAATCTCACTCTTTTCAAAGACTCTGTGGAATACTTAGGGCATATAATTAAATACAACAAGATTACAGTTGACCCAACAAAAATACAGACTATCAAAATTCCCTTATTCCTACAACACTGAAGGAACTCAGATCCTTCCTAGGTCTCGCAAGTTGCTATAGAAAATTTATAAAAGAATTTTGCAGCCGTCGTCAAACCACTCACTACGTTCCTCAGAGGAGAGAACGGTGGCGTATCAAAGAATCAAAGTGCAAAAATAAAAATCACTTTAGACGAACCTGCACTACAAGCACTGAACATAATAAAAGAAGAAATGCAAGCCCAGGTTTGAACTCTTCCAACCAAATTTTAATAAACCTTTCGAATTATATAGGAGCCGTATTATCTCAAAATCAAAACCCATATCAATTATTTTTCTCACAAGCGCTCAGTGAAACAGAACAGAATTACTCCACAAATGAGAAAGAGCTACTCGCAATTGTGTGGTCACTACAAAAACTACGTAACTACTTGTATGGTATAGCAGATTTAACAATATACACCGACCATCAATCTCTAATATTCTCCATATAAGAAAAAAGCCGCAATACAAAATTAAAAAGATGAAAAATTTCATTGAAGAATATGGTGCAAAAATCGTTTACAAAACCCGGACATCAGAACGTGGTCGCTGATGCACGTTTTTTTCTCGTCAGCAAATAAACAACACTTTAAATTCTGATGACTCCAAACATTCAGCACAAAGCTCACCAACACAAAGACTCAAACGAGTAAAAAAAGAGTAAACTCCTTTAGAAACCAAATTATTATAAAACGGTCAGATCAGAACCCCGTGGAAATATACTCACAAAACATATTTTCTAACAGCCGACACATGCTCTTTTTTAATACGAAAACTGAATTACTAGATGGACTAAAAAATTTAATTAGACCAAAGATAACTAATGCTCTACAAATAGACGAGCAAATGTTATTTTACGTCGAAAATGCCATTATCGACACATTTCCAACTGTATCGATTGTACTATTGTAAAATATGTGGACAATATTACCGAAACCGAACAACAAGAACAGATCATACAAGACATACACAGGCGTGCTCACAGAGACTACAAAAATAACGCACAGGAAATCTCGCTCAGATACTATTGGCCAAACATACGTGACGCTTGTAAAAAAGAAGTATAGTACAAGACTGCGAAATCTGCCTCACAAACAAGTATGAACGCCGACCAAATAAACCACCAATAGGATCAGCATCGATACCGAACAAAGTAGGCGAATACATACACTTAGACTTATTTTTTATGAGCAATAATATGTACATTAGTTCAACCGACAAATACACCAAATTCTGCCATTTGAGACAAATACCATCAAAGAAAGACACATACAAATATGTTGACGAGATACTGTCACAAATATACCCATACGCAAAGTTTGTAATGACTGATAATGAGTCAACATTTACTGGCATATGTGCACAACTAATATACAAGCGATTACAAATAACGCATACCAAAACTCCAGCCTATCATTCGACAACACACGGTCAAGTTGAAAGGACGCATAGCACAATTATCGAACTCGCAAAAGTTTTAGCGCATCAACACAGTTCGGATCCTGACGAACAGATATTTGAAGCAGTCCGACAATACAACCAAACAATCCATTCGGTAACCAACAACAAATTGTTTTTCAATCAAAGGGAATATCCTGGCATCAAAGAGCGTCTTCAACAAAACCAACAGAGAGTTTTACGATACCATAAACGCAATCGGAAACAGTTCAAATACAAAAGAAGGAGAGGTAATATATTCAAAAACGCATAGACGAAACAAAAACGGAAAAAATACGCGAAACATATAGTAAAAAAAAGACTACGGAGAAAAATAACGACCAATAAAAAAGTAATTCTCCATAAAGACAATATCAGAGCAAAAGCATGTACGGAATAGTATTTACCTTACTTTTCTCTATCGCACTTTGCGTCAATATTATAGATTTAAGCCATAGGAAATATGTAATAGTAGAAACTGATCCTGTTTACAATTATCAGGATACAGCTTTCTTGTATCGCATATCCAATCTCTCAAAATATTGGCGCCATACGAAAGTATAATGAAATCATCATTCAATCTAGAAGAGCAACCCCAAACTCAAATTTTAGTAAACAAAATCGAAACTCTGAAAACTCAACTCATTCCCAATGTTTATAGACCCTAAAGAACTTAACTTTCTTGGTTCCATGTTAAAATTCATCACTGGCACACCAGACCACGATGACCTTGTGGAAATCAAACTTCACATAATTTGCTAATAGAAAATAATAATAAGCAAAAATTAATTAATTCACAGTTCGAAAGAATACTCGAAAAACCTTGATCCCAAAGCAATATCCGAAAACATTGTTATATCAGAAGTTTATAATGAACTCAAATCAATAACTAACACTATAAATTTTCCAAAAACTAATCATTTCTATTCTGGCACATTAAATTTGAAAGACGTGTACGATTTAATAAACCATGAAAAGTTAGATCTTCCAATAACACTGTGGAACATTTTTGGGATTATTGTCTGGAGGGTGAGAAATTCCAAGTCAGGGTGATGGTACTAGGTCAGTTTAGTAAAACCCTCAAAGGGTTTGGCGTTCGAATGTGTCAGTATTTTTTTATGACCTTTTAAATTTTTTTCCTTATCTTGATGTTTTTCGCTTAGTTGTAACATTTTGGCAAAAACGTAGTTTAACATAACTCACGAACCACTATTATCTATTTTTCCAATCCATTAGACGGTTGTAGCAGCTTTTTACACACTATATTTGGTACCCAATTTTCGTTCACTATAACATAAGAAAAAATTTAAAAGGTCATAAAAAAAAACTGACACATACGAACGCCAAACCCTTTGAAGGTTTTACTATACTGACCTAGTACCATCACCCTGACTTGGAATTTCTCACCCCCCAGATTAGCTGTTGTACTGTGTAATTAATACATTAGAATATGCCGACATTCATATATGTTACCTACAACAAGCAATTATAACAATATACAAATATCCTATCCTTGAAATTAAATATAGCTTATTTAATGTATATCCTTTAGCACATAAGCATGGTAAAACTAATTTAGACCCTAAGATAGCAAAGTGTAACGATTATCAAAGAATATCTAAATGTAGAAATTATATGGGTAACTTTATTTGTAAATCAGAACCCGCTGACAATTGTACTATAAAAATATGAGAAGACAAAACAGCCCAATGTGAAACAACCCATGAAAATAATGCTCCACTTCGCATCCTAGAGAATGGATACATTTTGACTGATAACCAGCATACTTGGAACAACGTGCATATATCAGGCCCTAAATTGATACAATTCAATGAATCCGCGAACATCGATAACATGACATATTACAATCATCAACGACAACTCAGAGAAATAATACACAACGAAAAACTTGAAGTACTCCGTATCCTTTCTTCAAACTCAATCTACAAATTCAGCAATATTCAAACACTCTCAACATTTTTGATAGCTATTGAAGAAAATCAAGTACATTTTACGTTCTTCATCATAATGGGATTCCTTACTTTAGTAGTCACCACTTACGGTATGGTACACCTCTGCCGATATCACGTAAATAGAAGAATGCTTCACAGACAAAGGCAAACTGACGAATTATACGAAGTCGAAATGAATCGTCTTCAACAACAACAGTTTGTAGCAGCATAGCGAGGACGCTCCGTTTTTAAGAAGGAGGGGAGTTAACGACATATCCTCGCTCCGGGTCACAAACACACACACATACACTCACATACGTCTTATCTGTTAATATACATCCTAAACAAAGGCAAACTATGTACATAAACCGATAGAACTTGTTTTGACATGCACTATCAATCGAACAATAGTATTATGAACTATTATTACAATACCAACCAAACATGCATTATCTAAAAATGCATTCTCGACATACTATATACAAACATCTGGCAATGGAATAATCCACTGCGCTAACCACCTCCGCATCTCAACAATAACAAACAAGTGATAGCAAGATAACAGATATCGAATTACAACAAAGAAGTTGCAAGCAGATAACAGCAGCTCCATTTCACTAGTGTAAATAGCTGTAAGATTTTATATTAAAATTAATTCTTAAGAATATCAATAAAGGCACGCATTTCGGCGAAGAAATAAAATTGTTTTCTTAAACTCATATCGTGAAAACGATATTAACTCCCATCCATCGCATTTCTTGGACGGCGGTGAAAACAAAAACTGAATTTTCGTGAGGACATCAACCAGCTTGGCAGTGGCACCTTCCCAATTAACGGACCGGACATTCCAGGTGCATGCCCTCAATTCGTAGTCCTTATTTCGTTTGCAATGGTCGTCATCAAAAGGGGGGTCTCTCATCCGAGGCTGGTTGCTATTTTTCATTGGGGGTTTTTTTTTACGTGGTGGGTCCCAGACCCAGCGCACAACCCTATGTAGGGGATGTTTCGCCTTCTCACTTTAGCTCGCCTTCAAATGGATGTTATTAGGCTACCCAGAGGATACTTGGTCAAAGACCGGAAGTCGTGAGCTGCTTGAGTCATATGTAAAAGAATCGTTTCTGGCCACTCCTAAGTGAATGGCAATCAGAGAACTTTCCTCACTTGCGTGAACTTCCACACATGACTCCATCCTCCTTAATTAACTATTTAAAAATACATACATATGTAAGTGTATCTTTAGATTCATCTAATGTTTAATAAAATTTTTAAAAATGATTTCTTGCGCATAGACCACCAAGCAAAATAAGCAAGTACAAGCAGAGAATGTGAAGACATAGAGAAGGTGCAAATTGAAATCTGCATGATGTTCGATTAGACGGCAAACAGAGTTGAAAAACTTGAACTAAGGGAATTCACCATTTTCGCTGCTATTTAGCAGAAATGAGCACGTTGTTTGGCAGAAATACTACTGTGATCAAATTGAAAGACGAATTTTGTCCATTTTCAAAGTAATCCACTCCTTTTGCAATACGCTTATGCCAACGAATTTTCCAGTCCTCCTAGCATTAGGAAAAATTTTTTTTTGATGGCCATCACGCCTTCTTCGATTTAGCTTTAATATCCTCAATTGAGTCAAAACGGTGTCCTAGGAGTGGTCATGTGAATTTGTTGATTAGCTAGAAGTTACACGAAGATAAATCGGGTGAATGCGGTGGTTGCGGCACGGACATTAGTTGAAAATGTGGCGAAATGATCACGAATAATCAATGTAGCATCAGGTGGTGCATTATCGCACCTCTTTGTTCAATAAATTCAGACATAATAAAAATAAAATATTCGTTAATTTTGACGTGAAATTTAGCATAGATGTCACTAACAGTGCTACTAACTTTCAGAAAAAAATTAACCGATTCGAAGAACACGCGAAGTAAAAATTAAAAATTCACCTCTCAATTTGATCACAGTAGTATATGTAAAACGACTGATTTCACTCGAGAATGAATAAAGAGAAATGCTTTGAAGAAAAAATATGCAAAGTCACATAGGCGTGATTATTTTGTACCATATGAATCGTTTTTTTCGAAAAATGGTAAAATTTTTAATTTTTTTTACGGGAAAATTAGTTAAAAAATAATCTTAAATAAATTATTATTCCAAATAAATTATATTTATTTCGACTATTACAATATGAAGATGTGCCAAACGAACTTAAATGTGCTCATATCAACACGTCTTGGGTCATTCTTTTCATTTCTCCAAAAAAATTCATGACCTTCATATATGCATATTCCCATTACATATTTTATATCAACATTTGTACCAATAGAATTTTTATGGCGTATATTATACATATGTATATATATTATTTGTTTGGCACATGTGTCTGTATGTTTTACGAAAGCAAATACTGAGCCACATATGTACAAACATTCATAAAGGAATAACAAGTGCTGCACGCATCTTTTCGTATCTCCGTTGACACGGAAAACCAATGGCCGAAGCTCACCTTTTGCCAAAGAGTCAATGTGTCGAAGCAATGACGCGACGACAAAGCGTCACAACATTGTGTTGTTCATAGAAAATCCGAGCTATGCCGAAAAACACAAAGGAACTAACGCCGATTGTCACCGCTTCCCTTGCCGCTCGAACAGCTTAGCCTACAAATTAGCATAAATATCTATGTTTATGTATGAGCTTGCAGACGTATCGGCGCTGATTTTTGCGAGTCACGGACAAATATTTTAGATTTGACAAATATTTTAAATCGACGAGAACTATGTTGCCTGTTTTGTCACTCTTTTCTGTGTTTTGTGAGTTTGCGGGGTTGTCAGTTTTCCTTCCAGAGGAACATCAGAAGTTGTTCAATTTATGATTTTTAGCTTTTGCCATCGTCACGAAAAGACGCTTGTAGGCAAAGGCATGCTCAGGGAATGTGCGCCTGCGTTTATGAATGAACATGTTTTTGTTGAAAGATTTACTCCATTTGGGCTTTGCCAATTTGGCTGCCATATTGACTTGTGATGCTTATGCTATTTGAGACGATTGTTGTTTTTGTCGAACAATGTTTAAATTTTTTGTTGGTCACATATTCACATGTGTATGCATATGTATGTTTGTATGCTTGTGCATTATTTGTTCGGCAATGTATACAAATATATGTACATATAAGTAGACTCTAGAAAACCGACAAAACATAATCCACTTTGTGAAATACCATAAGCAGAATAAATATATTCAAAACCTTCCAATTGAAAAGGTTGGCCACATCCTTCTATAGTGGCATGTACATATACTATGAATAAGCAAACATAAAAATTCATACGCATATAGTGGAAACAGTGTGTTTACTTTTCAATTTAGGGTCATAATTTCAGTGTTCTCGTTTTGAGTAAGTACATATGTATGTATATAATGTCATACGTTAACAAATGGTCCTTTGAGCCTTTCCGAAAGGCACCTAAGTAAAAACAAAAAAAACCGAAAAATTCAGATTAAAGTCAACATTTAAAAAGTACAAAATTACACTGAAAAAAGGAACAAAAGGACACGGAAAGTTCACATAAAAAGTTAAATACAAAAAAAAAAAACGAAAACATCAAGTGACGAGAAGTGGAAAGATGCAGAAAAGAAACAATGAGGAACAAAAGAAAAGCCTACTAAAATAAATAACGGGCGCGAAATAAAGTAAAAACCAAAAAAACAAAAAAAAACTTAAAATCAAAAACGAACGTGGTATAATTAAGGGGGTACTCTCATGTGAACGCTGGAAATTTTTTTTTATGCGACAACAAATTCAATCATTTTAATTTTTTAATATATTTTTATTTGTATTTTGAAATGTACAAAATAAAATCTTATTTTCGTTTTTTTACATTTTTAATATATATTTTTTTAAATCAAAGTAGTCCCCAACAAAAAAAAGTAGTTCACTGGTCATGGTGATAGCGGATGTTCATGTCGTCTGAAATACACAAATCTAATGGATTATTATTCAGTAGTTCTGCGGCTATCGTCCCTACCAAATATAATCAATTTCATAAAAAAAAAGTCGAACTTCAAAAAAAAGAAAATCTTTTTTTTCGTTAAAAATGGTAGGTAGGGACGATAGCTATAAATGAGTAGAAGAACATATGTAAATTTTAAAGCAATCGGTTGAATACTTTTTTTTTAGGACCATTACAGTTTCAGAAAATGATGATTCGAGAAAAATTTAGAAACGTAGCAGCTGCAGACTTGTCATGGCGCCTGGTAGACAGTCGCTTACGACACTTCGGCGAGTATGTGCTGTAACTTATCAAATACTATGAATTTCGGTCTGAATTTTTCACAGCATGTTTTCAATAGGTTTTACTGTCAAAATATAAAAAAAAATCGATTTTTCGAAGTGATTACATGAATACCTCCTTAATATGTACCCTGTAAGAAAATTTTTCCATCATCATCCAAATTTATTTTATCGCCTTCAAAGTAATATCCATTTGAAGCGATGCACACTTCTTCCAATCGACAAAAGATTTTTTATAGGCAGTTTCCGGGATGGGCTTCAGCTCTCGCGTCGAATTTGTTTTGATGTCTTCAATTGAGTCGAAGCATGTTCCCCAAAGTGGATATTTCATTTTCGGAGAAAGGTAAAAGTCACAAAGGGCCATATCAAGTGAATACGATGCTTGCTCAATGATATTAGTTGAGTGTTTGGCCAAAATTTAACACAAATATGTTGATTTAAATTTTAAAGTTCGAAACACTAATGAGGTCGACTGACATAAACAGCTGCTGTAAACACACTGATCATAATTAAGGACAGTTGTACCAACATAGGACAAAAAATTTACCTGTCGTTCATATAAGCGGGAGATGAGAGGTGGAATGAAGAATTTCCGATACTTTATTCATTACATATATGTATGTATGTATGTACATATAATTCGAAATATAAAAATTTAATTTCAATGCCCATATTTGTTCGATAGATGTATATGTACCAAAAAATAACTGCAAAAAAGTACAGTACCTGCCGATTTGCTTAGCTTATGTCTTTAGACACACCGTTAAAAAATGGGGGAAAAAAACAATAATAGTCAAGTATTACACACATGCAATATTTCCTGCGACTCCCACTGGGCTAAAAAAAGCATCAAGTAAAATCCCTCATAAAACCTAAGCTAAAGCGGAAGATACAAAACAAAACGAAAACCAAAAATATACATATATACCTAAAACATACATACATATCAGCATATTTTTACAAATATTACATACCTACAATCTGAATACAAAAAGAATAGCAAAACTTTGTCGCGAATTAAATATATGATTGGATAATCGCACAACAATTATGTATATACTCCCTCACTTTAAACTTCATCGCGGAAAACATCCGAAATTGTAATTTGCAAATTCTTTTACAGTCGTTTTAATATATGTACATTAGGGTGATTCAAAATTTTTTTTTTTTTTTCAATTGGTACTCGCAAAAATAGGTTTCTAGACACCTCTAAGAAAGCCTCTCCAAATATGAGTTTTTAATTGTAACGGGAAGGTCCTCCGCCTAACGGTTTTCTAATTTTTCTTATTATCAGATAGAAAAATTTATATCTCGCTTCCAACTACTTGAAAAAATATCTTTTTGTTAATTAGGTTTTGTAGGAAATTGAATGCTCTAAAATATGGTCTCTTATGATTTTTTCGTAAACCCAACCGTTTAAAAGATATTAACGGTTGAAATTTGACTATTTTTGGAAAAATTCTTTATTTCTTATTAATTTTATAACTCAATGAAAAAAAATTATTATGAATAGATTTACATAGATTTACGTACATACATAAATTAACTTAACATAAAGCTATAACAACATACTGACATTAAGCTACCAGCTTGGATGGTCAAATCGTGTCTCCGTGAACACACAACCAAAATACATTACAAAAACAATTTACGAAGGCACGTATTCGTTGCTTGCAAATTTTCCAGCCATACTCCTTGGGCTATAAAGCAACAGCTCGATTGGCTATAACATTCAAGCAATCGTAGGTAAATAAAAAAATAAAGAAATAATGAAAAAAAGAAAAGAACATTACATTTATGAAGGTACAAATGTGGCGGTGTCTCCTGCGCGACATACATATGTAGATATGTACGTTTTTTGCTCGTTTCATTTCCCTTATTCTCTCCTTATTACACACATTTTTATGGATATAATTTAATATTTATACATATACATACATTAGGCCGGGTCGATTTTTGGGGAGGTAAAAAAATCGCCCATTGCTTTATGAAAATCATATTCTAGGGATCAAAGTAAGATACTTTGCCGAAGGAACCATATTTTTGAAACGAATTTTGATGTCCCCCAATTTGGGTCGAACTTTTGGGTAGGGGCAAATTTTGAAAAATCCCACTTTGACCCATTTAGAGTGCTCCAATCGAGTTCAAATGTATGACCGACCCCCACTAACTTTGGACGGCCGATCCACCCATGCCAGTGGCACACCCCCTGGAACTCTCCCGAACATGAAAACATGAAAAAAACAGCTAAATTGCAACCAGAGCTGAGTTCTATTTAACAACCGAAACCCGAAGGGGGTATGTCATAGGTACATATATACATAAATATTTAAATATATATAGTATTTATTACCATTTTTCCAAGCTTTAATACATTTATGGGCTATTAGCAAATCGCCATATGATACATATTTATAACAGATGTACAATTATAACAATTATTTAAAACTACACGACAAACATACATAAATTAAGCTTAGCCATATGAAAACATATAAGAATATATACATATGTATATAAATCTTCGCTTATTACGATTTTCTTAAAACTGGTTCAGAGATACTATAGATACAAAAGTGAAATCAAATTAAAGCGCAAGCAAGCTCAAGACAAATTTCGAGCACATTTACGAAAAATAAATAAAATCGGATGTTTATTTAAATAAAAATTTAATCTTTTTTGCGGTGAATAAACGTTCGAAAAATTTAAATAAATTAAATTAAGGGGTCAGTATGGTAATCTGCCCTGTTTGTTTGACATTTTTTTTCATAGAAGTTTTTATTCTACAATAGAACTTTTTTCTCATATCATGAGGTATATCTTGGAGTGTATAAACACATTTTTTCTGAAAATTTTGATGACATCTGTCGGAGAAATGGCTGGATGATTGAGATGCGTTTTTTACTCTGGCGATACGATTTCTTAAAACACAGTCTCGGATGAGAGACCCCCCTTTTGATGACGACCCTGGCAAACGAAATAAGGACTACGATTTGAGGGCGTGCACTTGGAATGTCCGGACCCTTAATTGGGAAGGTGCCGCTGCCCAGCTGGTTGATGTCCTCGCAAAAATAAAGGCTGACATCACCGCAATCCAAGAAATGCGATGGAAGGGACAAGGACAGAAACGAGTAGGTCCTTGTGACATTTACTACAGTGGCCATATAAAGGAGCGCAAGTTTGGTGTTGGATTCGTGGTGGGAGAGAGACTCCGTCACCGAGTACTATCATTCACTCCGGTGAATGAACGTCTAGCCACAATCCGCATCAAAGCGAGGTTCTTCAACATATCGCTGATTTGCGCCCACGCCCCGACGGAAGAGAAAGACGATGTGACCAAAGATGCCTTCTATGAGCGCTTAGAGCGCGCTTATGAGAGCTGCCCCCGCCACGATGTCAAAATCGTGCTTGGCGACTTTAACGCCAGGGTGGGCAAAGAAGGTATATTTGGCACTACGGTCGGTAAATTCAGCCTCCACGACGAAACATCCCCAAATGGGTTGAGGCTGATTGATTTCGCCGGGGCCCGAAATATGGTTATCTGTAGTACTAGATTCCAGCATAAGAAGATTCATCAAGCTACCTGACTGTCTCCGGATCGAAAAACTACCAACCAGATTGATCATGATGCGATAGACGGAAGACACGTCTCCAGTGTTTTAGATGTGCGTGCGCTCCGAGGTCCTAACATCGACTCGGACCACTATCTTGTTGCAGCCAAGATTCGCACCCGCCTATGTGCAGCAAAAAACGCACGCCAACAAACACAAGGAAGGTTCGACGTCGAGAAGCTGCAATCACAACAGACTGCCGAACGATTTTCTTCTCGGCTTGCACTCCTGCTCTCTGAGAGCACTCGTCAACAACTCGGTATAAGGGAACTGTGGGACGGCATTTCAAATTCCTTACGTACAGCTGCAACCGAAACCATTGGTTTTTGGAAAGTGCAAAAGAACAGCTGGTACGACGAGGAGTGCCGCGCCGCAGCGGAGAGAAAACAGGCTGCCTACCTCGAAACGTTACGATCGACCACTACACGTGCGGGATGGGATAGATATTGAGAGTTGAAAAGGGAAGCGAGACGCATTTGCAGACAGAAGAAGAAAGAGGCTGAAAAGCGTGAGTACGAAGAGCTTGATAAGCTGGCCGACAGGTGTAATGCTCGAAAATTCTACATAAAAATGCGGCTGCTTACAGAAGGTTTCAAAACCGGAGCATAATCTTGTAGAACCTCCAAAGGTGACCTAGTCACTGATGCCCAGAGCATACTTAAATTATGAAGGGAACACTTCTGCAGCCTGCTGAATGGCAGTGAACGCACAACGCCAGGAGAAGGCGAACCCGATTACACAATCGATAACGATGGAGCAGACGTTCCATTACCCGACCATGAAGAAGTTCGAATAGCAATTGCCCGCCTCCAGAACAACAAAGCGGCAGGGGCCGACGGACTGCCGGCCGAGCTATTCAAACACGGTGGCGAAGAACTAATAGGGAGCGTGCATCAGCTTCTTTGTAAAATATGGTCGGACGAAAGCATGCCCAACGGTTGGAATTTAAGTGTGCTATGCCCAATCCATAAAAAAGGAAACCCCACAATCTGCGCCAACTACCGTGGGATCAGCCTCCTCAACATCGCATATAAGGTTCTATCGAGCGTATTGTGTGAAAGATTAAAACCCACCGTCAACTAACTGATTGGACCTTATCAGTGTGGCTTCAGACCTGGAAAATCAACAACCGACCAGATATTCACCATGCGCCAAATCTTGGAAAAGACCCGTGAAAGGAGAATCGACACACACCACCTCTTCGTCGATTTCAAAGCTGCTTTCGACAGCACGAAAAGGAGCTGCCTTTATGCCGCGATGTCTGAATTTGGTATCCCCGCAAAACTAATACAGCTGTGTAAACTGACGTTGAGCAACACGAAAAGCTCCGTCAGGATCGGGAAGGACCTCTCCGAGCCGTTCGATACAAAACGAGGTTTCAGACAAGGCGACTCCCTATCGTGCGACTTCTTCAACCTGCTTCTGGAGAAAATAGTTCGAGCTGCGGAACTAAACAGAGAAGGTACCATCTTCTATAAGAGTGTACAGCTGCTGGCGTATTCCGACGATATTGATATCATCGGCCTCAACACCCGCGCCGTTAGTTCTGCTTTCTCCAGGCTGGGCAAGGAAGCACAGAAAATGGGTCTGGCAGTGAACGAGGGCAAAACGAAATATCTCCTGTCATCAAACAAACAGTCGTCGCACTCGCGACTTGGCTCTCACGTCACTGTTGACAGTCATTACTTTGGCTGAGCCCACACCGGATCAGTCAAAAACGTCTTTGACTAATAAAACACAAAAACATCTTGTGTTCGATCTCAAACCAAGCGAAGCACAATGCAACATTTTGTCTTTTTGTCTCGCTTGGTGTGCATTGAAATAAAACGAAAAAAGAAGAAAACGAATCAGATCTTGCACAAGAAAGAAGATTGCAAAGATACGCTATCTAATTTTGCTTAGTTTTGTACTGTATGTCTACAATTGATTTTCACTATATTTTTAAATACTTATCAACATTACGTATGTAGGTATGTATGTATGTATGTATGTACAAATGGTGTAAATAAAATAAACTGAACTTACCGTCACTATTCATTTCTGTAGCTATTTCGTCCCATAGTTTTTCTGTTATTAACTTATTTGTGTGATCTTTATTTTTATAACTATATATCGGGCTCCTTGCCTCTATCAAAAATACCAGTTTCTCCGCGTCAATATTCATTTTAACAACTTGTAGAACTTCCACAAAGAAAATGCGTAATTTCGACTATCAAAACCAACGGTTCAGCTATAAGCAACGAAACGTGTTTTTCTGTCGTGTCTTGTTCCATTCCATTCTGTTCCATTGGGTGTGGGTTGCGCCGTAGCTCAGCATGTGTTGGTCGGAAACAAAGACAGTTTGGTCGCATTTGGTGTGCGTTGGCTGTAGAAAATACATAAGAAGTTCGACAACAGCTCTTCAAACAAGTCAAAGCTCGAACATGCGTTTTTGTTTCGTCTTGCTCGGTGTGGGTTGTCACATATGAAGCTTTGGGCAGTTTCGTATGAGTTAAGAAAAACTGTTTTGACTAACCCGGTGTGGGTTCAGCCTTTGAAGTTGTAGATAATTTCGTCTATCTTGGAACCAGCGTAAACACCACCAACAATGTCAGCCTGGAAATCCAACGCAGGATTGCTCTTGCCAACAGGTGCTACTTCGGACTGAGTAGGCAATTGAAAAGTAAAGTCCTCCCTCGGCTAACAAAAGCTAATCTCTATAAGTCGCTCATAATTCCCGTCCTGCTATATGGTGCAGAGGCTTGGGCGATGACGGCAACCGATGAGTCGACGTTACGAGTTTTCGAGAAAAAAATTCTGCGAAAGATTTATGGTCCCTTGCGCATTGGCCACGGCGAATATCGCATTCGATGGAACGATGAGCTGTACGAGATATACGACGACATTGACATAGTTCAGCGAATTAAAAGACAGCGGGTACGCTGGCTAGGTCATGTTGTCCGGATGGATGAAAACACTCAAGCTCTGAAAGTATTCGACGCAGTACCCGCCGGGGGAGGCAGAGGAAGAGGAAGACCTCCACTCCGTTGGAAGGACCAAGTGGAGAAGGACCTGGCTTCGCTTGGAATATCCGACTGGCGCCACGTAGCGAAAAGAAGAAACCTCTGGCGCGCTGTTGTTAACTCGGCTATAATCGCGTAAGCGGTGTCTACGCCAATTAAGAAGAAGAATAAGATATGATTTCTTATGTTTCGATCATCTAAAATACAGAAACCCAATTAATTTTTAAAAAGTATGTGAATGGTTT
Organism: Bactrocera tryoni; assembly: GCF_016617805.1. NCBI lineage: Eukaryota > Metazoa > Arthropoda > Insecta > Diptera > Tephritidae > Bactrocera > Bactrocera tryoni. The sequence goes on from NW_024395824.1 coordinate 5,352,855, forward strand.
TCGTCCCTACTAAAATCATGAAAAAATGTTGATAAACAAAAAAGTAATTAACGCTTTTTTTATTTTTAATTTTTCCCCATGTTTTTTTACATAAATGTTGTCATAACATTGTCAATAAATTATAAAAAAATATGGGGACAATAGCCAGGCGTTTTGTGAACATGTAAAATAAATTAAGCAAATCGGTTGAGTATCTCGACCGGAATCATGTCCGCCAGTTTAAAAAAGTGTGTTTTGAGAAAAACGCCTTAAAAGTTTGAGGTGTGCACTAGGGTGGGTCGATTCCGGACTTTTCTTTGATTCGGGATTTCTAATAGTGCGGAAAAGTTGCCTTAGTACTTCCTGATTCCAATGCAACTTTTTGTTTTGAGATCGGATTGCATCTTCAACCCCAATTCCGGCCTTGAAATTTCGGAAATTCCCCTAAAATCGTGAAGTTGTCTACCTTGCGCCTGAAATACGCATCTCATGGCAAAATGTATAAAACAAAAGTTATTTGTCACGTCATTTGCTACCGAAATGGATTTGTGATCATGGCCGTAGGACGAACCGTTCCCGAGATACAAGCGAAAAGGCGGCTCGCCACAGCGCAAGGTGAAAATTGTTGCAGCTCTCAGCTAACCTGTATTGGTCACCCACAACCTATCGCGTGGAGGTGGCTGCTCTTCGGGTTCCTCCCAAGCCCAACCCAACCAACCAACCAGATGTCAGGCTTGTTTTAGTCTGAATCTGTGACAAATTTATTGATAAAATCAGATTTTGTTCTAAACTTTGGCACTTGTTGCCTAGATTTCAGTGTAGAGCGTATAAAACGATCACGAGATTGGGGGCCAATAACTTTAGAAGATGCCTGTGTCACCAGTTTGACGGTTTTCTCGACTGCCACGGTGTGAGAGGGGAATTCACTAAATTTCCATACCTCTGCAGTGTCACCCGACAGCCCTTTTATGAGTTCTTCGTTAGAAACTGAACAAAGAACTGGTGGAACAGTCAAGGTAATAGTATTCCAGTTAATCATATCGTAATAATTATTAGCTTTGAAATTCAGCTTTGGCACTTTATTACATTTAACCCTTCCATTTACAGTGTCAGACTCTGCTTCTCTGGCTGCCAGAAGACGGTCAAGGGCCAACTTTCTGACTTCTATCCGTTCGTCAGTCATCATACTAAGGAGAATGTTTTCTGGAAGAGCAAAGAAAGCATTCTGTTGAATGGATGAATCGACAACCTTGCGCAGTTTAGCAGGTACGTATCTCGACCTTTGAATTGCGGCATAGAGATGGCGCGAGCCATCTTTGATTGAACTGTTGAATCTTATTGAGAACCACAAAGGTGAGTAAACTGTAAGTATGTACTTGACCAAAATCTTTATTTCCTTTGTTGGTTTGTCAGTTGAAATGTATAATCTCAGAATTCTATTTGCACAGGTGAGCCAACGAGATTTGCACATGTTACTTGGATGCATCGACGCTAAATCTGAGGAACATTGACCGGAAATAACAGCTTTTGGTATTTTATAGAGATAAGCTTGGTCTGTGCTAAATTGGGTCGGATTAATAACCTCAGAAGGTAATTGGCAGGATGGAAAACTTTCAAATTTGACAACAGGCAACTTCTCACAATCAGGGAGCAGTTTACCTATGTCGCCAGAGAATGTATTTGGACTCTTTGAGACACCATCTATGTGTTCGAAAAGAGCACGAAATGGAAGTTCGTTGAAATGTAGAAGACAAACAACCCACTGTAATGGCCTACCTATCCTTTCTTCTAGTTTCCGAATGAATCCACCTTTTCAACCTGTGTTCGTGTTGGTGCCATAAGTACCGACAACTTCTAGATGTTCCATATAGCTTGCGTCTCATCCTCAGCTGACCCGGAAGGAGAGGTGACGAGGCCAAAGTAATGACAACCACATAAGAGAAATATGTTCCTCTTTGACAGTGTCGCGGTAGTACTTTTCACCTTCGCTGACTTGTGTAAGTGTATTGTCTTTGCGGCGGAGTGATAGCACTCGGCGAAATCAACGTCAAGAAGTGTGGCCGCAAGCCGATTTTCACCTTGCGCTGTGGCGCGCCGCATTTTCGCTCGTATCTTGCGAACGGTTCGTCCTACGGCCATGATATACCATTTCGGTAGCAAATGACGTGACAAATAACTTTTTTTTATACATTTTGCCATGAGATGCTTATTTCAGGCGCTAGGTAGACAATTTCACGATTTTAGGGGAATTTTCGAAATTTCAAGGCCGGAGTTGGGGTTGAAGATGCAATCCGATCTCAAAACAAAAAGTTGCATTGAAATCAGGAAGTACTAAGGCAACTTTTCCGCACTATTAGAAATCCCGAATCGAAAAAAGTGCGGAATCGACCCACCCTAGTGTGCACTCCGAGCGCTCCGAACGTAGAGTGGTATTATTATTTTTGGGCCTTTTTGGAAACCTTCCATTGGTAAAGTGGGTTTTCTACATTAATTCTAAGGGTATAACTTAGCAGAAAATTAAAAAAAAAAATTGAAAAAAGATTACCCTACTGACCCCTTAAAGTGAAAAATATACGCAAACAAAATTTGTGATGAGAAAATAAAAAATTTTCTCAAATAAATTTCTGATAACAACAATTATTTATTTTTCTAACGAAAATGGATTTAACTACATTTTCTGACAACAGTAAATTTTCAATTATACTATTTCATACGAATCATTTTCAAGCTAAAAGCTCCAAATCAAACACAATTTAAATGCAATCGCAGAAATCAAAGGAGCATGAACCAAAAATACCTCAATTATTACAAATTCCCAAAATGGCTGCTGATGATAGATAGCAAGGCACACCTGCAGAAGTTATAAGCTCAAAACATGGTGCAAAACAAAAACGATCAACAGATAATTCAATTTCAAGATTCATCACTGAAAGTGATAGCTTTATGCGATACTGTACAAGAGTTTCCCTATTAGTGACAATACTGAATCGGTTTTAAACTTAAAAGTGTAGATAACACATGGGCACGGTTTTAAGCAGCGTACGCTACAGTACTAGATACTGACGACGTTGAACTTCCAGAAAACATGATAGCTTCGGCGTCAGCCAAATATGAAAACTGTGTCGATCAGTACGAAAAGCGATTTGCAAACCATGTTGCTCTATAGCAGCATAAATTCAAGCTCTTCATTCAGAAAATGAAAGCAAAATTCTTTTTCACACTGCGGTCATCTCTATTAAACAAAGAGGATGATTATTCAAATTAAGAGCATTAATAGATCAAGGTTCTCAAAGATCCTTTATTTCATCTAAAGCTCAAAATTGGCTAAAATTGCCAGTAAAAAATTTAAATTTTCTAATTTCCCGAATGGGCCGAAGAATTATCCAAAATTTGCTTCCAAGCTACGAAGTAAACAAAAAATATTGCTCGCATCTCAAATTAGCAGATCCCAACTGTCATACGCCATCACAAATCGACATATTATTAAGCAGTTAGGTATTAACCTCAAATAATCCTTGAAGGTATAGAAAAAATCTCCAATGAATTGTTAGCCCAAAATACAAATAATTTAAGCGAAAAAAAAATCTTTCACTACACAAGTTGAAACTATTTCAAATGAGTATTTAATTATTCAAGTTAGAAAATTCTTAGAAGTAGAAGAATTACTTCAGATCACCCAACCTTCAGAAGAAGATCAGGCATGCGAAGCTTATTACAAGTCAACAACAACAAGAAACGAAGACGGTCGTTATGTTGTGCGACTTCCATTCAAACCCACCTTCCCAAATTTTATAGGTCACTCTAGAATAGCATGTCAAACAGTTTCTAAGTTTAGAAACAAAGCCTGATAAAGAAAATTGAGCGCAAATCAGCAGATGATAATGTGATGGATGAATATCTTGACCTCAATTATATGAAAGAAGCTGTACCACATGAAAAAGTATCTAAAGGTGGATATTTAATTTTTTATCTGCCACAGCACGGGGTAATAAGACCTGATATAATCACAACAAAAGTACCAGTGATTATCAATGCCACAAAGTGTACTAGTTCAGGCAAATCATCCAATGATGTACTATACACAGGGCCAACCTTACAACCAGATCGCATGCTGCTAATACTAAATGTTTAAATACGTTTTCAACGGGGATGTAAAGGAAATGTATAGGCGAATCCTGGTACATAAAGATTACCAAGATTTCCAGAGTATATTATAGCGCATAATAGTCCAATCAGCGACTATAAACTTAAAACCGTCACCTTTGGCATCAATTGCGCACCCTTTTTTTGGCGATCAGGGCACGAAGTGGCAAAAACGTGTTAAACTAATTTGCCTTTGGCAACTTCTGTGTTTCAAACACAAACAAACGTTGATGATATTCTATCAGGTAGCCACAGTCTGTCATTAGCGTACTAATCATTATCTCAAGTGATTAAATCACTAAATTTAGCGGGTTTCCCCCTCAAGAAAATTACATCAAATCATCCCGAAATAATAAGAAAACATAAAAAAGGAAGACTTATTAGATAGAGATTTCCTTAAATTTGAAAAGACCAGTACAACAAAAACCCTAAGGATTCAATGGAATGCGATAACAGATCAATTCTCATTTATAATTGAGTCAATATCTGCAATGCCTGCCATAACCAAACGCCAAATACTTTCCTCGGGCTCAATTTGCTAACGACTTCTTCCTCCGAAATTCTATTTCGGAAATTAGAGTCCCTCGATGAGTAAATTTCGCCCCTAATCAAAATGTAGAAATACATGATTTCTGTGATGGCTCTGAAAAGGCCTATTGCGCAACAATTTACGTACGCACTAAGTATGATGACCAAATATATTGAAATCTTTTGGTAGCAAAAGCCAGAGATGAACCCTTGAGGATGCTATTCTATAAAAATCGTCTTTTTAATTTGTGGCTTTAGTCGCGGTATATAAAATTCTTGATATTATTATTTTCTATTAGCAAATTAAATGAAATTTTTATTTTCATATGGTTATCGTTGGTGTGCTAGTGTTTAAATTTAACATGGAGGCAAGAAAGTTAAGTTTTAAGTCTATAAATATTTGGAATGAGTTCATTTTTCAGAGTCTCGATTTTGTTCACTAAAATTTGAGTTTCGTATTGGTTTTATAGAATATAGGATGATTTCATTATACTTTCGTGTGGTGCGATTATTTTTGATTTTGGTTGATACAATAACTCTGTATCCTGATCAATTTAAATATTATCTGTTTCTTCTAATACATACAAGTATTCATTTTTGGTTAAATCTATTATTTTGTCGCACCACCTTTATTTGGTGGCTATTGGACACATGTTTCTCATGTTTTTTTACGTGTTTGCTCCGTCTATGCATCTCCTTCTTTGTAGTTCAGGTGTTTGCGACTGTGGTATCGTATAACTCTCTGTTTGTTTTTTTGAAGATGCTCTTTGATGTCAGGATACTCCTTTTGGTTGAACAACACGTTCTAGGATTTCTTGTTGGTTACCGAATGTATTGCTTTGTTCTATTGTCGGACTGCTTTAAATATCTGTTAGACAGGTATGTTGATATGCCAAAACTTTTGCGAGTAGAATTATGATGCTATGTGTCCGTTAGACTTGACCGCAGAGATAAACTCTATGAGAGAACAACTCTCCTTCTCGACTTTGACAGTTGACAGGACCGGGTAGGTTTTGACGTTTGGCAGTTGAAACGGCCATATTGTACTTGTAGTTCTACCAAAAATACAGGTATATGCGAACGGAGGGTTTTGTTGCCGCCGCTCAAGATCTGTTTATTTTATTTTATTTCATTTATTTAAAAAAATGCGATATTTAAATTTATTTGATGAAATGTTTTGTAATGAGATGCACCATAGTATTAATTTTCAATTGAAAAAGATTATAAAAATTATTAGAGGAAAGTATACAAGCTTAAATCCATTTATTAAGTATTCAAAATACAAGGGTCGTTTTTTTTAGTTTTGTAAAAATAAAAAAAAAACTTTTCTCCGCATATTAAACGCCCAATCTATATAAATAAAATTGAATCGCCAAACTGTATGTACCCTCATAACTTTCATACGACTGAAGCAAATTTGATAATTTTTTTTTAATGTCTTCGTTATAGTCAGGACAAGGATTTCATATTTGAAAATTATGAAAAATCAAACAGTAAAGTATTAAAACACGCATTTAAGACAAATTAATGTGTAAATGAGACAGAGGAAAGCGTGAGAGCACTCCTTAATATATTGACTCAGCATTGACAGATTGACCATTCACAGTAGAAACCTACCCCCCAAGTGTACGTTCACAATAAAACCATCATGGCCGCTTCTGGTGAATCATGGTGAGTCAAGGTGACGAGAGGTCAAAACGGGTTGCAAAAAGCATAAAATGCTGTAACAATTATTTAAAATAATTTTCATTTTTGGCTATGGAATGTTGTTTAATGCTGTTAATACAAAATAATATTTTACCATTTTGATATGAATGAATATGCGATATATTTTTAAGCGTTTTAATTAACTTATTCATGGACAAACTCGAAAGTTCAATTTTACTAAGAAGGTACCGGAAGAAATATATATAATAACATAATTTTATTTATACGTTATAATAATTCGTTTGAACAATAAAAAAAATTCAACATTGTAAGATACATTGAAAATTTTAGAGCCGATATTTCCTATAATTTAAGTATACATTTTTTTAATCACAAATATTCTTTAAGTTTTATTTTTCAGCGTCAAGCAACGTAAATATTTACAATATATCGTTAACAACTCTTTACATAAAATAAATTACCATATTATTATTACATAGTTCTGAGGTTATTTTTTAAATATAGTCGGTATACTTCTAAAACAAAATATTTGTTGAATATCCTTTGGTCTAATCGTTTTATACGGTAGCAGTCTCAGTAATTCAGCATTTAGCGATGCAAATATGTACCATATTTTATTTACAACTCTTTACATAGAAAAATTACTTTATTATTATATAGTTTTAGGTTTAGATTTATATATGTAGACTTCTTGAATAAAGTACATATTTGGTTAATTTGCCATATCTTTATAGTATAGATATACAGTGGCTAGCAAAATTGAGTGCATGTTCACGACGCAGACTTTCGTCACCCATAAAATCATAATCACACAAGCAAATCCAAAAATCGTTTCTGTATTACTTTTATTATTCAATTCTTAATAAATTCTAAGCAAAACCAATGATGATAGAGATTAATTGGAAGAGACTTAAAGTAAAAACGAAAAAAAGCGCATAAACTCAATTTTGCGCGTTTCAGAAAGTTTTAATTATTTAAATATAATTAATATTTCGTCCAAAGACCTTTATTTGAAATGACTTCCTGTACGCGGTCTGGCATGCTCTCTACCAAATTTTCAAATATGTCCTTAGGAATACGACTCCATTCTGCTTCAAAACGCTCCCAAAGGATGCCCATGTTTGATGGAGCTGCTTCGTACTGCCCGAGCCGTCTTTTCACGATTGACCAAAGATTTTCATTCGGATTGAGGTCGGGACTTTGTGCTGGCCACTCCATCATTTTAAAATTTTGCTTTCCAATCCATTCTTTAACAATTTTGGCAGTGTGCTTCGGATCCCCATCTTGTTGAAAAACAATTTCTGTTTCTGCATAAGCACATTTTTCAATAAAATTGGGAAGATTGGTCTGCAAAATTTGGAGGTAGTCCTCTTTCCGCATAATACCGTCGATTAATTGCAAAGAGCCAACATGCCACCATGTGAAGCATTCCCAAACCACAATATTTCCACCAGCATGTTTTACAGTTTATTTTACATGGTGTCTCGGGATTCGTTCTCCGGGTCTACGCCAGCAGTATTGCTTTCCGTCATACTGAAAACGGTTAAATTTTGACTCGTCAGACCAGATAACACGTTTACAATCGTCAGCAGTCCAATTTTTGTGTGCTCTTACAAATTTCAATCGCGCTTTAACATTTTTGCCGGATAATGCAGGTTTGTTTTTTCACACTTGAAATACATCCGATGTCTCGCAGCGCTCTTCTGGGAGTCCATTCGCTAACATTCTTGTTAATAGCCAAAGAAGCACCTTTTGGAGTTAGAAACTTGTTCCTTCTCATCTCAGACATAATTAGTCGAGCATCTGACTCCTTCAATAAATTTTTACGAACTGCGACTTGCGCTTTTGGAGTCACATTCCGTCTCTTTTGAACTGCGATTACCGCTGATTGGCTTATACCAAGCGTCTTGGAAATTGCATACAACCATTCTCGGTCAAGCTTACAACATTATTTTCAAGTGCTTCAGATAATTTTTATGCTCGCAAATTTTTAACAAATTATGTATAATTACAAGCTAATTCAAAAACACTTGCTTAGTCGGAAACACGTTTTAATCTGCGCTACGAACATCAAAAATAATGCAGAAACAAATATAACGGTGAATCTTGCCGATTTATGCTGCGAAGAGAAGTAAGAAAGCGAATATAGGTGCAAAAGTGTCAACGTGCAAAATTGAGTTTATGCGGTTATTTTTCGTTTTTACTTTAAGTCCCTTCGAACTCATCTCTATCATCATTGATTTTGCTTAGAGTTTATTAAGAATTAAAAAATAAAAGCAATACAAAAAAGATTTTTGGATTTGCTTGTGTGATTATGATTTTATGGGTGACGAAAGTCTGTGTCGTGAACATGCACTCAATTTTGCTCGCCACTGTATTTTTTTCCTAATAAGTAGTTTAAAATTAGCTTAGACAACACTGTTACGCCATACGCAATAACAATTATGGCAACATATTTAAATATTTTGAATCGGACAGACGAATGAATTTTTGTTATTTATTATTACTTTATATGCACTAATGCGCTCTACTCATTGATTTTAATTCAGGTTTTTGCAGTTTTATCGGGAGCAAATTTATAAATTTGTCTCCAGTTTCGTTGAATAAGCATTTTCTGGATCCCGTTATTTGGCACAGTTGCTTATTTGCACCCAACAGTTTTCTGTGGTGAACATTTATTAATATACCACAGTTAAAAAGGGGCATAAATATAAAATTTAATTATTCTTATATTTGCTAATAACACTCGCGCCTTTAATAATATGTATCAATGTTGAAAAAATATTAAAGTTTTACATATCATCAATATTTTTGGGACAACTTTCCCAAAAGTTTTCAGAAAATAACACAATGCAACCATTTTCCGGCCAAGAGTCGGCCATCTTGGATGCCAATAGAAACATAACCCCAGACTCCTCCTGACAGTTCTCCATGGGTACCTCTCAGCTGTTGCTTTGTTTACATCCAATCAGCTGATACTTTCCTTACTCCTCCTCTACGACGGTCTAGACATTCATCATTTACTTACCGTTATTTTTCGTAACAGTAAAGTGTGTTTAATGTGAATTACCCACTCAATGTGTGTTTAGAGGTTTATCGTGGTGTTATTTATAAGAAAATTATTTGCATTAATTACTTACAGTTTTTTTGCAAAAGCAACATAGTGTATTTCGTGTTTTGGATTTGATTGTCGTGTTATTTTTTTTAAAAGAAAATGCCACCAGTAAAGCGCACAATATCGGTCGTCGTACGCGTAATGCAAGTCGAGTGCATAATCTTCGGAACAATGAGACCGATGAACAGCGTTGGCAGCGTTTGGAGGCAAACAGAATGCGAGCTTCAGAAGTGAGATCTACAACAACTACGGAAGAACGGTATAGGTTCGACTTCAGGCAGGAGGCT